>NC_137969.1:191573944-192037438 GCF_963924665.1 Micromys minutus | reverse complement strand
TAGTCTGTGAGTTGTTTCTGGGGTATTCAGAGCTTTCTGGGGTTAGTAGCCAATTATTAGTGACTGCATATTATGTCTATTCTTTTGTGACTGGGTTACCTCAGTCAGAATGATATTCTCCAGATGCATGCATTTTCTTTTTTTTTTCTATGAAAAAGTTTTTATAATAATTTTATTTTAAAATTTTAATTAATTCATAATATTATTTCCAACACAGAAAAAGTCTTCATACTGTCAACTTCATAATCCACTCACTGTCCTGACCCAAAGCTGATTTATAAATGACTATTAAATTATTCAGAGATATGCTTCTTCTTTTTTTTAAACAACTTTATTTTACAAAGCAAAGATAAATGTACAGATATTAAACATTTTTTGCTTAAAATTATACATTTTTGTCAGTAATGTTTTTTCAGACATTGAAATAATTTTTACATAAAACCATGTGAATATATTTTTTTTGTCAGAACTTGATTTTTTTCAAGGGCTTGACAGTATGCATTGAAAACCTAATAGTTACAATAAGCGTAAAGTACATGCAAAACAAAACGGAACATGGAAATAGTCAAATTCTTCTTGTTTTGTAAATATATGTATATTTTTTGTTTTCTTTATTTCTTGGACTTCATACAGTCTGTGAGTTGTTTCTGGGGGAGTGCAAGCCTCTGGGGTTAGCATTCCACTATCAGTGACCGCATAGTATGTCTGTTCTTTTGTGACTGGGTTATCTCACTCAGGATGATCTTCTCTAGATGCAGCCATTTTCTTAAGAATTTGGTTAAGTCATTGTTTCTGGTGGCTGAGTAGTATTCCATTGTGTATATGTACCACAATTTTTGTATCCATTCATCTTCTGAAGGACATCTGGGTTCCTTCCAGCTTCTGGCTATTATAAATAGAGCCGCTATGAACATTGTGGTGCATATATCTTTGTTGTGTATTGAAGTGTCTCTGGGGTATATGCCCAGAAGTGGAATAGCTGGGTCTTCAGGTAGTACTATATCCAATTTTATGAGGTATCGCCAGACAGATTTCCAGAGTGGTTGTATTAGCTTGCAACCCCACCAACAGTGGAGAAGTGTTCCTCTTTCTCTGCAGCCTTGCCAGCATCTGCTGTCATCTGAGTTTTGGATCTTGGCCAATCTGACTGGTGTGAGGTGGTATCTCAGGGTAAAGTCATTGTTTCTGATAGCTGAGTAGTACTCCATTTTGTAAATATACCATGATTTTTAAATCCTTTCATCTACTGAAGGACATCTGGGTTCTTTCCAGCTTCTGGCTATTATAAATAGAGCTGCAATGAACATTGTGGTGCATGTATCTTTGTTGTATATTGGAGCTTCTCTGGAGTATATGCCCAGAAGTGGAATAACTGGCTCTTCGGGTAGTTCTAAGTCCAATTTTCTGAGGAATTGCCAGACTGATTTCCAGAGTGGTTGTACCAGTTTACAACCCCACCAACAATGAAGTGTTCCTCTTTCTCTGCATTCTTGCCAGCATCTGCTGTCATCTGAATTTTTGATCTTAGCTAATCTGGTTGGTGTAAGGTGGAATTTCATGGTTGTTTTGGTTTGCATTTCCCTGATGGCTAATGATGCTGAGCAATTCCTTAGATGCTTCTCAGTCATTCAATATTCCTCAATTGAGAACATTTTGTTTAGCTATGTACCCCATTTTTTAATAGGGTTGTTTGATTCTCTGGTGTCTAGCTTTTTGAATTCTTTGCATACCTTGGAAATTAGGCCTCTACCAGATGTGGGGTTTGTAAAGATCATTTCCCAACCTGTTGGCTGCCCTTTTGTTTTCTTGACAGTGTCCTTAGCCTTACAGAAACTTTGCAATCTTATTAAGTTCCATTTGTCAATATTTGACCTTAGAGAATGAGCCAAAGTTTTTCTGTTCAGGAAAATTTCTCCTGTGCCTATGTGTTCTAAGGTTTTCATTACTTTCTCTTCTAATAGTATCAGTGTACCTGGTTTAATGTGGAGATTTTGGATCCACTTGAAATTTGTACAGGGAGATAAGAAAGGGTCAATTTTCATTCTTCTACAGGCTGAGTGCCAGGTGGACCAAAACGATTTGTTGAAAAGGCTGTCCTTTTTCTGTTGAATGTTTACAACTTCTTTGTCAAAAATCAGGTGATCATATATGTGAGGACTCATTTCTGCATCTTCTATTCTATTCTATTGATCCACGTGCCTATCTGTGTACTAATACCATGCAGTTTTTAGCACAATTGCCTTGTAATATAGCTTGATGTCATGGATGGTGATTCCCACAGATGTTTTCTTGTTTTTGAGGATGGATTTCACTATTCTAGGTCTTTTGTTATTTCAGATGAAATTGTACATTGCTCTTTCCAACTCTTTGAAGAAATGGGTTGGAAGTTTGATGGGGATTGCATCGAATCTGAAGATTGCTTTTGGTAAGATGGCCATTTTTAAAATGTTGATCCTTCCATTCAATGAGCATTGGAGAGTTTTCCATTTTCAGAGATCTTCCTCAATTTCCTTCTTTATAGATTTGAAGTTCTTGTCATACAGGTCTTTCACTTGCTTAGTCAGAGTCACACCAAGGTATTTCATATTGTTTGTGACTATTGTGATGGGTATCTTTTCCCTAATTACTTTCTCTGCATGTTTGTCCTCTGAGTAGAGGAAGGCTATTGATTTGTTTGAGTTAATTTTATATCCAGCCACTTTGCTAAACTTTTTTATCAGCTGGAGAATTTCTCTGGTGAAATTTTTGGGGTCACTTATGTACACTATCATGTCGTCTGCAAAGAGTGATATTTTTATTCTTCCTTTCCAATTTGTATCCCTTTATTTCCATTTGGTGTCTAATTGTTTTGGTCAGGACTTCCAGTAATACATTGAATAGGTAGTGGGTGAGTGGGCAGCCTTTTCCAGTCCCTCATTTTAGTGGGATTGCTTCAAGTTTCTCATCATTAAGCTTGATGTTGGCTATTGATTTGCTGTATATTGCTTTCATTATGTTTAGGTATGGGCCTTGGATTCCAGTTCTTTCCAAGACTTTTAACATGAAGGGGTGTTGAATTTTGTCAAATGCTTTCTCAGCATCTAATGTGATGACCTTGTGGTTTTTTTTCTGTGAATTTGTTATTTGGTGGATTACTTTGATGGATCTCTGTATATTAAACCATCCCTGCATCCAGGGTTGAAGCCTACTTGATAATTTTGAACCATCATTTTGATGTGTTCTTGGGTTCGTTTTGCAAGAACTTTGTTGAGTATTTTTGCGTCAATATTCATAAGCGATATTTGTCTGAAGTTCTCTTTCCTTGTAGGGTCTTTTTATGGTTTAGAAATGAAGGTTATCATGGCCTTGAAAAATGAGTTAGGTAGTGTTCCATCTGACTTTATTTTGTGGAATAATTTGTAAAGTATTGGTATTCAGTTGTCAATAAATGTCTGATAGAATTCTGCACTGAACCCGTTTGGACCTGTCCTTTTTTTTTGTTGGGAGGCTTTTGATGACTGTTTCTATTTCTTTAGGTGTTGTGGGATTTTTTTACACTGTTTACCTAGTCCTAAGGGTTACCAATCTTGCTAATTTTTTTTCAAAGATCTAGCTCTTTGTTTTGTTGAATCTTTCAATTTTTTTTTTTTTTTTTGGTCAATTTCTGCTCTGAGTTTGATTATTTCTTGCAGTCTACTCCTCTTGGGTGTATCTGCTTCCTTTTGTTCTAGAGCTTTCAACTGTCCTGTCAAGATGCTAGTGTATGTTCTCTTCAGTTTTATTTATTTTATTTTTTTGGAAGCACTCCGAGCTAAGAGTTTTCCTCTCAGGGCTGCTTTCGTTGTATCCTATAGGCTTTGGTATATTTATTTTCATTTTCATTAAATTCTACTAAATCTGTAATTTCTTTCTTTATTTCTTCTTTAAACATGCTATCACTTAATAGATCATTTTTTAGTTTCCAAATGTTTATGGGCTTCTTGTTGTCTTTGTTGTTTTTAAAGATCAGCCTTAGTCCATGGTGATCTGATAGAGTACATGAAAGTATTTCAATCTTCTTATATCTATTGAGGCTTGTTCTGTGACCAATTATTTGGTCAATTTTGGAGAAGGTGCTGTGAGGTGCTGAGAAAAATGTATATTTTTTTGTTTGTTTTAAGATGAAATATTCTGTCGATGTCTATTAATTTCAATTGGTTCATAACTTCTGCTAGTTTCACTGTGTCCTTTGTCCATTGATAAGAGTGGGGTATTGAGGTCTCCCACTATTATTGTGTGGGGTGCAATGTATTTTTTGAGCTCTAATAGGGTTTCTTTTATGAAAATGGGTGCTCTTGTAGTTGGAGCATATATGTTAAAGATTGAGAGTTTCTCCTGAGAAATTCTCTTCAATGAATAAAAAGTATTCTTCCTTATCTTTTTTGATAACTTTTCATTGAAAATCTACTTTATTAGATATTAGAATGGCCACTCCAGCTTCCTTCTTGGGGCCAATTGCTTGTACAGTTTTTTCCCAATTCTTTACTCTGAGATAGTCTTTGTCTTTGTCTCTGAGATGAGTTTCCTGTATGCAACAAAATGCTGGATGCTGTTTATATATCCAGTTTGATATCCTATATCTCTTTATTGAGGAATTGATTCCATTTATATTAACAGATATTAAGCAATAGTGGTTGCTGTTTCCTGCTATTTTTGCTTTTAGAGGTAGAATTGTGCCTGTGTGTCTTTTTTTTTTTTTTTTTTTTTTTTGGTTTTCTTGCTTAGGTATTTTCTTGTTTTTACTAGGATGCAGTTTCCCTCCTTGTATTGGGATTTCCACCTACAATTCATTGTAGTGCTGTGTTTATGATCAGATATCGTGTACATTTAGTTTTGTTTTGGAATATCTTGGTCTTTCTATCTATGGTGATTGAGTGTTTTGCTGGGTATAACAGTTTGGACTGAAACTTGTATTCTCAGAGGGTCTGCATGATGTCTGTCCAGGATCAACTAGGTTTCATAGTCTCTGTTTAGAAGTCCGGTGTGATTCTGATTTGTCTCCCTATATATGTTATACGACCTCTTTTTTTTTTACTGCTTTTAGTATTATTTCTTTGCTTTCGGCACTTGGCCTTTTGACTATTATGTGTCAGGAGGACATTCTTTTCTGGTCCACTTTATTTGGAGTTCTGTAGGTTTTTTAAATGCTCATGGTCATCTCATTCTTAAGGGTAGGGAAGTTTTCTTCTATGATTGTGTTGAAGATATTTACTCTGCCTCTTCGTTGATATTCTCTGTCTTCTTTTATTCCTATTATCTTTATGTTTGGTCTTCTCACTGTGTCCTGGATCTCCTGGACATTTTGGGTTAGGAGCTTTTTGGCTTTTGCATATTCTCTTTCTGTTTTGTCTATGTTTTCAATGTTGTCTTCGGCCCCTGAGATTCTCTCTTCTATCACTTTTAGTCTGTTGGAGATGCTTGCATCTGTGACTTCTGATTTCTTTTTTAGATTTTCTACCTTCAGGGTTGTCTCTTTTAATGTTTTCTTTATTTTTCCATTTCCATTTTAAATTCGTTCTTCAATTGCTTCATCTCTTTGGTTTTGTTTTCCTCTAGTTCTTTAATTTCTTTGAGTGTTTTTCTTGTTTGCTCTTTAAAAGCTTCTGTTTCTTTATGCTTTTCCTCCCCTTCTTCTTTAAGGATCTCTATCATTATCTTGAGGTATGATTTCTGGTCTTAGTCTTCTTTTTCTGGAGTTTTTGGCATTCTGCTGTTTGCTTTGATGGGAGAGCTGGGTTCTTGTGTTGCCAGGTTGTCTTTGTTTTCCTTGGGTAAGTTCTTTTGCTTTCCTCTTGCCATCTTGTTGTCTGTGATTATACATGGCCTTGTTGTCAGTGTTTGTTTCCTGCCTCTCCCATGTACCTCGCCTATGTCCCTGAATTGCCACTGTTCCCGGTGACAGATGGCCTGAGCGTTTGTTCTGTGCCCAAAGTCTGTCCAGGTGGAAACTAAGACCCTATGGCATAGTTCCTGCTCCCCTGAACCAATTGGGGGGTGCGATTTCTGGGTTATCAGACCTGACCTCTATGTGCCCTGGCTACTTGCAGTGCAATCTCCCCAGGCCTGTGTTCCTGGATCTTTGCTCTTCTTGGTGGCAGATGTCCTAAGTGCCTGTTCGGCATGCATGGGCATTCTGGTTGAAAATGGAGTTCCTATGGCAGAGTTCCTGTTCCCCGGAACCAATCGGTCGGGAGGCATGCTTTTCGAGCGCTCGGCCCAGACCTCTCTGTGACCCAGCTACTGGCAGTGCAGTCTCACCAGGCCTGCATGCTTGGTTCTCCCAGAACGTTTTTAAAAATTAAAATCTCAATCCATTTGGTGAATTTCAAAATGTGCAAAACATTTTTTCAGCTATCAGTTAAAGAAATTGGAAATTATGCTTTCTTCCAACTTAGCAATTGGCAAACAAATATACCCTTGAAAGTTACAGTCACATATATTTAGTCTTTGATGAAACTCATGAAGGTGGGTGGAAACTGTCTTGCCACTCTTTCTAGGACGTGTATCCCTTTTAGAAGTCAGGATGTCTTCAGTGCCCAGGAAGAGGCATGAAGGCTGGTTGAGCCTTGTTAAAAGAACACAAAGCCAACAGAGGTCAACTACCATGAAGCTGCAGGAAAAAGTCTGCATTTCAATGCTCTCAGAGCAGTTAGGAATTGATATACCAATTACCAGAAAAGAGAATCAAAATGAAGTTAATTTCACTCACAATAATATTTCAATGTGGGCTTATGATGAATTCTTAAGATATTCAATGTTAGTTTTAAAGGATAAATAATGGTATATTAAAACACTTGCCATAGTTTTGTGGGTATTCCTATGGATTCAAATATACACAGACAGACAGACAGACAAAGAGACATATTTAAATAAACAAAGCCTGTTTAGGATGTTGTAAATACAAAGGAAGGAGTAAATACACCAGGATTGAAGCTAGAATCAAAGGAGGACTAAATGATAGAACTATGGAGAGAATGGAACAAGGATATAATACATAGTATCAAGACTAAAAGGACAGGATCAGATTTTCTTGGTCCTTCTTACTATTAGAGCAGTGTTTCTCAACTTGTGCACCATGACCCCTTTCGGGGGGTTCCATAGTGGTGACCAAAGGTCATCAGAAAAGACAGATATTTTGATTACAATTTATAACAGTTGCAAAACTATAGTTATGAACTAGCAAAGTAAAAAAATTATGGCTGGGGTTTCTCTATAACACAAGGAGCTGTATTGAAGGGTCTTCATATTAGGAAAGTTGAGAACCACTGCACTATTAACTTTCTGAGTAGAAAAAATAACCAAATCCTGAGGAGTGTCCACATTTTATTAAAAATCTAAAATATAAGAAGATATATGCAGATATGCCCATCAAATCATGTCTAGAGTTTGAAAAAAAATGAAGGCAGTAATAGGACAGGAACAATCATTATTCAGAGAGTTTGTACTTAGCTAATAAAGGAAACATTATTTCCAATCATGGAAATATTTTAAATAGGAGTAAGAAAAGGTAGAAAAATCTGAAAGGATGGTTTATTTATACTCCTAAATTACAATTATATCAGCTTGACCTTCATATGTTATAAATATAAAATTCTATTTATATCTGACTAAAAGTATGAAGAAAATTTATAACCCTTTCAACTAGAACTTTAGAAATGGCTTGTGTTAATCAGCTTCTATCTTAACAAGATACCAGTGAAAATGACTTTAAATGAGAAAGGCTTACCTAGGGTCACAGGTCCAGATGTATATGTCCATAATTAGCTGCTCCACCACCTTGAAGGCTATGTAGAGACCAACTACTGTAATTTGTTGAAGAGAAAGGTTGATTACCTCATGTGTGGGTGTTTGAATATCCTTGGCCAATGGAAATTGGCGATATTAGGAGATATGGCCTTGTTGAAGCAGGTGTGGCCTTGTTGGAGAGGGTGTGCTATTGTGGAGGTAGGTTTTGAGACTCCTGTGCTCAAGCTCTACCAGGAGTAGAAGGGAACCTTCTTCTAGCTACCCATAGAAAAGTCTCCTCTGAGCTACCTTCAGATCAGAATGTAGAATGCTCAGTGGTTCTTCCAATGCCATGTCTGTCTGGATGCTGCTATGTTTTTCACCATATGACAATAGACTAAACCTCTGAAACTGAAAGCCAGCCTCTATTTTTCTTTGTAAGAATTGCCTTTCTCATGTTGTTCTTTCACAGTAATACAACCATTACTAAGACACCATGGAAACCAGGAAATGAGTGGAAGAAAACTGAGAGTGTCTATACCTTATATGAGATAAGATTTCCAATGGATAATTTCCTTCTGAGTTTTACCTCTTGGTAATTCTATCTTTCTCCATCAGCTGTGGATCAATCATTTAAATCTTAAACTGTTAGGATATACTAAAATCTAAACTACAGTATTTTCCAAGCCACTGAATGTATTTGTGTCTAGAGACCAGCTCTGCCATTTTAGATTTAGTTTTATTTTTGGAATGTTAACTGTAAACCTTCACAATAGTTGTAAGTAGTGTTGCATGTGCACAACTTTCTTTCAAAGCTGATGCTCAGTCAGTTTCTCATGGCTATGAGACAAATTCTAAATGATTAACCTTCAGAAACTATCTTCTCAATACTCCTGAGTAGAAATTGGGTCAATTGTATGAGGAAACTAATTCCCATATGCAAGAGATCAGACAATTAACACAAGACTGTATTTGTTGGTGGAAAATAAACCTATTCTAGTAAAGAATAGAATGTTACATACCCTCATAACAAATGTGCTGGAGAAACATAAGCATTATCTACTGAAAAATATTTGAATAAGTGTATGTAAAGAACGTGCATGATATAACACACAAGTGTAAAAAGAAACTATGGCAACTGTTGCTGGCAAAATAACCTTCTTAGTAGAAGATGTGTTATTAAAAAAAAAAAACTCCCACAGAAAATGCTAAGAATCTTATATTTTAAGCCCAACATTAAACACAGAGCAAAAAAAAAAAAAAAAAAAAAAAAAAAAAAAAAAAAAAAAAAAAAAAAAAAAAAAGCCTAATCTGTACAAGAAAGTATAAGTTAAATATGGCCATTTCTCTTAGATTTTTATTGCTGTGATAAAATATCAAAACATTATGATCATAAACAATTTGGGAAGGACAGAAAAGATTTTTTCACTTCCATATCCATATCATAGTCTATCATCAAAAAACTTATGTTAAGAGTTCAAGCAGGGAAGGAACCTGCAAATAGGCATGAATGCACAGATAATGGAGAGATGCTGCTTACTGTCCTATTCCTCATAGCTTGCTCAGGTGGCATTTTTATAACACTCAGAAGTTCAAGCCTGAAACTGGGACCACCCACAGTGAGCTGGGCCCACACACATCAAACCATCAGTCAAGAAAAAGAACCACAGGTTTGTCCACAGGTCAATATTATGGCATGATTTCGCTATTAAAGTTTCCTCTTGGAAAATGAACTTGGCATTTGTCAAGTTGACATAAAACTAAGCCCCACAATGTTTGTAAACCAGTTTTAATATTATTATTAGATTAATTCACATATAATTAATATAATCTTATATTCTAAGCAAACTTTTTTTATCAGAAATATTAAAATAAATGTAAAGATATCTACAAAACATGGCTATGAAAAATATGAAGAAATGAGTTAAGAAAGCTATAAGAGTAGATAACAGAAGTTAAATGTATCAATGATTTTCTGCAAAACACAGAATAATGTAATTAAATGGAAGACAGTTGGAAATAAATTAGAAATCTGCTATGAAATGAAGGACAATATAACATCACCATAAAATCATATTCTATATCAGGAAAAAATGATCACCATAGAAGATAATAAAAGCAACATGATACCTGACTGAAAGTATATGACTAGAAAAATAAATAAATAAACAAAATAAATATATGAGTAAATAAAGTCCTACCTTTCAGAGAGAACAAATTTCTTGTAGATATAAAATTAGTTTTGCATAGACTTAATGTTGTATGTGTACTCCCAAGCATGTGTAAACTCGTGTAATATGTATGTGATTGTGTACAATGTAGAGTGGATAAGTCCACAAGTAATTTTGAAGAATGAGAGGAACTGTTACTTTACTAGATCTGGGTTAATTATGGACATACAATGCTGACCCAGGATGAACAGATATCCAGGGTTAGGACATTATAAAACCACTAGCACACAAACCAAATTAATCAAACTTGATCTGTGTACCATGGATGGAATGAATTTTTAAATATGTTACATTTGGATAATTGGTTAGAAGTGAGCAAATAAGTCAAATACCACCTGTTCTATATTCACATAAAATAAATAACTACTAGATTGAAATCCTAAATATTAGGTGATGAAAAAAAGGGTTGGAAATGATTTGATGCCCTTAGAATTCTTAAATTGCTGGTGAGAATACAATCAGGTGAGTAGGAAAATAGTTGATTATCTATCAAATAGTCTAGCAAATAGCAGTAGCAATTTGCAGCTATCCTGCAAATACAATATACCTATGGATTGGATCAGAGTGTAGTCACTTCTTTTGTAGGATGTTTTATGAAACAAAATAGACAAAGACTGGGAACATTGTCTTTCATTAGTGGAATGAATAAGGATTTTATCTTTACAGAATTATATTATGTACCCCAGAAAGATAGCAATGTTGTAGTCTCCCTGCCTCAGCTTCCTGGATGCTGGGAGTATAGGCGTCCACTACCATGGATTATTATGCTATTAATGTCTAACTATGCGAATGCTAGAATATTGTGTAAAGGAATAAGTACTTTCTTATATGGATACCACATTAATCTAAGAAGCATATATTGAAGAAGGGGCAAAAGAAGTGACATGTAGGGCATAGGACATAATCTTACTTAGACAAAGTGCAAATTTAGACTCAAGTTTTGAGGAATCATTTTACTAGAAAAATAGTGGTAGACTTAATTAATAAATATTAACATTAATATCTTTCATAAAATCAGACCCAAACTATAAACTAGTCTATATAGTCAGAAGATACCATTTTCATATACCAGTAATGTGTTTAGCAGGCAGAGCCTGGTTACCTAAGTTTGCGTCCAGAATTTATTTTAAGGTGAGAGATAGAAAACTGATTCTATAAAGTTGTTCTTTGACCATCATACATAAACCATGGAATTTTAGACATGTTATACTCATGCACACACACAGACATCCACATATGCACACAAATTAGAAAAGAAACAGTTTTAAAATGCTAATTTTCTATTGCTGCTATAACAAATTACCAGTAATTGATATCCAGGAATCCAAATTTGCTACCACACAATTCTGAGTCAGAAGTTTCTGGAAGTCTAATAGTCCTTGGTCTATGTTCACTTAGTCTCATAAAGATGGAATAGATTGACCCTTATCTCAGGGCCAGAGGAAGAACCATCTGCCAGGCCAGTTGTAAGTGCTGGCAGACATGAGATCTGTGGGTGCAGGATGAAGGTCACTTGCTGTGTTGAGACCTACTGTGTTCCCTGGAATTCCTCCAATTCCTGTCAACCTTCCTCTCCAAACCAATATTTCCATAAATGATCTCAAATTTCTAGTCTTACTTCTGCTTATCTATATCTACTCTACCACATCCATTTGACTCTGACAAATATCACCACCACCACTACAGCAACAATATCATCAACAACATTGACAACCCTCTGCTTTTAAATGAATACTTTGCTAAGATGGATCCTCCCAGGGTGATCGAGAAAATAATCCCCTATCGATTCAACCCTATCTGCAAAGATCTCTTGTCTTGAAATGTCACTTATTTTCAAATTCTGAAGACTAAGCCATAGCTTTTTACTTTTGTGGGGAGAGAACTATTCTTGGTACCATTAGAAAAACAATATGAGGAAATCAAGATGGAGCTGTAGAAAGCAGACCTACATCCTGTGGCTGTAATTGGCAATAGGTAGATATGAATATTCTTAAGGAATTCTATAGGTCTTTTTTATCTCATGTAGAGGGGCAGTTTGTATCTTTGTCCTTTGAATTTAATCTTATTGTATAGAGTGTTTGTGGATTGAGAATTTAATATATAAACTTGAATGAAAAGCTACCCAGCTTTAGAGTAATGATTGTGCCAGGCAGTGTAGAAAATAAAACTCGGGGGCGGTCATATCTACCCAAAACAGAAATAAGAGGGCTAGCAGAGTGTACTGCCTATGAAAGGATTCCTATGGAGAGTGTAGCATGTGAAAGAGTGACAAAGTTCATGCTTTTGGCTCCATGCTAGTGTGGCTCTGCATCGAGTCCATGGAGTGAAACTGTGGGGACCAATAAAGAGATAAGTCATCCATTTAATATTTATTGCTACAAGTGGCAAACCAACGTGGTAGGCAAGAATCCTCTTAAATTTTTTTTAAGTGGTAATTGTCATACACAACTTACATTTAAAAGTAAAGTTTTTTTTAAGTAAACAGAAAGTATGATATGCAGGTAGATTGATGTTAAGGTGATACATGATTGGATATCAGACAGGTAGTCAGGGAAAAGGTAGGAAAATGGAAGAGGGGGCAGAGAGAAAGGAAAATCGAAATGGAGCTGAAGAAAGAAGTCCTTGATCCTGGTGGTCATAATTGGCAATAAATAGATATGAATATTCTTAAGGAATTCTATAGTTCTTTTTTTTATCTCATATGGAAGGGCAGTTTTTATCTTTGTCTTTTGATATAATGTTATTGTGTCGACAGTTTGTGGATTGAGAATTTAATATATAAACCTGCATGAAAAGCAAAAATAAAAAGAAATAAAAAGAAAAAGAAAAACAATAGGAAAGAGAAAAAATTACAGATGTAGAAAATAAATTATAAAGTTCATTCCTGTTCAAAGCCTACCGGAATAAATGATACCTAAGAAATCACAACATATTATATTTCACATGAAGAGGAGCAGAAAAAACTCTTCTGCAAAGGAGTTAAGAAGACTACCAGTAGGTGCACATATCCAAGTGATTTCACAAGTTTTCCCAACTAAATATTTAATAAATAAGCAATTTCCATGTTAAGTATATGATATAATAAAATTAAGAAATGGTTACACTCAAAAGATATCCAGCCCTACTCTCACCATTTGTGCTCTCAGTATTTTAAGAGATTGGACACAGGCCTTTGTTAGCAAGGACCCAATTAATTGAGCTAGTCGAAGGCAGTTCTCTGCATGGCAGTGATAACGTGTCCAGGGAAGGCAGGAGAATGTTTTTGAACAGACCAGCATGAGGACCGGCATGTTGATGGCAACTGGGTTGATATCCTTCTAGGGCTGTGGACATTTTTTGCCCACCTGATTTTACTGCACTAACGGTTTGCTTTTTGTGATCTTTCCAATGGATTTGAAACCCAATTTTCTATTTCTGATTTCTCTCTACCTGAAATACATTGAATAGTTTATATTCTTTTTTTTAAAGTCCAACAGACTGAGTTACCTTTGTGAAGTCAACTCAAATTGATTACATACTCTGACAAGGGGAACATATAAGAAAACCAAACTTGACTGAAAACTAATTTTTATCAATAATCGTAACGCTAAATTTTAGCTAAAATATTAAAATAAAAACAAAAATAAGAGTCTAAAATTTAAAGGAACAAATCCTGTATAATTAAGGTTAAGTATAAAGTCAATTATTACTTTAATATGTCAGAAGAAACAGGCAAAGAAGTAGGAGTGAATCTTCTAAAGAGAGTGATACGTATTCATATACTGCACCCAAGAAGCAGTTGAGAGTTATTAGAAACAATGGGAATACTTAATAAGATGACTGGTTACAAAATTAATGATTGCTAGCCTTTAGTTTAAAAATAATTACTGAAATGAGAGAAAATACCCTAGTCAAAAAGAAGGAGAAGTAAACTAAAAATAAATGTGGGAAACTGAGCACACCTACAGAAAGCAAGTGTGAAACACTGGAGGGAATAAAATAGCAAAAGTGGCTGAGGCAGTGTGTCTTTTTGTTAGATGACCCAACCTTGGAAAGATATTATTTTTCTATAAATTAATTTACAAATCATACTTTTCTATCAAAAGACCAGTCTGTTCTATTTTTCATTTTTAGAATCTAAGACTTGAAGGGATACTAGTAGGGGAAAAAAGTAATGTGGGTGGACTAGCTGTAACTAAATATAAAAATATACTTTGAATGCTAAAGTAATTAAACAGTGTGGTGCTGCAGGGGCGGAAAGCCCAGCGCTGCCACAGAGCAGGGCTTCTAAAATAGATTCTGGAACTTAGAGAGAGTTGGTGTAGGATGCAGTTGTCATTCCAGGTCTTTAAAAATCTCCACTGTATAATGAGCACTAATAGAGTAATTAGGTATTCATGTGATATGTTTAGATAATGGCAAATATCCATTTCTCATTATAACAAAATGGATTCTGATTCAGTAAAACATGTAGTAGATAAATCATGAGTGAACTGATGTTTATTCTTCATATGGAAAAAATGCTTCCAAAAATAAATATAAAAAGCATGAAGCATAATCAAAATCAATGATCTGCAATATATATTTATATGTATAATACATATATGATATGTTATATACAAGTATTTATATAGAAATTTATATATTATATATTTTAAGTTTAAATGTATTTATATATGTTATTTTCTTCTGTTACATAGGCGGCAGGTGATGTGTGGTTAAATAAAGTATAAACAAAATCATGTGACACTTGACACTTAGGACATTTTCTGACAATGCATGTTGAGCAAAAGGACCTAATCTCTAACTTTATAGAAAAGTCTATTGAAATCAGTGGGATAAAGCTTAACAATGCAATATAATAATGGACAAAGTATATAAGCAAGTAATAAAAGTAAAATAAATACAGTTAATGACTATATAAATATTCTTAATGTTATTAAAATTAACAAAACACAATTTAAAGGATTAATCATACTTTCTCAACAATCTCATGTAGAAAAAAATTCAATTAGTCCAGGTTCTCATCGAAAAGTGAAATACAGTGTCTGATGCTGGTGTGTGACAACATGACCAAACATTTTAGATAAACAGATTATTTCTATCAATTTTACATTCACATTCTCCCAAAGAAATTCTGTAGCTGGACATTGCTCTATGCAGAATGTACTCACACATTAACAAATATTAACTTATCACGGGTAACAAATATTAATTTAACACATACCTTAGGACATAACCTATATGTCCTAGAGATGCAACAGACCCTAATTTAAAGGCTTCCACTTAGGACATCAATGGTCAAGCATTTATGGTTGCTCAAAACATTGAAACACCAACACTTAAGGCTGAGAGAACTACTATCAGTTGATAATCCATTCCATAGGACAGTGAGGATACTAATCAAGAAGAGCAGAGTGAGATACTTTAAGAAACATTCATTCATTCATAGACACAAAAATATTCACAATGTTTTCCTTTTATGGACTCAAAAACAAAACACAGTGATGTGCTTAAATGATATATCTCAATTGGGAATCTACTTGTGGGATGTAGCAGGAAGAAAGAGAGGTAGCTCCTGTTAGTTGGCATTATAAAACTCTAGGCAGTATGTTCCTAAGTAGTTAAGTTTTAAACAATTCAAAAGCTTATCTCAGATACTATTAGAAATTGGTGTCTTAAAAGGTCTTTGGAATTTATGTCCATATTGAGACCTGTTGGTCAACTTCACTTTCCCATCTTCCTTGTAAGGAATGGATTCCTGTCCAGTTAAGCAACTCAGCTAGCAGACATGGCACTAGCTATGTGACAAGAACATGTGGATTTGCACTGAGACTTACAGTCCTGAATTGTGTGGTAGAGTATCTCAGCTAGCATTCATTTCCCCCTTGAAGCTCAATGTTTTATAGTCCTTTCTTCAACTGTTTTTTTACCTGTGAAGTACTTACTGTGGAAGCCCTCACTGCTTTGCTTTGGTATTTGAAGATGCTGAGGGGAGAGTTATTGTTTGCTTTATAATCATAAAGTGGCTATTTTAATAATCTATACATCTATAACTCAATTCCTGAGCCAAACAGGAAGAGTCCATAGACTGTCATTTAATTCTGTAAATAAACTTTTTTTTTCTGGCACCAACAATGTCCCCTGGCAGCTGTGTTGTGGACACTTGTAATAAAACTTCTTCCTACACAGGCTCCTACAATTCTGTAAAGGTTTTCCATGGCATTTATGTAGTCTGATATTCTGCAATGTAGTCATACCTACAAATATGATGGATTATATTTTAGGCACAATGATTGTTTTCAGTGGGGAAAAAGCCTCCCCAGATGAATTGATACCAGGCTCCATGCTGAGTCTTATGCATTAATCATGAAGTAAGTATCATACTTATGCAAATGTGTAGAAGCCCAATTAGGCAGAGAGCACAGAGCCCTGGGAATAATGTTATGGGCTATTGGGCCTTTGAAATATACTCCTTGGCCAAATTTTCAAAAGCAAAGCAGATTTGAGATGCCTTTTTACTCTTGAAAACAGGTGTACAATTGTCTTCTTAGTGTTTATTTCATGCCTTCAACCTTAAAATAAAGATTTCTCCCAGTTGGCATGATTTTCCCTCGTTGCTCAACAGGAGCAGTGGAATTCTGAATCCCTGACAAGAAAATAAAATGTTCATTCAAAACCTAGACGTGCTGAGAATATTGAGGATACATCAATATTTGGGTTTTTGCAGCACATTTTGAATGTTTCATATATTCAGTTCCTCTGGCTAACTCTGCCATCTCTTATATTTTGTGTGATTAATCAAAACATTCTGGTTTCTCTTTTGCAATGTCTCTGAATACAATGCAAATATTGTGAAGAAAACACAGACTCTCTGGAAGAAAAGCTCTCCCTTTTATATATGATTTCTCATTTCAAACTTTAGTTTGCTAAGTTAAAACTTCAGATGCCTCACCCCATGAAGTCATTTCCAAACTACACTTGGTGAAACCACAGCAATATTTGCAAAGGATATAGTTGTATGTATGGATGATAAAAAGATTGGTACTTTCCCCTAAAACAACTGTAGGAGGTTCTTTCTGAACCATAATGCTGCTAATGGTTACTTTAGACCAGATAGCTGAAGAAAAATCCTCACCATGATTATTGTTTTTAGAAAGTGTTTCTGACCACACTCTTTAATGAAATTTTATTGTAATGCACTTAAAGAGACAATTTACATGACTCCCCAAAAGAAGAAACATTAGTGTCCTCTTTTATACTCTCCCAGATTTTCAAAATCATTGCCAAGGACATAGACCCTAGAGCACATGCCTATCCCTGACACCTCAGTAGAGGATGTTGTATGACAACTCAGAAGGCACTAAACTAGTGACAACAAATTACAAAGAAAAGTGGTTTCATTATGAATGACTTAGGGCCTTCACCATCATGTAAATTCTGACTATTGGACTTCAAGTTCTAATTTACAGTGAAGGAGGACACAAGTAGTCAACTCATCCTAAAAAGATGTCCTCTCTCTCTCTCTCTCTCTCTCTCTCTCTCTCTCTCTCTCTCTCTTTCTTTCTCTCTCTCTCTCTCTCTCTCTCTCTCTCTCTCTCTCTCTCTCTCTCTCTCTCTCTCTCTCACACACACACACACACACACACACACACATACACACACAAACAAAACCCCACTAAAACATTCCACCATCTTAAGAGACTACCTGGAGTTCCTAAATAAAATTTCCTTGGCTGTACTGCTGTTTCCATCTATATATTCTACAAGCAGAAGAGCCTAGACAGGAAGATGGCTGATATTCTTGGGCAACATCCTCTATAGTAGTTTCAGTAAAAAAAAAAAAAAAAACACTAGAAATGGATTTTCATGTTATACATTTTCTATGATTTTTAGTTGCTTCAAGAGGTGGATATATGGGTAAGAATACTTGATATGCAATATCCAGAATCAAAGTTTAAAAAAACCTGTCAGAAGTGGCCCTGCCTACACCTGTAATCCCTGTGTTGTCTAGTAGGGGAGAGAGACAGGTTGTATGAAGTTAGTTGGTTATCACATTAACTTTGGATACAGTGAGAACCTTTTTAGAGAACAAGACAAAGGGTGATAAAGGAAAACATTTAACATTTTTGTATGTATTCATACCCTTTCATTTATACACATATATGCAAGCTTTATTTATATGCTAAATACATATGCTAAATAAAAATTCACTAAATAAAATGATTTGTGATAAAAAGAGCATTTTAGCTGCAATAGAACTTGTACAAGAGTGACCTTTCCTCCATCTTCAAATGGATAAATTCCTCCTGCCTTATAGAGTTATCCTATGTAAAACTAGGAGCCTATCTGAAAGGATACAATCCAAAGATAAGACCAAAGACCATATGGTCCCAGGTCCCAGTAAGACATCACATCCAAATTATGAATTAGTTTATTCTGGTGTTTTCTGTTTCCATAGCAAATAATAAAGCACGAAACAAGGAAGAAATGTCAGGAAAAATTGCCATTTCATCTTGAAGATTCTTGAGTAGAATTTTAGCAAAACTCAATACTATGAATATTTTTAACCAAGTGGATACTTTATGTCGGGTTTCTACTTGTGAGTTTGCCTCCTTGGTGTTTTTGATGTTCCTGTTTTCTGTGTAAGATGAGTTTTTCCAATATGGTCTAAGGAGGAGCGTGTTTCTGGCAAGTGAGAGACAAGAATCTCATCCTGAGAAGCCTGTACTGCACAGAGAGAAGGGAGTATGGTCACCACCACGGCAGGATTCAGAATCACTTCGGTGACAAGCATCTGGACATGTCTGTGTGGAAGTTTCCAGAGAGGCTGAACTGAATATAGGTGGTTCCCTTCCAAAGGCCAGAAAGTTGTCTGACAGTTTCTTGTGAGATTAAGCATTAATCTTGGAGAGAAGCATTGTCAGTCACATATTCTGACTGGTAGTGAAGTTTTCCACTCTGCAGGGAAATTTTTTTAGACTCAGGGAAATAAACAACTCCAAGACTCTATAAGTCTCAGAAACTGCTTAGATTCATTTCGATCTCTCATGACCAAGTTAAGAAAGACAGAATAGACTGGTAGGAGACATGCTTAGATGAGCTTAACTGCCTAGAAAAGGCTAAAATTCATGGAGCTTCCTGAAAGAGAGACCATTCAAGTAACCTGTAAGTAACGGAAACCAGCTGATTACCTGGAAGAGGCTCATATCACTTGAGCTGAAAGTCTCCAACCTGTTTAGTTGCTGTGAAGTGTGCTAAGAGTTTCTGGTGTGTTGTCATTAATTCTGGGGTTAACTGTTGGCGATACACCTACCTACCTGGTTTTGAGTAATTCTTGCTCCTGTAAGCAATCTCAATAAAACACATTGATTCTTTTAAGTTGGACTTTGGTGGTATCATTATTTTGTTTTTGGTCCCTTATCAGCAATGAGTAGACCTTTGTTCATGCCTCTTCACACAACGGGAGATCTCAGACTGAATGAAGAGGATAAATGGAGCTAAGCCGGATTATTCATCTCTCTCTGACTTCTAACTATGTGCAGTGTGACCAGTCATTTCATGTTCCAGTTGCCATGCCTTTTCATCCATGACATTATGTACTCTAATACTTTGAGCTGACATTAATCTCTTTTTCCATAACTTGCTTTTGTTAGATGAGAAAATTAACTTTCTAAATTACTTTTCTTTTAATGTGATAAGATACCATGACCAAGACAACTTATAGAAGGAAGTTTACAGTAGGCTTACTGTTTCCAGTGATGAATCCTTGCCCATAATAGTGGTGAGAATGGCAGTAGGCAGAAGGTTTTGGTGCTGAAGCAGGAGCTGAGAAACTGCATCTTGATTCACAACCATAAGGCAAGGAGAGCGGGTGACATACCTGAGAGTGGTATGAACTTTTGAAAACTCAAAGCCCACCTGTGAGTGACACACCTCTTCCAACATCGGCAAATATTCGAATACTTCCCCCAAAATTCTACCAACTGGTAACTAAGAAAACATGAATCCGTAGTGGTCATTCTCATTCAAAACACCACAGCAACTTAATACAGTGGTCTTTAGCAGGATAGCATTTTCTGGGAGACTTAGTGAGCTCTGCTGTACAGAAATGCAAACCCTGAAGAAAGTGAAGTCTTTAATTTCTTAGGTATTTGCAATGGTTTGGACATGGTTCTGGTGTATTCTTCAAACTCTGTGTGCTTATTATGAGGCATTGAGAGGGTTGAAATGGTCTGCCTAAGGTGTTCAGAAGTGAGACCTCAGGATGATTGGGTCTGAAAAGAAGGTGATGATGGAGTCATCTTATGAACATATTTTGGAGCCTTTTCAAAAAGAGGAGTAGAGTCAAAAGAGAGAGCACATATATACATATATCCCCAGTTTCCTGCTTATAAGTGCTCGGAGCCACTTTAAGTTTCTGCTAGGAATCCTTGGTATTTAAAAATCGTCATGTTTTATCTTTACACTCCATAAAAATTTTGACTATTTCCACGTTACATTTTGTTTTATATGTACTTTATGCTCACTATAACTAGTAACTTTTCAATGCATACTATTAAACGCTTAAAAAATTCAAGTACTGACTAAAATGTATTCATATAGTTTTATGTAAAATTATTTTAAAATTTATATATTTATCTCTGTTTTTTTTAAAATAAATTTGTTTAATTAAAAAAAGATTCTGCTAGGAAAAAGAGCCTCACTGGATGTGGGCTATAGGCTTACGATGATCATGCAACTCTTTGTTCAAAATATGTTTCTCAGGGGCTTCATCTCTCACTAGTAACAGAAGATGAAATTTTGTATTGGATTTAAAAAAAATACATTTCAAATGTTATATTCTTTCCCACTTTCCCCTCCAGAACCCCTCTATCCCTTCCTCTCTTCCTCTGCTTCTATGAGGGTATTCCCCCACCCCCACCCCCAACCCCCATCCCCTCTCACCTCACTGCTATCATTTCCCTACACTGGGGTATCAAGGCTTGACAGGACCAAGAGCTTCTCCACCCATTTATGCCTGACTCCTCCACCATGCCATCATATGTTGTAACAAATAGATCCTATCATGAATTTTTGGGATTTCCAACATCTTTTATGAGATTTTCAGTTTCAACTGTATATTGTAAGAATGACACATGTTATTTCCTACTGTTTCAGAAGTATCCAGTAGAGGTTTGTGGAAAAAATGTGACATGATATCAAGATTGGATTCCAGAGCATGTGTATATCATTGCCTCTGCCTTTTATTAAAAGGACATTAATGAACCTACGGGAAAATGTAGAAACTATGTGCACCTTCTCGCTAGTTACTGTAGTTTAAAAAATACAGTAGTTCCATTAAACTGTTATCTGTGTTAATATGTAATGGTTTGTTTTTATTTTAATATATTAGTAAATGTATATTCCTTGACTTTCTGTGTTTTAATTTCATATATAGAAAGTAGCCACAGATGCATGTAAAAAACCACAGCTATCTTTCCAGTCTACACTTTTGACTGAAGTAAAACAATCTGAGTGGAGCAGTGATGAGCTGGAGATGAGAAAGCAAGCCTTTAGATTCAGTGCTCTACACCCCCTGGGGACTTGCAGATTAAATACAGGTAGGCTTGCTTTACACATGCACAATATGTTAAGATTCGTATTCACAAGGAAGATAATTAGGTTATGAAATTAAAATTATAAAAAAAAGGGTTTGATGAGATTTTTTTAAGCACAGGGCACCTTACGTATGTTTAAAGTATGACTAGGTTTTAAAACTGCA
Organism: Micromys minutus; assembly: GCF_963924665.1. NCBI lineage: Eukaryota > Metazoa > Chordata > Mammalia > Rodentia > Muridae > Micromys > Micromys minutus. The sequence goes on along the minus strand of NC_137969.1, from coordinate 192,015,721 downwards.
AGTATATTTTCAAATTGGCAGGATACACGTGGTGCAGCTTGGTGAGCACCTTAGCCTTAATCCTAGATGGAATTAATGCCTCATTCTTTAGATATGAGAAAATAATAGGCATTTAATTGGGTTTAAAGGCAGTGAAGGTGAGAAGCTATATTTGGCATTAAAAAATTTAAAAACCAGAACAAAAAAGGAGAAAAGTTAAAATATGCTTGTGTCTAGAAGAACGGGGATTAACAGCATTTTCAGAACCAATTGATTTTAGTGTGAGCTGGATATTTTAGGTAAAAGTAAGAAAAGGAAAAGGGAAAGAATTATCCTGTAAAAAACTAGATTATTTTCTTAGATTTGCAGTACAAGGGATGCTATTTTAGGCTATTTCAGAAAATTAGAGTAAGAAAACTTACTTGAAATTGGCTTGAAGAAACCAAAGGTTGAGCAATAGAAACATAATGTTGAATCCAGGAAGCTGTACAGAGTTGTTCTATGTGGAAGTTACAGATAATGCTGTCCACCAATGCAACATGGCAGTACAACAGTGAAATATGCTACTGTTCTTTGTTTTACCACAATACTAAGAAGAGCAAATACGATTACAATTGTATATTGAGTTAGTCACTAGAAAACTCCTGGTCTTTGTATATCTGGCGTGGAGTCTCCAAACCCTGAAATATGGAGGTCACATGCAGCATGCAGGAACTCACCCTGAAGCACATAAGACCATGTGGTCTTGATGGACTTGGAATGCAGTCTCTTCTGGGGCTTGGGACTAGAGTGATTGAATAAGATTTACTCTATAGAAAACAAAAACAGATGAACCCATAAATCCCTTGTTCCCAGGAAAAAGTCACTCTCACAGACTGGTTTCAGTAGCTTCTGAGAGTGTTTTGATTGAGTAGTTACTTAACAAGCAAGGTCTACACATCTTGATATTTTATTCTCTGCCTTTTGGATCAGCTGATATTTTACATCTTTCAGATTAACTAGTGGAAGATATTTACTTTTACACAATAATTTTAGTTGCTAAACTAATTTTCTTACAAAAACTCAAAATGTCATCATCTTTATCTAGAGAAGGACAAGGAACAACTTCCTTTATAAGAGAAGGCATTTTAGCATTTGTTCAACACAGAAAGATATGTTGTAAAGAAATCATGCCCTCTTCCTCATAAGCATAGCCTCTACTTAAATTTTAATCTAAGTCATTCCAGTCAATATCTGGCACACCTGTGGGTGGCTTTGAGCTGTTAAACATTCCAGTTTTTAAAGCATTTTTAGGAGAATTTACACATGAGAATATTGTTTTTACAGCAATTCACCCTTTTTCTTCTCTTTGAACTCTTTCCTCTATACCCACTTTTTGTCAGATTTATGACCTATCCTATAATGAAAGTGTATAATACATCTCAATAGCACCTGCTGATCCCATTTAGATACTAGCACGAACATGGGTAAACTCTGCTGGGTCTGTGTTTTACACCATGTTTGGGGTTATCAGAACAAATATGTATTCACTCCACATAGGAAACAAACACACAACTGATCAAGGGAAGATAATATCAAATTGTGAGGTGGTGAACAAAGGAATTTCACTGAGTTTACTAATGACACAAAGTCAGGTATATCACAAAAATATCTCACAAAGCTCATAAAAGCTAGAATCCTGGAGTACACTCCACAATCTACAGGCTCTTTTCATGCTCTTCAGCAGGTTGGAGACGGTTTTCCAGCTAATTCAGGAGTCTGAAGTCTTTCAGGCAGATCAGCTTTTCTGAGAATTTCTCTCAGCAGTTAAGATTGCTTTGACCCACTTGGAAGGGCAAAAAAGACTGGTGTATGTGGTCAGTTTCAAACAACTTTTAAGCATTTGAAGTTGTTTACACCTTGAGATTAATGAACTTTTCTGAGTTCATGTAATACTTCCCTTTAGAATATCCTGTGTCTTAACAAACCCTCCAAAGTGGTCAATTTTATTTTGAGAAAAAAAAAAATGTTGGGAAATCCAGGGACACAGTCCTGGTGAGAAGGCTCTGATAGGAGCCAGGGTGAAGAGAGGTCCAGGCCGACCACACTGAAAGCACCCTCCCTCCCAAATTGGTTCAGGGGAGGAAAAACTCTGCCATAGGGACTTGGTTTCCACCCAGAAGTGCTGAGCTTGCTGATCAAACACTCAGCCCAACTGCCACCAGGAACAGTGGAGATCCAGGGATGCAGGCCTGGTGAGACTGCGCTGCGAGTAGTCAGGGTGCAGAGAGGTCTGGGATGACCACACAGAAAGCATGCCTCCACAACTCTGATTAGTTGAGGGGAGCAGAAACTCTGACATAGGGACTCGGTTTCCATCCGAAGGGTCCATGCATACGGATCAAATGTTAAGGACATCGGCTACTGGAAACAGCACAGATCCAGGGACACAGGCAAGGTACATGGGAGAGACAAGAAACAATCACAGAAAACTAGACCATGTATAATCACAGACAACAAGATGGCAAAAGGAAAGAACTTACCCAACAGAAACCAAGACAACTTGTCAACACCAGAACCCAGATTTCCCATCTTAGCAAACATCGGAATGACAAACACTCCAGAAAAAGAAGACTCAGAACTGAAATCATACCTCAAGATGATAATAGAGATCCTTAAGCAAGAAGAGAAGGAAAAGAATAAAGAAATAGAAGCTTTTAATGAGAAATCAAGAAAAACACTGAAAGAAATCAAAGAACTAGAGGAAAACAGAACCAAATAGATGAAAGAATTGAAGAAGGAATTTAAAGTGGAAATGGAAACAATAAAGAAAGCACTAAAAAAGACAACCCTGGAGGTAGAAAACCTAGAAATGAAATTAATAGTCACAGATGCAAGCCTCTCTAACAGACTAAAAAAGATGGAAGAGAGAATCTCAGGGGCCGAAGACAACATGAAATACATAGACAAAACAGTCACAGAAGATGCAAAAGCTAAAAAGCTCCTAACCTAAAATACCCAGAAGATACAGAAGACAATGGGAAGACCAAACCTAAGGATAATAGGAATAGAAGAGGGCAAAGAATATCAACTAAGAGGCACAGTAAACATCTTCAACAAAATTGTAGAAGAAAATTTGCTTCCCTTAAAAATGAGATGACCATGAGCATAAAAGAAGCTTACAGAACTCCAAATAGAGTGGACCAGAAAAAAAATTACTCCTGACCCATGACAGTCAAAATGCCAAGTGTCCAAAGCGAAGAAAGAATACTAAAAACAGTAAGGGATGAAGGTCATGTAACATATAAATGGCAGACCAATCAGAATCGCATCCAACTTCACAACAGAGACTATGAAAGCTAGAAGAAGCTTGACAGACATCATGCAGACCCTAAGAGAGCAAAAGTGACAGCCCAAGCTGCTATACCCAGCAAAGCCCTCAATCACCATAGATGAAGATACCAAGACATTCCAGGACAAATCTATATTTATACAAGATCTGACAATGAACACAGCACTACAACAAATTATAGGTGAAAAAAAAACAATAAAATGAGGAAAACTATATGCTAGCAAAAATAAGAAAACACCTAAGCAAGAGAACCAAAATAAGAAAGACACACAAGCACAATTCTACCTTTAAAAGCAAAAATAGCAGGAAACAGCAAAAAAGATAAGGAAGGACACTTTTTACTCATTACAGGGAAAATTTGTCAGGAGGAACTCTCAATTCTTAACATATATTCTATATTAAGAGAATATATAATAAGCATCCATATTCACAAAGGAAGCCCTACTAAAGCTCAAAAAACACATTGCACCACACACAATAATAGTGGGAAACCTCAACACCAAACTCTCATCAATGGACAGATCATGGAAACAGAAAATGCACAAGGACACAGTGAAACTAGCAGAGGTTACAAACCAACTGGAATTAACACATATCTACAGAACATTTAATCCTAAAGAAAAGAATACATCTTCTTAGAACCTCACAGCACCTTTTCTAAAAGTGACCATAAAATCGGTCACAGAACAAGCCTCAACAGACATAAAAAGACTGAAATACTCCCATCCATCCTATCACATCACCATGGTCTAAGGCTGGTCTTTAATAACAATAAACACAACAAAAACCATATATATATGGAAACTAAACAATGCTCTATTAAACAATAGCATGGTCAAAGAAGTATTAAATAAAAAAATTAAAGACATTTTTAGAATTTAATGAAAATGAAAACAACATACTGAAAACTATGGAATGCAATGAAAGCAGTATTGAGAGGAAAACTCATAGCTCTGAGTGCTTCCAAAAAAAAAAAAAAAAAAAAAAAATCAAAAAACTGGAGAGCATACACTAGCAACTTGACAAACAGTTGCAAGCTCTAGAACAAAAGAAAGCACATACACCAAAGAGGAGTAGACTGTAAGAAATAATCAAACTCAGAGCAGAAATTGACCAAATAGAAACAAAAAGAACCATTCAAAGAATCAACAAAATTGAGAGTTGGTTCCTTTTCAAAATTAGCAAGATTGATAAACTCTTAGATAGATTAACTAGAGGGCAAAGAGAGAGTATCCAAATTAACAAAATCAGAAAGGAAAGTGGAAACATAACTGAAACTGAGGAAATAAAAGGAACCATCAAATCTTACTACAAAATCCTATACTCAACAATGCTCAAAAATCTGGAGAAAATGTATAAATACCTAGACAGACACCAGATACTAAAGTTAAACCAGGACCAGGTAAACCATCTAAATAAGCCCATAACATTCAAAAAAATAGAAGCAGTCATCAAAAGCCTCCCAACCAAAAAAAGCTCAGGTCCCAATGGGTTCAGTGCAGAATTCTATCAGACATTTATTGAAGACCTAATACCAATACTCTCCAAACTCTTCCACAAAACAGAGTCATATGGAACACTACCAAACTCATTTTTCAAGGCCACAATAACCCTCATTCCTAAACCACACAAAGACCCAACAAGGAAAGAGAAATTCAGACCAATCTCAATTATTGTTGCAAAAATACTCAACAAAATCCTTGCAAACAGAATCCAAGAACACATCAGAACCTTCATTCACCATGATCAAGTAGGCTTCATCCCTATGATGCAGGGATGGTTTAATATATAGAAATCCCTCAACATATTCCACCATCAAAACAATGTCAAAAAAAAAAAAAAAAAAAAAAAAAAAAAAAAAACACAAGGTCATCTCACTAGATGTTGAGAAAGCATTCAACAATATTGAATATCCCTTCATGTTAAAAGTCTTGGAAAGAACAGGAATCCAAGGTCCATACCTAAATATAATAAAAGCAATATACAGCAAACCAATAGCAAACATCAAACTTAACGGTGAGAAACTTGGAGCAATCCCAATAAAATCAGGGACTAGACAAGGCTGCCCATACTCTTCCTACCTATACAACATAGTAATGGAAGTCCAGGCTGGAGCAATTAGACAGAAAAAGGATATCAAAGAGATACAAATTGGAAAGGAAGAAGCAAAAACATCACTGTTTGCATATGAAATGATAGTGTATGTAAGTAACCCCAAACATTTTACAAAAGATTTTCTACAGCTGATAAATAAGTTCAGCAAAGTTGCTGGATATAACATGAACTCACACAAATCAGTAGCCTTCCTCTACTCAAAGGACAATGATGTAGGAAAAGAAATTAGGTAAAAGATACCCTTTAAATTATTCACAAACAATTTGAAATACCTTGGTGTGACTCTAACTAAGCAGGTGAAGGGCCTTTATGACAAGAACTTCAAACCTCTAAAGAAGGAAATTGAGGAAGATCTCAGAAAATGGAAAGATCTCCAATGCTCATAGATTGGAAGGATCAACATTTTAAAAATGGCCATCTTACCAAAAGCAATCTACAGATTCGATGCAATCCCCATCACAATTCCAATCCAATTCTCCACTGAGTTGGAATGAGCAATGTGCAATTTCATCTGGAATAACAAAAGATCTAGAATAGCAAAATCCATCCTCAACAATAAGAAAACATCTGAGGGTATCACCATCCCTCACCTCAAGCTATATTACAAGACAATTGTGTTAAAAGTTGCATGGTACTGGTACAGAGATAGGCTCATGGATCAATGGAATAGAATAGAAGATCCAGAAATGAGCCCTTATATGGTCCTTTGATTTTTGACAAAGGAGCTTTTAACATTCAATTGAAAAAGGGACAGCCTCTTCAACAAATGGTGTTGGTCCAACTGGCACACAGTATGCAGAAGAATGAAAATAGACCCTTCCTTTCTCTCCCTTTACAAAGCACAAGTATAAGTAGATCAAAGATCTCCATATTAAACCAGGTACACTGAAACTATTAGAAGAGAAACTAGGGAAAATCTTATAACATTTAGGCACAGGAGAAAATTTCCTGAACATAATACCAATGGCTCATGCTCTAAGGTCAAATATTGACAAATGGTACTTAATGAGATTGCAAAGTTTCTGTAAGGCTAAGGATACTGTCAAGAAAACTAAATGGAGCCAACAGATTGTGGAAAGTTATTTACCAACCTTACATCTGATAGAGCCCTAATATCCAAGGTATACCATGAACTGAAGAATTAGACACAAGAGAATCAAACAACCATATTAAAATATGGGTTACAGAGCTGAACAAAAAGTTCTCAATCGAGGAATATCAAATGACAGAGAGGCATCTAAGGAACTGGGGGACATCCTTAGCCATCAGGGAATTGCAAATCAAAATAACCCTGAAATTCCACCTCACAACATTCAGAATGCCTAAGATTAAAATTCATTTGACAGCAGATGTTGGCAAGGATTCAGAGAAAGAACACTTCTCCACTGTTGTTGGGGTTTTAAACTGGTACAACCACTCTGGAAATCAGTATGGCGATTTCTCAAAAAATGGACATAGTACTACTTGAAGTCCCAGTTATTCTACTTCTGGGCATAAAACCCAGAGTTTTTCAAACATACAACAAAGACACATGTACCACAATGTTCACAGCAGCCTTATTTATAAAAGTCAGAAGTTGGAAAGAACCCAGATGTCCTTCAGTAGATGAATTGATACAAATATTGTGGAATATTTACACAATGGAGTACTATTCAGTCATCAGAAAAAATGACTTTATGATATTCTTGAGAAAATGCATGTATCTAGAGAATATCATCCTGAGTGAGGTAACCTAGTCACAAATGAACAGACATAATATGCAGTCACTGATAAGGGGATACTAACTCCAGAAAGCTCTGAACACCCCTGACCCAACTTACAGACTATGTGGAGTTCAAGAAAAACAAAGCCCCCCCCCAAAGAAAAGAAAAGAAAAGAAAAATTCTTATGCTTAATCTTTACACACCAAGAAACTTTGACATCTTGTTTTACATGTACTATATGCTCATTGTAACTATTAAGATTTTAAGGCATACTATCAAACCTTAAAAAAATCAAGTACTGACAAAATGTATTATTATTCTTTCATGCAATAATGCTTCTAAAATGTGTATATTAATCTTTGGTTTTTAAAATAATGTTGTTCAGTTAAAATAAATAAAACTGAGACTCATAAGAAAAAAAAAGAATGGTTTTCCCTCCAGCAATTCTTTTATTGTTCGTGACTGTTTTTCTGTATGAAGTTGGTATTCAAGTCTGTGAATACTGTTGGTATTTTGATGGGAATTGCATTGAATCTGTAACTTGTTTTTGGTAAGATGTCCATTTTCACTGTTATTCCTACTGATTCATGAGCATGGGAGATCTTTCTACCTTTTAATATCTTTTTAATGTCCTTTATCAGGGACTTGAATATCTTGTCATACAGGTCTTTAATTTGCCAAGGTGGAGTTGCACAAATATATATATATATATTTGTGGCCATTGTGAAGAGTAATACTTCCATAATTTTCTTTTATAGATAGTTTATCATTTGTATAAAGGAGGGCAACTGGTTTATATGAATTAATATTGTTTATATCAAGTCACTTTGCTGAAGATGTTTATCAGCTGTAGATGTTTTCTGGTAAAATTTTGGAGGTAACATACATATTATCATATCATCCATTAATAGAGATATTTGACTCCTTCCTTTTCAATTTGAATTGCCTCAACCTTCGTTGGTTATCTTACAGCTCTAGCTAGAAAAATCAAGTACTATATTGAATATCAAGGGATAGAGTTTGCAGCCTTGTGTGGTCCCTCATTTGTTGGAATCAATTTGATTTTCTTCTCTACATTTAATTTGATGTTGGACATTGACTTGCTGTTTATTGCTTTTTATTACACTTAGGTGTGCACCTTGTATTCCTGATTTCTTCAAGATTTTTATCATTAAGGGATACTGGGTTATGTTAAAGCCTTTTCAAGCATATAAAAAATTATAGTGTGATTTTTTTCTTTCTCTTTTAGTTTTTATAAAGTGGGTGACATTGATGGATTTTTTTATTGCACCTTCCTTGCCTACTTAATCATGTTGAATAATACTTTTGATTGTTCATTTTGTGGAAAAAAAGAAATTGTTACAAAATAGTGTCTCATTTCTGGGGTTGAAGAGTTTCACCTTTTTTTTACTCCCTTATCAACCATTGACTGTCAATAATTCTTTATTTAGGGGTGTCATTTTGTAGAATTTCTCTCATCTCTGTTGGTTTATCAATATATGTGGTTGTTAATCAGGTCTTGTTGAAGCAACCATATTTCTGAGGTTTCTTATATGCAGCATTCTTTCCATATCTAGATATTTTCTTATAGCATGTTTTCTATTCCAATGGCTCCTGAATGTGTCTACCTCCTCTTTTGTAGTAGAGACTTAAGTAGGTGGTTTATACTGCAGATTAACTAATTGAATCGGGGTACATCTTGGTTACTTATCCTTTGCATTTTGAACAGTAGTGGATCTATGTAGAAGCCTCTTTCTTCTGAAAGAGAAGATTCTTGGATGTAGGGTCAGAGCTACACTTATATGTGGGTAGAATGGTAAGTGTTTAGAATATAAGTAGAAGCTATATTAATTTTAGAAAACGGTAGGAGTAATTTCTCCTCTAGTTTCTATTATTTCCAGCCACGAGTATTTGGCTAGCTTACTACAAGTTATATACTAAGGCACAGACCTAGTATCTGTTAATAATGCTCATTTCTTACAGGGTACAGTGGGACATACATGTAACTCCAGATTTGAGAGAGGGGTAGATGCCAAAAGACTAGAAGTTCAAGCTTATCCTTGAAAAAGTAAGTTTAAGGTCACTGTGGGCTACATAAACTTTAAAAAGCAAGCTAATGTTATTAAAAATTCTTCCCCATGGAAAATGTAAGCATTATCTACCTCTTCTCCTAAGGTTTCAGTGGTAAACCAAGGCATGTTTGCACCAAAGTTCACTGTGAAGAATGAGTATATGGGGTTTCTTATAGAGCATGGATAAGGAATTGTGTCTATGGCTTTGCGTGCTCCTATATCCAATAACCTACCTGAAAAGCCTTTCCCAGCAGGGATAAGAGGCTTCACTGAAGCCAAATTGAGGGGTCGGGGAGTGTGTGCCACTGTTCTAGTTTTCTTCTTAGCCTATAATTATAATCTAGATTCTCGAGGTCACCTGCAGAATTGCCAGTGGGTAGGAAACAAGTGGATACTCTGGTTTGTGTGTCAACATTCCATAAGCCCAGCTGAGATGACTGGTGGAAAGGGACCCAGTTGCTTGTCTCAAAGGACAGTGATGACAGCACAGCATGCAGCGCCCCCTCAACAACTCCCATTGCTAGAACTGATCCCTGCTTGCACACTTACTCAAGAATTGAGACAGTGTAGTAGAAAATATAGTGAGTTGTTGGATTTCATAGCTAGAGTTGAAGAAAAAGTCTTAAGTACTATATTTTCTTTAAAAATAATCTTTCTACTGGCTAACTTGGCTCTCTGAAGATGACCATAGCCATTTATTGAGCTATTTTAGTTCTTTCCTGCTGGATCGGACAATATCTTTAGCCCAAGAATTTTCCAGTCTGTGGTGAACCAAGGGAGGAAAGAATAATTAAAATACCCACCTCATTTGAACCAATAATGCAGAAATTAATAGAACAATCAAAAACCCAGAAGGAATCTGCTCAACAGTTCGTAAGGACACGCATCTGCTTTTATTCTTGGGGCAGGTAACTTTGTTTATTAATTCTCATTTAAAATGTTATTTGTTGGTAGATAATAACTCCATTAATGGTGTAAAATGCGAGGCTTTTAAACCCCATAGAATGAGAATTAGGCTATTATATTACTTCACATTTTCAGTTTTCAATGTGATGACAATACTTAAAATCCATTGTTAGCAAATTTGAAATATATCTTTTTATATTGACTGTAGCTGCTTTGCTGTGAGGTAGACCAGCAGAATTTGTTTCTTATATCTAAATGCAACGTTTTATTTCTTTGACTATCATTTTTGCTTTCTTTAGCACATCCCAGCCTCTGGTATTGTCGGGACCATTCTACTCTGTACTTCCTTAAGTTCAGACTCTTGGATCCCATATCCATGTGAAATCACATGCCAGCTGTCTTTCTGAGGTGTGTTTCTTTTTGCTATTTTATTTTCTGCGGGGGTAGAGCTAAGATCTGTTCGGAGAGGACATGTGTTTCCTTCATCACATTTGTGTACCTGAAGTCAGGCCTTTGTTGTGAAGTCTCAATGCCCATATTCAATCACCTAATAGAGGATAGGGGTTCAGTAAATAGTTGATAAATAAATAAATAAATAAACACATACATATATACATACATACATACATACATACATACATACATACACATACATACCCATGCTCCCACAAAGGAAAGTGTTTTTTTTTTTTCACACTCTATAGGAGAAGCATTATTATCTAGAGACAGATTATCTAAAGGGTCCCCAAAAGAAAAAAAAAACATTTTTTTCCTTTTAAATTAGAAGATATATATCACAGATCTTTTGGGCTAGGAAAGCCTGTGTAGTAATCATTCCAAAGAAATTATTAATGAAATGGGTTTTATCAAAACCAAGTAGACAAAATATTTTAAAATAACTGTAATAGAGTATTTAGTAAAATACTTTATTTATTTACTTATATTTTTTAAGTGTTCAAAATGGAACTCAGAGTGTCAAACGTGCTAGCAAGTGGTTCAGTGCTAATGTATACCCTCAGATCTTTGAGTGCATTCAGTAAAACAATGTGGTGCAGAGCTGTTGTGTGTCATTCTTCCTTAGGAGACATGAACAAATGTCCATTCACTTCAGATAGGAAACTGATGACAGACCAATATGAGAAGACCAAAGTCCAACTTAGTGAACAAATTAATGTTATTGTGGCTACTTTCAGAAGCAGAAATAACTTAAACAAACAAGCATGGGGAATAGTTAATGAAAGCTGGAAACATGGAACAACCTATACAACATATAGGCAGCTCAATCACTTGAAGAGCCTTTATCAGCCAGCTCAAGTGGTATGAACTTCTTTTAGGCATCTTAACCTGTCTAAAATTGTGAAAGACCCTATAGGAAGTACAATATCAACCAAAGAGACCCCCACCAGAGCTTCCAGGGAATAAACCAGCAGCTAGAGAGTACATATGGAGGGACCCATTGCTCCAGACACCTATGAGCAGAAGATGGCCTTGTTGGGCATCAATGGGAGGAGAGGCTTTTGGTCCTGGGAAGGCTCAGTGCCCTAGTGTAGGGAAATGCTAGGGAAGAGTGGGTTAGTGGATACCCTCATAGAAGCAGGGAGAGGGAGGATGGGATAGTTTCCAAAGGGAAAACAAAGAAAACAGATAACATTTGACATGTAAATAAATAAAATATCTAATAAAAAAGAAAAAGCTAAGTTTCTTCCCACTTTTTCTTCTGGCAGGAGCCAGATATGGATGCCTCCTCAGAGGCTCTGACAGAGTCATACACATACAGTAGAGGATGCTTGCAGCTAACCATCCAACTGAATATAGAGACCCAAATGAAGGCGCTAGAAAAAGGACTGAAGAAGATGAAAAAAGTTGCAACACCATGGGAAAGAAGAACTACCTCATCAACCAACCAAACTCTCCAGAGCTCCCAGGGATTAAAACACCAACCAATGAGTACCCATGGCTCCAGTTGCATGTGTAGCAGATTCTATACATTGTATGGCATCAATGGGAGAAGAGGCCTTAGGTCCAGTGAAGGAGCTTTTCTCAGTGTAGGAGAATGCCAAGGTGCTGAGGTGGAGAGTGTGGTTGAGAGAGGTAGTACCTTCATGGAAGAAAGGGGAGAAGAGGAGAATGGAAGTGGGAGGAATGGGATAATATTTGAAATGTAAATACAGAAAATATCCAGTAAAAAATTAAAAAAACCTGATAATCAAATAATGTATATAAAAAGAGTGCAAGAAATATATGGTCAGAAAAAAATAATAATCTATAGTTGTTAAGATTTTTGGGGTAAAATAAAAAGAGAAAATTACTGATATAACACGTAAGAAAAATATGCAGTAGTTGGATGGCCAGAATGGACCCAATGTGGATGAAAACATTATTCATGTTATACCTAGAATTATAAATACTTGAGAGTGGGTCTCGTGTTCATCTTATAGTGGAGATTCTTTCCATAAAGGAAACCACACTAAGTTAGTGCTTGTCTATGTCTTCAAGGAGCAGCAGCAGTGGATGATTGGGGTACCAGAGATAGCAATGCTACATTTAACTGGACAGTAAATTGAACCCAGTGTTCTGCAGGAGAAATAATAATGATGAAATATTTTTCTTGGTCCTTCAAAGTCATCACCCAAAATTGGCACTGGTGGCTCTGAGTTACCAGTTGCTTAAAATATCATGTGACATGCCAAGAAGAAAAAGATGTTGGCAAATAACTCATGGTATGATCAATATAAGAAATTCTAATTTGATGTGGGTTAGAGTGTTTATCATTCAAAAGTTAGGCTTGAATTTATTGTGAATATAGATTGGAGGAGAATCAGCAGAATATTATAATGAATACAATCTGGCCTCAGTGAATGGAAATCTGAACAAGAGTTTAAAGATGCACAGATGGAAGGATGAGTCCCCTTTCTAAACATGTGGAGAGACATAGAGAAAGCCTGATAGCTTGTTGCCAGTACTGATTTTTCCATCATTGGTAGGCAAGGAAGTTGGTAAAAGTCACTGTGTCTTTCTTTGTTTTTCAAGGAAGAGTTTATTAATGAGCCCTGGTGAGTAGAGAGACAATAATGAAAAATAGGCATTTGATAGTTTATCCACCAATAAGATGTGATTTATTTTTTTACTAATGCTTTCATTCATTGCTAATTGATAGACTTCTCAATATCATAATGTAACTCAGTTATTTGCATGGCTGCTACTTCTAAATAGTCTTTGTAAGAAACCATGCTCATGGTCAGGCTGATATGATACTTGATAAAATCTAAATGATGCAAAGAAACTGATTGGAGTTTATATGCAATGTAGGTTATATCTGTAAATTACCAGGTGTTGTGTGAGGTCACTAATGTACTAATTCTGGAATCGGAATTACCCCATCCCATTTCTGACCCAAACAAATTTGTCTGAAGAATACCATCTAAGAACCCTTGTCTGGGCAGGGCTTGGACTTCCTAGCCCTGTATAGAAAGGAAATAGAAAAGAAAAACAGCTTGAAAGCAAAATTCATTGTTGTTGAGAACAGTTAAAAATGTAAACAGCTTTCAATAGAGGTTACTGTTCTTCATGGAATTGGAAAGATCAATGTGCAATTTCATATGGAATAACAAAAGACCTAGAATAGCGAAATCCATCCTCAACAACAAAAAAACATCTGCGGAAATCACTATCCCTGACCTCAAGCTATATTACAAGGCAATTGTGCTGAAAACTGCATGGTATCAAAAAAGATAAGGAAGGACACTTTTTACTCATTACCGGAGAAATCTGTCAGAAGGAACTCTCAATCCTTAACTTATATGCTCCAAATAAGAAATCACCCACATTCATAAAAGAAACCCTACTAAAGCTCAAAAAATGCATTTCACCCCACACAGTAATAGTGGGAGACTTTAATACCCCACTCTCACCAATGGACAGATCAGGGAAACAGAAACTGAACAAGGACACTGCAAAACTAGCAGAGACTTTGAACCAACTAGAATTAATAGATATATACAGAACATACTATCCCAAAGTAAAAGAATACACCTTCTTCTCACCACCCCATGGCACCTTCTCGAAAATTGACCACATAATTGGATACAGAACGAGCCTCCATCGATATAAGAAGATTGAAATACTCCCATGCATCCTCCTAGATGACCATGGGCTACGGCTGGTCTTTAACAACAACAAAGACAACAAAAAGCCCACATACACATGGAAACTAAATAATGCTCTGTTAAAGGATAGCAGGGTCAAAGAAGAAATAAAAAAAGAAATTAAGGATTTTCTAGAATTCAACAAAAACCAAAACACAACATACCCAAACCTATGGGATGCAATGAAAGCAGTATTGAGAGGAAAACTTATAGCCCTAAGTGCTTCCAAAAAGAAACTGAAGAGAGCTCACATCAGCAACCTCACAGCACAGCTAAAAGCCCTAGAACAAAAGGAAGCAGATATACCCAAAAAGAGTAGACGGCAAGAAATAATCAAAATTAGGGCAGAAATAGACCAAATAGAAACAAAAAGAACCATTGAAAAAATCAACAAAACCAAGAGTTGGTTCTTTGAGAAAATCAACAAGATTGATAAACCCCTAGCCAGACTAACTAGAGGGCAAAGAGAGAGTATCCAAATTAACAGAATCAGAAAGGAAAGTGGTGACATAACAACTGAAACTGAGGAAATTCAAGAAATCATCATATCCTACTACAAAAACTTATACTCCACAAAATTGGAAAATCTGGAGGAAATGAATGAATTCCTAGACAGATACAAGGTCCCAAAGTTAAACCAAGACCAAGTAAACCATCTAAATAACCCTATAACACCTAAAGAAATAGAAGAAGTCATCAAAAGCCTCCCAATCAAAAAAAGCCCAGTTCCAGACGGGTTCAGTGCAGAATTTTATCAGACTTTTATTGAGGATATAACACCAATACTCGCCAAACTATTCCAAAAGATAGAATCAGGTGGAATATTACCCAACTCATTTTTTGAGGCTACAATAACCCTCATACCTAAACCACACAAAGACCCTACAAGGAAAGAGAACTTCAGACCAATCTCACTTATGAACATTGATGCAAAAATACCCAACAAAATCCTTGCAAACCGAATCCAAGAACACATCAAAAGGATCATTCATCATGACCAAGTAGGCTTCATCCCAGGGATGCAGGGATGGTTTAACATAAGGAAATCCATCAATGTAATCCACCATATAAACAAACTCAAAGACCAAAATCACATGGTCATCTTACTAGACGCTGAGAAAGCATTCGACAAAATCCAACACCCATTCATGTTAAAAGTCCTGGAAAGAACAGGAATCCATGGCCCATACTTAAACATAACAAAAGCAATATACAGCAAACCAACAGCCAACATCAAACTTAATGGCGAGAAACTTGTAGCAATCCCACTAAAATCAGGGACTCGACAAGGCTGCCCACTCTCCCCCTACCTATTCAACATAGTACTGGAAGTCCTGGCTGGAGCAATTAGACAGCAAAAGGAGATCAAGGGGATACAAATCGGAAAGGAAGAGATAAAAACATCACTCTTTGCCGATGACATGATAGTGTACTTGAGTGACCCCAAAAATTCCACCAGAGAACTCCTACTGCTGATAAACAAGTTCAGCAAAGTGGCTGGATACAAAATTAACTCAAACAAATCAGTAGCCTTCCTGTACTCAAAGGACAAACATGTGGAGAAAGAAATTAGGGAAAACGTACCATTCACAATCGTTACAAAAACTACGAAATACCTTGGTGTTACTCTAACTAAGCAAGTGAAGGACCTGTATGACAAGAACTTCAAACCTCTAAAGAAAGAAATTGAGGAGGATCTCAGAAAGTGGAAAGATCTCCCATGCTCATGGATTGGAAAAATCAACATCTTAAAAATGGCCATCCTACCAAAAGCAATCTACAGATTCAATGCAATCCCCATCAAAATTCCAACTCAGTTCTTCATGGAATTGGAAAGCTCATATTTTTTTCCTCTTCTCTTCTGCCTCTCCTTTCTCTTTCTTTCCATCTGCCTTATACTTAATAAAATCACTCAATAATGAAAAAAGTTCCAGTTATGGTAGATTATTCTGTTTACCATTCAGAACACCATCTCAAACTCTCACTGTGAGGTCAGACAAGGAAAGATGTCAACTGACATTGATAGTGTTATTGAGAGTTTATCTTTTATAAAAACACACTGTGTAGCATAGATATCATTTGTGATTATGTCTGATCATTACTTAACATGTCAGTATTTAGACTAATTAATTAAATGTCTTAGATCAACTCCAGGCAATTAAGAAGTTCAGCTTCAACCTGACAGCCTCCTCTCTCCATACACAGCAAACTAACATATCAGGGTACTGAAAAATAACTAGGTATAGAATGTAGGTGGATGCTAATTCTGAACCTGGTTGTTTAGTCTGGCAAGGAAAAGGAAGGAGCACACTGTATATGCTTGGGAATGTTCCTTAATTTATTACCTACTCTTATTTTTTAGAATAAACTTATTTTTGTCAGATACTAGCATGTGACCCAGAAAAAAGTATGAAAGCTTAGATGTTTACAAAGGTTCTGTGGACTTGGGAATAGAAAACAAGGGTGCATTGTACTGGAGAAAAGGGTTGAAGAGACAGAAAGTAGAAATGAATGGTCAAGTGTTTGGTCCCTTCTAGTCTGTACAGTTCTCCAGATATTAGAACCTAAGTGAGGAAATAACAGAGAATTATAAAGTCCTCTCTCAACTCTAAATAAAGGACACAAAACATTAGATAATTACAGGGAAACTATACCCAGTGGAAGTCAAGCAATTTATTACCAATATCTTTGTAGTTCTTTGCTGGTTGTTATTTTTCAACATGGGATCCAAGTCACAATATATTTTACCACTTAATTCAGTCTTTTAGAAATTTCAAGGTGGAGACTTGAGACAAGTTCAGTGGCTAAATCACCTACTGGGTATATATAAATACCTGGGTTAGGTTATCCAGAACACCCACAAAATGGTGCACTTGGCAGAGTCCCTGTAAATTTAGTACTCTGGGAAGAGAGATAAGAGGAGTCTTGGAGCCCATGGAACAGCCAACAGAACCAAATTGGAGTGCTATAAATTCTGTGCAAAAGTCTGTCTTAAATAAAATAGAGAACTGAGGAAGACACTTGGTATTCCCCTTTGTTCTCCACTTCGAATGCATAAAACATATGCACATATGAACCTATGTATGTGTAAACAACACACAAATACCCACATTTAAAATTGTGGTGGACATACTGAATTTTTTTTTACTTCACTCAAAATAATACAATCATTTTTTTAAACAATAGGTTCAGATGTCTTAGAAATCTGTTTTTAAAATAAGTTCACCTTTGTAAAAACACCACTTACTAACTGTGCTTACATAGACCTAGATGGCAGAGGTCAAACGTTGCACACACACACACACACACACACACACACACACACACACACACACACACACACAATGTTTATATAAAATGTAGCAAACACAAATGGCATGAGATTCTTTTACATAAAACTGTTTTAAAAAGTTGAGTGTCTTAAGAGAGATAAAAAGAAAATTAACCAGCCACACAGTTGCTTAAATTAATGAGGTATTAAATTCTCATTACATACTTAACATGGTTGCATATGTTACCTTTTACCAAAGGTAGCACCATAGCTTTGTTTATCCAACAAACACACAAGAATGCACCATGATGATGCAGCCACTAGGTAGTTGATATTTTAGTTAAAAATTTCAGCTCCTTTGCAAGCTTAGCAGATCATAGTGATGTACATTGTGGATCATTGGCTAAAATATTAGTGTGTAGGACATGGTTGTATACCTCTTCCTTGCTGCAAACACCATAGCTTAGAATGTGACTATACTCAATAAAATCTTTTTAAGAAATCTCTAAATCATATAATTAAGTTACCTTTTATGTAGGTAATTTTTAAGATAATAGATAATGATTTTCAACAATATTTTGGCTCTTATCTGATTTTACATAGTACATTTATTATAGAGTGCTTTGATATTTTACTCAAAATCAGTAACACAGACCTCTTAGGCACTAAAAGAAAATAGAAATATGTATTCTGTTATGCTACAGTTCCTATTATTTCTAAATCTGACCTTATAATGACCACCTATTGCTGCCTGAAATATAAGACACTTATTTTACAGATTTTATACTCTAGATTTTTTTAAAATATGAAACTCATGCTTTACATTTTATCTTATTTTAAGTTATCCTCTGTGTTCCCTTTCAATTCTTGTTATCTTTTTTGATAGGTTTGTTATTGTACACACACACACACACAAACACACACACACACACACACACACACACACACATTTCTAAATTTTCTAAGTATAACTGCTCAGTTTTGTTTAATGGTACTTGGTGGTATGTTCTTAGGGCTGGCCATTTGGTACTGGCCAACCAATTCATGTACTTGTCTTTTAGGAAGCTTATTTTTCTTATTTCCAGCATTCCTCAGTTGCCTGCAATTCTTTGTATGGGCTTGAGACCTCTTAGGTTTTTTTCAGTCCACCTTGCTGTGTTCATTGGCAGCCTCCTTGTTGATCTCACATTTGGACGGTCATGATGGTGAGATTTTATAGCTGTAGCTTTTGCATTCCTAGGAGACACAATATGACAGCAAATTCGCTGACCCTATAGCTCTCATATTCTGTCTGCCCATTTTTCTGCAATGTCCCCTGAGCATTAGGTGTGTGAAAGTTGTAGATACTTTCATTAGGACTTGGTGTCACAACTCTGTATTTTCATTGTAGTTTTCTGCAGTGGGTTCCAGCTGTTGCAAAGAGATATTTTATTGCTGAAGGATGATACATATCAGGCTGCTCCCTGGAGGAAGACATGACAAGTCTGGGCATTCTTCAGATTTTCTGTAGATTTTATTTTGTCATCTTTCATACTTTCTTTATTAAACTATAAAATTGTTGATTTTAAGAGAGAGAAATGAAACAGAAACATTTGTGTGGGCAAGTTTTTTTATTAATAAAATCTATTTCATAACATTAAAAGGAATGCCTTTTAATTATATTAGAAAAATTTGGTTAGGTGAGCATATCACTGTCCTATGGTACACCAAATTCTATCGTTTTACAAGACTTTGATAGAAAATTCCCTTGGCATAAACACAACCCAAGTGCTCTTACAGTACTGATGAGTTAAAAAAAAAAAAGGAATTTTACAGTGTTTTTCCTCTTCTTTCAAGAGGGAAAGAAAGATGGAATGGGACAGTATGAAGGCCGGATAGTGTCCCCATATATAGGGTAAACTCTCTGTATCTCTTTTGCACTCCTTTTACATTTAGGTCATTATTAGTTCTAGTGCCCAGTAGTTCAAAGTACCCCAATCAAATTGTATGCCACTATACACAGGAGACAAAGAAGGCACAAATGTATGGAAACTTCATTTTTCTTTTATTCCAGTCCCACTCCAACAGGCACAATATACTCTTTCCTGGTAAAAAGAAACCCAGAAGTCCAGTCTTCTTAGACCAGAAAATTGGCAACACCAGATTGGCATTTTGATGCAAATAAGAGACAGGGTAATAAACCAAGATATTACACATTTTTTCTTAGCTTTGAGCAAACGCATGGTATATGAAGCTGCTACAGAAATCTCTGCATTGTTATAGAGATTAAATGCTCCTGTTCTGATCC
Source organism: Micromys minutus (assembly GCF_963924665.1). Lineage (NCBI taxonomy): Eukaryota > Metazoa > Chordata > Mammalia > Rodentia > Muridae > Micromys > Micromys minutus. The sequence goes on along the minus strand of NC_137969.1, from coordinate 191,995,912 downwards.
AGGGACACAGTCCTGGTGAAACAGTGTGCTGAGTAGCCAGGGAACAAAGAGGTCTCTGCTGATTGCATGGAAAGTGCACCCCCTCATTGGTTCTGAGGAGCAGAAACCATGCCTTAGGGTGTCTGTTTCCAGCCCATGACCAATGAGTGCAGAACAGGTACTCAGGCCATCTGCCACCAGGAAGAGCAGAGATCCAGGGACACAGACCTGGTGAGTTGGCGTTCCGAATATCCGGGGAGCAGAGAGGTCTCTGCCAGCATATGGAAAGTGTTCAGCCCCTCTGATTGGTTCAGGGGAGCAGGAAGCCTGCTTTAGAGTGTCTGTGTTCACCGGCAGCCTGTGCATGAAGAAGAGGCGCTCAGGTCATCTACCACCAGGAAGAGTGGAGATCCAGGGACACAGGCCAGGTACAAGGGAGAGTAGAGAACCAATCACTGACAACAAAATCATGAATAATCACAGACAACAAGATGGCAAGAGAAAAGCAAAAGAATGTACCCCAGGGAAACCAAGACAACCTGGCAACACCAGAATCCAGCAGAATACCAAACACTCCAGAAAAAGAAGACTCAGACCTGAAATCCTACCTCAAGATGATGATAAAAATCCTGAAACAAGGAGATCCAGAGACACAGTCCTGGTAAGAAGGGGTTCTGACTAGCCAGGGGGCAGAAAGATCTCTGCAGAGTGTGCGGAAAGTACGCCCCTGCCCTGCTTGACCCAGGGATGAGGAACCCAGCTTTCGGCCCTCTGTTCCCAGCCGGCAGCGTTTGGATGCAGAGCAGACACTTGGCCCATCTTCCACCAGGAACAGAGGAGACCCAGGGACACAGGCCTGGTGAGAAGGGGTTGTGACTAGACAGGGGGCAGAGAGATCTCTGCCGAGCGCACGGAAATATGCCCCTGCCCTGCTTGATCCAGGGACGAGGAAACCAGCATTGGGCCCTCTGTTTCCAGCCAGTTGCCTCTGGGTGCAGAAAAGGGCTCAGACCATCCACCACCAGAAACAGTGGAGATCCAGGGACAGAGGCCAGGTACAAGGAAAAGGCGAGAACCAATCACTGACAAGAAGATGGCAAGAGGAAAGCAAAAGAACGTACCCCAGGGAAACCAAGACAACTTGGCAACACTAGAACCCAGTTCTCCCATCACAGCAAACAGCACAATGCCAAACACTCCAGAAAAGGAAGACTCAGACCCGAATTTCTACCTCAAGATGATGATAGAGACCCTTAAACAAGAACAGGAGGGAAAGCATAAAGAAATAGAAGCTTTTAAAGAAGAAAAAAGAAAAACACTCAACAAACTCAAAGAACTAGAAGAAAACAGAACCAAAGAGATGAAGGAATGAAAAAAGGAATTTAAAACGGAAATGGACACAATAAAGAAAACACTAAAAGAGACAATCCTAGAGGTAGAAATCCTAAAAAAGAAATCAGGAGTCACAGGTGCAAACATTTCCAACAGACTACAGGGGATGCAAGAGAGAATCTCCGGGGCAGAGACAAGATTAAAAACATAGACAAAACAGTCAGAGAAGATGCAAAAACCAAAATGCTCCTAACCCAAAATGTCCAGGGGATCAAAGACACAATGAGAAGACCAAACCTAAGGATAATAGGAAAAGAAGAGGGCGAAGAATATGAACTAAGAGGCACAGTAAATATTCAACAAAATTGTAGAAGAAAACTTTCCTACCCTTAAGAATGAGATGACCACAAGCATAGAGAAGCAAGCTGGAGTGGCTATTCTAATATCAAATAAAGCAAATTTCCAACCAAAGTTATCAAAAAGATAAGGAAGGACACTTTTTCTCATTACAGGGGAAATCTGTCAGGAGGATCTCTCAATCCTTAACACATATGCTCTAAATACAAAAGCACCCATATTCACAAAAGAAACCATACTAAAGCTATACAAATACATTGCACCCAACACCCTACTATCATCAAAGGGCAGATCATGGAAACAGAAACTGAACAAGGACACAGTAAAACTAGCAGAGGTAATCAAACAATTGGAATTAATAGATAACTACAGATCATATCATTCTGAAACAAAAGAATATACCTTCTTCTCCGCACCTTATGGCACTTTCTCCAAAAATGAGCATATAGTCGGCCACAAAACAAGCCTCAATAGATATAAGAAGATTGAAATGCTTCCATGCATTCTATCAGATCACCATGGTCTAAGGCTGGTGTTTAATAACAACAAAGACAACAAAAGCCCATATACACATGGAAACTAAACAATGGCCTATTAAATGATAGCAGGGTCAATGAAAAAAATAAATAAAATAAGGATTTTCTAAAATTTACTGAAAATGTAAACACAAAATACTGAAACCTATGGAATGCAATGAAAGCAGTACTGAGAGGAAAACTCATAGCTCTGAGCGCTTCCAAAAAGAAACTGGAGAGAGCATACACTAGCAAGTTGGTAGCACAGTTGAAAACTCATGAACAAAAGGAAGCAGATACACCCAAGAGGAGTAGACAGCAAGAAATAATCAAAGTTAGAGTTGAAATAAACCAAATAGAAACAAAAAGAACCATTCAAATAATAAGCACAACCAAGAGCTGGTTCTTTGAGAAAACTGACAAAATTGATAAACCCTTAGACAGACTAAGTAGAGAGTAAAGAGAGAGTATCCAAATTAAGAAAATCAGAAAGAAAAGTGGAGAAATAACGACTGAAACAGAGGAAATTCAAGAAATTATCAGAGCCTACCACAAAAGCTTATACTCAACAAATTGGAAAATCCGGAGAAAATGGCTGAATTCTTAGACAGATACCAGATACTGAAGTTAAGATAAGACCATGTAAACCATCTAAATAATCCCACAATTCCTAAAGAAATATACGCAGTCATCAAAAGCCCCCCATTCCATAAAAGCACAGGTCCAGATGTGTTCAGTGCAGAATTTCTTCAGACATTTATTGAAGACCTAATACAAATATGCTCCAAACTATTCTACAAAATAGAATCAGATGGAACACTACTTACCTCATTTTTTTGAGGCCACAATAACCCTCATTCCTGAACCCCACAAAGACCCTACAAGAAAAGAGAACTTCAGAACAATCTCACTTATGAACATTGATGCAAAAATACTCAACAAAATACTTGCAAACCAAATCCAAGAACACATCAAAACAATCATTCAACATGATCAAGTAGGCTTCATCTCTGTGATGCAGGGATGGTTTAATATACAGAAATCCATCAATGTAATCCAGCCCATAAAAAAAACTCAAATTAAAAAAACCACATGGTCATCTCACTAGATGCTGAGAAATCATTTGTCAAAATTCAACAACCCTTCATTTTAAACATCTTGGAAAGAACAAAAATCCAAGGCCCATACCTAAACATAATAAAAGCAATATACAGCAAGACAACAGCTAACGTAAAACTTAACATTGGGAAACCTGAAGTAATCCCACTACAATCAGGGACTGGAAAAGGTTGCCTACTCTCCTCCTACCTATTCAACATAGTACTGGAAATCCTGGCCAGAGCAATTAGACAGCAAAAGGATATAAAAGGGATACAAATTGAAAAGCAAGAAGCAAAACCATCACTATGTGCAGATGACATGATAGTGTACTTAAGTAACCCCAAAAATTCTACTAGAGAACTTGTACAGCTGATAAACATGTTCAGCAAAGTGGTTGGATACAAAATTAACTCAAACAAATCAGTAGCCTATCTCTACTTAAAGGGCAAACATGTGGAGAAAGAAATTAGGGAAAAGATACCCTTCACAATTGTCACAAACAATATGGAATACCTTGATATGACTCTAATTAATCAAGTGAAGTACCTCTATGACAAGAATATCAAACCTTTCAAGGTAGAAATCAAGGTAGTTCTCTGAAAATTTAAAGATCTCCTATACTCATGGATTGGAAGGATCAACATTGTAATAATGGCCATCTTACCAAAATCAATCTACAGATTCATTGCAATCCCCATTAAATTCTAACCCAATTCTCCATAGAGTTAGAAAGAGCAATGTGCAATTTCATCTGGAATAACAAAAGACCTAGAATAACAAAATCCATCCTCAACAACAGGAAAACATCTGTGGGAGTCACCATCCCTGCCTTAAGCTATATTACAAGGCAAGTGCCCTAAAAACTGTATGGTACTGGTACAGAGATTGGCATGTGGATCAATGGAATAGAATAGAAGATCTAGAAATGAGGCCTCAAATATAGGGTCACTTTATTTTTGACAAAGTGGCTGTAAACATTCAGTAGAAATAGGACAGCCTTTTCAACAAATATTGTTAGTCTAACTGGCACTAAGAATGCAGAAGAATAAAAATAGACCCTTTTTTATCTCCTTGTACAGAGCTCAAGTGCAAATGGATCTAAGATCTCCACATTATACTTGGAACACTGAAACTATTAGAAGAGTAAGCAGGCTAAATCTTCACACACATAGGCACAATAAAAAATTTCCTGAACACAACAACAAAGACTTGTGCTTTAAGGTGAAATGTTGACAAATAAGACTTAATGAGATTGCAGAGTTTCTGTAAGGCTTGGGACACTGTCAAGAAAGCAAAATGGCAGTCAACAGAGTGGGTAAAGATCTTTACCAATCCAACATCAGATAGAGGCCTAATATCCAAGGTATACAAAGAACTGAAGAAGACAGACAGCAGAGAATCAAACATCCATATTTAAAAATGGGGTACAAATCTAAACAAAAAGTTCTCATTTGAGGAATATCGAATGGCTAAGAAGCATCTGAGGAAGTACTGGACATCATTACCCATCAAGGAAATGCAAATCAAAAAAATGCTGACATTCCACCTCACATAGGTCAGAATGCCTAAGTTCAAAAATTTAGATGACAGCCGATGCTTGTGAGGATGTGGAGAAAGAGGAACACTTCTCCACTGTTGGTGGGGTTGTAAACTGGTACAACCACTCTGGAAATCAGTCTGGTGATTCCTCAGAAAATTGAACATAGTACTACCTGAAGACCCAGCTATTCCACTTCTGGGCACATACCCCAGAGAAGTTCCAACATACAACAAAGACACATGCACCACAATGTTCATAGCAGCCCTATTCATAATAGCCAGAAGCTGGAAAGAACCCAGATGTCCTTCAGTAGATGAGTGGATACAAAAATTGTGGTATATTTACATGATGGACTACTACTCATCTATCAGAAACAATGACTTTATGAAATTCTTAAGAAAATGGATGCATCTAGAGAATATCATCCTGAGTGAGATAACCCAGTCACAAAAGAACAGATATAATATGCAGTCACTGATAATGAGATACTAACCCCAGAAAGCTCTGAATGCCCCAGAACCAACTCACAGCCTATATGAAATTCAAAAAAAAAAAAAAAAAAAAAAAAAAAGAACCATTATGCTTAATCTTTACACATCAAGAAAACTTTGACTAATTCCAGGTTACAATTTTTTTACATGTACTTTGTGCTCATTGTAATTAGGAAGATCTTAATTCACACTATCAAACCTTTAATAAAAAACCAAGCACTGACAAAAATGTATTCTTACACTTTTATGCAAAAATGCTTAAAATCTGTACATTTTCTTTGTTTATTAAAGTTGTTCAATTAAAAAAAAAACCTTTTTCTGTTCCTTTTTTTTCAGTAATTTCCAATCATTTGTCAAGCCTTTGAGTTAGATCTGATTTATTAACTGATTTATTGAAGCATGCGTGAAGCTTATCTATATATGACTAATTTTAATACATTAGTATTTTTGAAATAAAAATATATTTATTTTAAGAAAACTTAATGTATAGTCAAATGAAACACCTCCTGGACCTTAGATATTAAACTCCCATGATTTGAAAATTACACTCAAATAGCTATGGGTGACTCAGGCCAAGGTAAGTTTGTGACCTCCAGAGAATAGTTTCATTTCATCTTTTGGGGTTTTGGTCTTTCAGAATGGAATATGTAGGAATATTAAATAAAACTTCAAGTTTCAAAAGGACTGGTGACCTTCCAGCAGATTTCTGAGCACCCAGAATATGTGCAGGAAGGCTCTCACTCCTGAACACAGGAGTGATTCCACACTCCAACTATCTGTGGAGAAGCTGCTCAGAAATCTCAGGGCACAGGCAGTAGTGCTGCCTGGGAACAGATACTCCTAGTTCAATGTCAGAGACAACCCAATTGCATCTGGACTGGATACTGCCATCTGAACACCCAACCTACCTAGAAAGCCAAACACACAGGAGGAATCTCTCTGGAAACCACAGGCCCACAGACTCACAGGAGACACAAGCTCCAGAAAGAAACAACAAGGTCACCTAGCATCACTGGTAACAAGATGGTAAGATGCAAGAACAAGAATGTAAGAAACAGAAACCAAGACATCCTGGCAACATCTGAACTTAGTTCTCTCACCACAGCAAATAGTGGCTATCCAAACTGACCAGGAAAACGAGATTTAGACTTAAAATCACACTTCACAATGATGATGGAGACCCTGAGAAGCACATAAAATGGTACAGACAAGCCAGGAGAACACACCCAAAAAAGTTGAAGCTTTTAAAGAGAAAACATATACACCCATATGCACACACACACACACACACACACACACACACACACAAACACACACACACACACACACACACCAAACAAACAAACAAAAAACAAAACAAAAAACCCACAAAAATTACTTCAAAAGCTACAGGAGAGCACAACTAAACAGGTGAAGGAACTGAAAACAGAAAGATAAACAATGAATAAATCACCAAAGAGACAACCTTGAAGTTGGAAAACCTTAGAAGGAGTTAGTTATTAAAAACAACGAGTTCATGAAATTCCTAGGCAAATAGATGGAACTTAAAGCTATCATCCTGATTGAGGTAACTCAGGCACAGAAGAACACTCATGGTATGTACTCACTGATAAGCAGATACTAGACCAAAAAACTCAGAAAACCCAAGAAACCACCCATAGAACTTATGAAGCTCAAAGGGAAGGAAAGCTAGAAGGTGGATGCCTCAGTCTTTCTTAGGAGAAAGAAGAAAATTATCATTGGAGGAAATAAAAGGATAAATAGACAAGCAGGGATTGGAGAAAAGATCATTCAAAGAGTGCCTCACTTGGATATATACCCCATTTGTACCCTACAAACTCAAGCACTTTTGCTGATGCCAACTAGTGCTCACTGGCAAGAACCTGATTTAAATGCCTCCTCAGAGGCTCTGGCAGAGCCATACTGATACAGAGGAGGATGCTTGCAGCTCACCATCAGACTGAACAAAAGGACCCTAATGAAGGAACTAGAGAAAGAACTGAAGGAGCTGAAAGGGTCTGCAACTCAGGGACTAAAACACCAACATATGTGTTTCCATGGAGAGACCTATTGCCCTAGCAGCATAAACAGCAGAGGATAGCATTTTCTGGCATCAATGGGAGGAAAGACATTTGGTCCAGCGAAGGCTCATTTTCTCAGGTAGGGAACACCAAGGTGTTGAAAGAGGGTGGTTGGGAGAGTCAGCACCTTCATGGAAGCAATGGGAGGGGGAGGGAGGATAGGATTGTGGCAAAGGGTTAACATCTGAAATGTAAATACAGAGAATATCCAATAAGAATGTTGAAAAATAGTAAAGCCTCACGAGTAAGCTGGTAGAGCTACTGAGGTAATATTTCAGTGATGTAAAAAGGTCTGGGGTTTTGGTCCACAACCCTCTCTGTGGAGAAGCATTTTTTTCTAGGCAAGTCTATCTTGCCAGTGAATGTAGAGCATGTGATCCTCTCGTGCAGACAGAGGAGTCCTGCTTCCTCCAAACAAGCAGCTTTAGCTCGGACCCAGTAAGCTGGCAGGTTGTTAACCCTGAAGCAGCTGAGTAGCAAATAACTCACAGACCCTATAGAAATAGTGCACTTGGCAGTTCATTTTTGCTTTGCAACCTCTCTCTCTCTCTCTCTCTCTCTCTCTCTCTCTCTCTCTCTCTCTCTCTCTCTCTCTCTCTCCCCTACCTCCCTCCCTCCCTCTCTCTCTCTCTCTCTCTCTCTCTCTCTCTCTCTCTCTCTCTCTCTCCCCCTCCCTCCCTCCCTCCCTCTCTCTCTCTCTCTCTCTCTCTCTCTCTCTCTCTCCCCCCCCCCCCTCTCTAAAACCTATTTTTGGTATTTTTCTTTTGGATCATTGATACTTGTGTAAAGTATACTTAGAGAATATGTATCTGCCCTCTCACTTTTACCAGGCACATCCCTGCCTTCTCTGTCCATTCAAATCTTGTTAATAGTCCTCTTTGTTTTTAACCAACCAAGTATTTTGTTTGTGCTTTTCATATACTGTTGGATGCATGCTGTGAACTAGCAGGTAGAAAAGCTATCAGCGACCACATTTTTAAAGAAAGCTTACTCTGCAGAATGGCTAAGATGAAAAACTCAGGAGAGATAAAGGCCTGGGGAGAAGGAGATCCAAGTAGCAAGATGGCAGAGAGATCTCTGCAGAGTGCTCACCAAAAGCGCACCCCTGCACTGCCTGATCCAGGGACCAGGAACCCAGCATTGGGACCTCTGTTCCCACCCGGGGGCTTTGGGACAAAGAACAGGGCTTGGTCCATCTGCCACCTGGACCAGCTGTTCCCAGAGATAAAGGCCTGGTGAGAAGGGGATCTAAGTAGCCAGGGGGCAGAAAGATCTCTTCGGAGAACGCACTGAAAGTGCGCCCCTGCCCTGCCTGATCCAGGGAACCAGAACCCATCATTGGGACCTCTGTTCCCACCTGGTGGCTTTGCCGAACGAAACAGGGCTCAGCCCATCTGCCACCTGGACCAGCAGAGATGCAGGGACACAGGCTAGGTACAAGGGAAAGACAACAATATGGCAAAAGGAAAACAAAAGAGCATACCCCAGGGAAACCAAGACAACCTGATAACACTAGAACCCAGCTCTCCCATCACAGCAAACAGCACAATGCAAAACACTCCAGAAAAAGAAGACTCAGACATGAAATCCTACCTCAAGATGATGATAGAGATCCTTAAACAAGAACAGGAGGGAAAGCATAAAGAAATAGAAGCTTTTAAAGAAGAAAAAAGAAAAAAACTCAAAGAACTCAAAGAAATAGAAGAAAACAGAACCAAAGAGATGAAGGAATGGAAGAAGGAATTTAAAACAGATATGGACACAATAAAGAAAACACTAAAAGAGACAAACCTAGAAGTAGAAATCCTAAAAAAGAAATCAGGAGTCACAGATGCAAACATTTCCAACAGACTACAAGAGATGGAAGAGAAAATCTTGGGAGCCGAAGTAAAAATTGAAGACATAGAAAAAACAGTCAGAGAAGATACAAAAACAAAAAGGTCCTAACCCAAAATGTACAGGAGATTCGGGACAGAAGGAGAAGACCAAACCTAAGAATAATAGGAATAGACGAGGAAGAAGAATATCAACTAAGATGCACAGTAAATATCTTCAACAAAATTGTAGGAAAAAACTTCCCTACCCTTAAGAATGAGATGACCATGAGCATAAAAGAAGCCTTTAGAACTACAAATAGTTTGGACCAGAAAAGAAATTCCTCCCGACACATAATAGTCAAAACACTAAGTGTCCAAAGCAAAGAAAGAATACTAAAAGCAGTAAGGGATAAAAAGGTCAGGTAACATATAAAGGCAGATTGATCAGAATAGCATCTGATTTCTCAACAGATACTATGAAAACTAGAAGAGCCTTGACAGACATCATGTAGACCCTAAGAGAGCATAAGTGCCAGCACAAGCTGCTATATCCAGCAAAACTATCAATCACAATAGATGGAGAGATGAAGATATTTCAAGACATATCTAAATTTACACAATATCTGACCACAAACCTAGCACTACAATGAATTATACCTGGAACACCCAATACAATGAGGGGAACTACATCCTAATAAAAACAAGAAAACTCCTAAACAAGAAAACCAAAAGAAGAAAGGGACACAGACACAACTCAACCTACAAAAGCAATAATAGCAGGAAACAGCAACCACTATTCCTTGATATCTATTAACATAAATGGACTCAACTCCCCAACAAAAGACATAGGTTATCAGACACGATACATAAACAAAATACAGCATTTTGCTGCATACAAGAAACTCATCTCAGAGACAAAGACAGACACTATCTCAGAGTAAAAGTTTGGGAAAAAAAATCTTGCAAGCAAACAGCCCCAAGAAGCAAGCTGGAGTGGCTATTCTAATATCAAATAAAGTAAATTTTCAACCAAAAGATATCCAAAAAGATAAGGAAGGACACATTTTACTCACTACAGGGGAAATTTTCACGAGGAACTCTCAATCCTTAACATATATGCTCCAAACAGAAAAGAACCCACATTTATAAAAGAAACCCTACTAAAGCGAAATAAATACATTTCACCCCACACAATAATAGTTTGAGACTTTAATACCCCACTCTCTCCAATGGACAGATAATGGAAACAGAAGCTGAACAAGGACTTTGTAAAACAAGCAGAGACTATGAAGCAACTAGAATCAATAGATATCTACAGAACATATCATCCTAAAACAAAAGAATACACTTTCATCTCAGCACCTCATGATACCTTCTCAAAAATTGACCACATAATTGGACACAGAATGAGCCTAAATCAATATGAGAAGGTTGAAATACTTTCATACATCCTTTCAGATCACCATGGACTAAGGCTGATCTTTTATAACAACAAAGACAACAAAAAGCCCATATACATATGGAAATTAAACAATACTCTATTAAATGATAGCAGGGTCAAAGAAGAAATAAAGAAAGAAATTAAGGATTTTCTAGAATTCAATGAAAACGAAAACACAAAATACCCAAACCTATGGGATGCAATGAAAACATTACTGAGAGGAAACCTCATAGCTGTTAGTGTTTCCAAAAAGAAACTGGAGAGAGCATACATTAGCAACCTGAAAACACAATTGAAAGCTCTAGAACAAAAGGAAGCAGATACACCCAAGAGAAGTATACAGCAAGAAATAATCAAACTTAGGGCATAAATAGACCAAATAGAAACAAAAAGAACCATTGAAAGAATCAACCAAATCAAGAGATGGTTCTTTAAGAAAATCAACAGGATTGATAACCCCTTAGCCAGACTAACTAGAGGACAAAGAGAGCATATCCAAATTAACAAAATCAGAAAGAAAAGTAGAGACATAACAACTTAAACTGAGGAAATTCAAGAAATCATCAGATCCTATTACAAAAGCCTATACTCCAGAAAGTTGGAAAATTTGGAGGAATGGATGAATTCCTAGACAAATGCAAGTTCCTAAAGTTAAACCCGGACTAGGTAAACCATCTAAATAATCCCATAACACCTAAAGAAATAGAAGAAGTCATCAAAAGCCTCCCAACCAAAAAAAGCCCCGGTCCAGACTGGTTCAGTGCAGAATTTTATCAGGCATTTATTGTGGACATAACACCCATACTCTCCAAACTATTACACAAGACAGAATCAGATGGAATACTACCTATCTCATTTTTTGAGGCTACAATAATCCTTGTTTCTAAATCACACAAAGAGTATTAAACGAAAGAGTACTTCAGAACAATCTCACTTATGAATACTGATGCAAAAATACACAACAAAATCATTTCAAACTGAATCCAAGAACACATCAAAACGATCATTCACCATGACCAAGTAGGCTTCATTTCTTGGATGCAGGGATGGTTTAATATATGGAAATCCATCAATGTAATCCACCATACAAACAAACTCAAAGAACAAAATCACATGGTCATCTCTCTAGATGCTGAGAAATCATTTGACAAAATTCAACACCCCTTCATGATAAAAGTCCTGGAAAGAATAGGAATCCGCTGCCCATACCTAAACATAATTAAAACAATATACAGCAAACCAATAGCCAACATCAAATTTAACGATGGGAAATTTAAAGTAGTCCCACTAAAATCAGGGACTCTACAAGGCTACCCACTCTCCTCATACCTATTCAACATAGTACTGGAAGTTCTCGCTGGGGCAATTAGACACCAAAAGGAAATCAAAGAGATACAAATTGTTAAGGAAGCAGTAAAAAGCAGAGAATTTCTACAGCTGATAAACAAGATCAGCAAAGTGGCTGGATATAAAATTAACTCAAACAAATCAGCAGCCTCCCTACATTCAAAGGACAAACATGTGGAGAAAGAAATTAGGGAAAAGATACCTTTCAAAATAGTCACAAACAATATAGAATACCTTGGAGTCACTCTAACTAGCAAGTGAAGGACCTGTATGACAAGAACCTCAAACCTCTAAAGAAGGAAATCGAGGAAGATCTCAGAAAATGGAAAGATCTCCCATGCTTATGGATTGGAAAGATCAACATTTTAAAAATGGCCATCCTACCAAAAGCAATCTACAGATTCAATGCAATCCCAATCAAAATTCCTACCCAGTTCTTCATTGAGTTGGAAAGAGCAATGTGCAATTTCATATGAAATAACAAAAAACTTAGAATAGCGAAATCCATCTTCAACAAGAAAACATCTGCGGGAATCACTATCCCTGACCTCAAGCTATATTACAAGGCAATTGTGCTGAAAACTGCATGGTACTGGTACAGAAATAGGCATGTGGATCAATGGAATAGAATAGAAGATCCAAAAATGAGCCCTCACATATATGGTCACCTGATTTTTGATAGAGGAGCTTTAAACATTCAATGGAAAAATGACAGCCTATTCAACAAATCGTGCTGGTCCAACTGGCACTCAGGATGCAGAAGAATGAAAATAGACCCTTTCTTATCTCTTTGTACAATGCTCAAGTGTAAGTGCATGAAAGATCTCCACATTAAACCAGATACACTGTAACTATTAGATAAGAAAGTAGGGAAAACCTTAGAACACATAGGCACAGGAGAAAATTTTCTGAACAAAACACCAATCGCTGGAGCTCTAAGGTCAAAGATTACCAAATGGGACTTAATGAGATTGCAAAGTTTTTGTAAAGCTAAGGACATTGTCAAGAAAACAAAACGGCAGCCAACAGAATGAAAAAAGATCTTTACTAGCTCCACATCAGATAGAGGCCTAATATCCAAGGTATACAAAGAACTCAAAAAACTAGACACCAGAAAATCAAACAACTGTATTAAAAATGTGGTACAGAGCTAAACAAAACTTTCTCAATTGAGGAATATCGAATGGCTGAGAAACATCTAAGGAAGTGCTCCACATCCTTAGCCATCAGGGAAATGCAAATCAAAACAACCCTGAGATTCTACCTCACACCAGTCAGATTGGCCAAGATCCAAATCTCAGATGACAGCAGATGCTGTTGAGGATGTAGAGAAAGAGTAACAGTTCTTCACTCTTGGTGGGGTTGTAAACTGGTACAACCACTCTGGAAATCTGTCTGGTGATTCCTCAGAAAATTGGACATAGTACTACCTGAAGATCCAGCTATTCACTTCTGGGCATATACCCCAGAGACACTACAACATACAACAAATGCGCATGTACCACAATGTTCTTAGCAGCTCTATTTATAACCAGAAGCTGGAAAGAATCCAGATACCCTTCAGTAGCTGAATGGATACAAAATTGTGGTACATTTACACAATGGAGTACTACTCAGCTATCAGAAACAATGACTTAAACAAATTCTTAAGAAAATGTTAGCATCTAGAGAATATCATCCTGAGTGAGATAACCCAGTCACAAAAGAACAGACATAATATGCAGTCAATGATAGTGGGATGCTAACCCCAGAGGCCTTGGACTGCCCCAGAAACAACTCACAGATTGTGTGAAGTTCAAAAAAAAAAAAAAAAAAAAAAAAAGCATTATGCTCAAACTTTATACACCAAGATAACGTTGACTACTTCCGGGTTACATCCTGTTTTACATGACTTTTTGCTCATTGTAACTAGTAAGACCTTAAGGCATAGTATCAAACCTTAAAAAATAAGCCAAGCACTGACAAAAATGAATTTGTATACATATATGCAAAAATGTTTAATTTTTTTTCTTTTTCTTTGTTTTTTAAAATAAAGTTTAAAAAAAAAAAAAACTCTGATGACAGCAGATGCTGGCAAGGATGCAGAGAAAGAGGAACACTCATCCACTTTTGGTAGGGTTGTAAGCTGGTACAACCACTCTGGAAATCAGTCTGGCGATTTCTCAGAAAACTGGACATAGTTCTACTTGAAGACCCAGTTATTCCACTTCTGGACAAATATCCCAGATTTGCTCCAACATACAATAAGTACACATGCACTACAATGTTCATAGCAGCCCTATTTATAATAGTCAGAAGCTGAAAAGTACCCAGATGTCCTTCAGTAGATGAATGGATTCAAAAATAAGGTATATTTACACAATGGAGTACGACTCAGCTATTAGAAACAATGACTTCATGAAATTCCTAGGAAAACAGATGAATATATATATAATATCATCCTGAGTGAGGTATCCCAATCATAAAAGAGCAGACATATTATGCAGTCACTGATAATAGGATACTAGCCCCAGAAAGCTCTGAATTCCCCAGAAACAACTCACAGGTCACATGAAGCTCAAGAACAAAGGCCAAAATGTGAAAGCCTCAGTCTTCCTTAGGAAAAAAAATAACTGTATAGTACACTCTCAGAGTGTTTTACTCCTTGATCTTAAATTATAAATAATCCAAGAGCTAGGAATATAGCCTTGTGGTATTTTTTGTTATTCTAAGATCATTATTTTTAATCTATACACAACAAGAAAATTCTGACTGTTTCCATGTTCTGTTCTGTTCTATATGTACTTTATGCTTATGGTACCTAGTGGGATTTTAATGCATGCTATCAAACCTCAAAAATAATTAAGTACTGTCAAAATATATTCATATAATGTTATGCCAAAGTGCTTTTAAAAATCTGTACATATATCTTTCTGTCTTAAATAAAGTTGTAAGAAAAACAAAACAAAACAAAAAAAAGATTATTTCTTCCTGTAACTATCAATATACAATAGCTTCGTAGCTAGGAGTGAGATTTCATGGCTCTGCCCCTTTGCAAGCTAGATTTTTCTCTGACCTTAGCCTGCACAGTCTTGTGCATGTTATATCAACTGCTGTGAATGCATATGAGCAATTGCCCTTTTATTTTTAGAAAACATTGTTTCCTTGTACATAACCACCCCAATCTTTCTCTCTCTGCATTCAGAATAATCACTGAATCTTGATGGAAGAAATGATATAAATATTCTATTTAAGGCTAAGGAAACTGGAATGCTTTATCTACTTAATCACTTATGGTGGCAATGCAAACTGTTGCTGGCATTGCAAGAAATTAGTATGGAGTTTACTCAAAAATCTAGAACTAGACATAGCACCTAATACAGTTATACCATTCTTGGGAATAAACCCAATGGATTTCACATGCTGCTTGCTCATGTTTACTGCTGTTGTATTCACAGTAAATAAGAAATGGAAATAACCTGACCACACTGGATCATGAAACTGTAGTACATTTACACAATGTACTATTATCCAGGTGTTAAGTAAGACAAAATTACAAATTTTTTATTGGATACAATTAGAAACGATCATCTTGAGTTAGGGAATACAGATTCAGAGAGACAAATATGTGATATATATGTATGTATGTATATATGAGCAAACAACCCTATCTAAAATGGGGGTACAAAGCTGAACAAAAAGCTCTCAATGGAGGAATATCAAATGGCTGAGAAACATCTAAGGAAGTGCTCCACATTTTTAGCCATCAGGGAAATGCAAAACAAAACAACCCTGAGATTCACACGAGTCAGATTGGCCAAGATCCAAAACTCAGATGACAGCAGATACTGTCGAGGATGTGGAGAAAGAGAAACAATTTTCCACTGTTGGTGGGGTTGTAAACAGATACAACCACTCTGGAAATCAGTCTGGCGATTCCTCAGAAAATTGGACATAGTACAACCTGAAGATCCAGCTATTCCACTTCTGGGCATATACCCCAGAGACACTCCAATATACAACAAAGGCACATGCACCACAATGTTCATAGGAGCTCTATTTATAATAGCCAGAAGCTGGAAAGAACCCAGATGTCCTTCAGTAGATGAATGGATACAAAAATTGTGGTACATGTTCACAATGGATTACTACTCAGCTATCAGAAACAATGACTTAACCAAATTCTTAGGAAAATGGTTGCATCTAGAGAATATCATCCTGAGTGAGGTAACCTAGTCACAAAAGAACAGACATAATACGCAGTCACTGATAATTGGATACTATCCCCAGAAATCTCTGAACACCCCAGAAACAACTCACAGACTGTGTGAAGTTCAAGGACACAAAAAAAACAAAACAAAACAAAACAAAACAAAACAAAAAAAAAAAACAAAACTAAAATACATTATGCTCAATCCTTACACACCAAGAAAACGTTGACTAATTCCGGGTTACATCTTGTTTTACATGTACTTTTTGCTCATTGTAACTAGTAAGATCTTAATGCACAGTATTAAACCTTTGAAAAAAAATCCAAGCACTGACAAAAATGTATTCACATACTTTTATGCAAAAATGCTTAAAATTTGTTCATTTATCTTTGTTTTTTAAAATAAAGTTGTTCAGAAAAAAAAGAAAGATGATTTGTTACAAAAAGGCACAGCCTCAGGGTAAATACAGTATATTCTTCATATAAGTAATTGCTATTGAAGGACAGAGACATGTGATAGCTCATAAGCCTCTTTAGCTGGTGACATCGATTTAGTTTTTATTGATGGGCCTTGAATCCAAGACTTTGCACATGCTAAGCATGGCTTCTATCAGTAAGTTGTATGCTCAGTGCTTATTTTTATTTTTTGATGACTTTTTAAGCACTATATGTTTGTACACTTACATGTGCATGTGTGTGATAGTGTGTGTTTGTCTTTGTGTGTTTGTGTGTGTGTGTATGTGTGTGTGTGTGTGTGTGTGTGTGTGTGTGTGTGTGTGTGTACATGGATACTACTGGAGACTACATGTTTTGGATCAACTTACAGGAACAGTCAGAGGTTGCTGTGAATTGCACAGTACTATTCAGGGAGCTGTACTTGGGACCTTTGGAAGTCCAATTGTACTCTTAGGAGATGAGACATCTGTAATGTGCCATGCTGCTTTTTTAGCAATAGTTTAGAGCCACAGATAGGTGAGCAATTAAGTAAGTTCACAACAGTGAAAATTATTCTAAAAGATTCACAAACTCAGGCCATTAAATACAGTATGTTGGGGATATAAAATATATATTTATTGTTACTATGCATATATATATATGTGTGTATGTATGTATATTTGTACAGAGTTCACACACACATGTCCAAAATGACATATAGTTGGTTTTAGCTTTGTGAAGTCTCAAGACAAATTACATGACCAGTGCCCAAGGAGAGTGAGGAGGAAATATCATCTCTGAATTTACATCTTACTGCTAGAAAAATCTGGTTATAGCCAAAAGTTACACACACACACACACACACACACACACACACACACACAGAGTCACTTTCATACACACATCACTAATTATTATATATCTAGCCCATTAAAATTTTAATGTAATATCTGGCCAGCAATATTGTTTTGCTGAAAAGATGATTTTTAGAATTGTATTTTTAGAATTGTAGCAAGTAAAATTATACAGATAAAAATATCGAAATGGAGGTTCCTTTATTCTCCTTTCTGTTTATAATTAAACTAATTATAGCCATTAAACTTTAATAGTTACTTAATTTTAGAATCCAAACTTACAAATTTTACTTCTTACAAAAATCGTTTTTACGTACCCTTTCAATTTCCCTTACTTCTAAACAGAGAATTTTAAATATCAAGGTGGAGCAACAAACATTTTCTGTTCTTGTAACTTTGCCAGTTCTTTGGCTTCAACACGTTCCTGTCCTTATACTACAGCGTGGGTTCACTAGCAGGAAACTCTCACCTGGGACTTCTCAGGCCTTAGTTTGATTCTTTCACAAAGACATGAAGTGGAACAGAAAACAAAATCCAAAATGAGGGAGGACATTGCTTTTCACCATTTTCCTTATATTAAATGAGGAACAAGTGGGGCAAAAGAGATGAGAAATTAACTTAAAAATTAATAACAATAAATGATGTTCCAGCATGACAAAGAGCAAGCCTGGGAATATGAGGGAAGCCCTGGAAGCCCACCCTGTGGGTATGTTATTAGAAGATTATTGTATTTTATTTCAACCTAAGATTACTTTTAATACTACAGGACCATGTTTTTGTTTGTTTGTTTCCCATAGGATACTAGTCTTTAAGGAAACTCAAGACTTAACTAAAATGATGTGTTTTTCTGGCTTACCTGACTTGTTTTATAACACTCTAACCATGGGGGTTATGTAAAAGACAGATTCTCTTACCACCTAGTAACCTGTATGATCTGGTGTAAACAGTTTCTTCCTATGCCACCTTTTATTTGAAAAGATGCTGTGTTGTGTGACTGATCAGATCGGAGTCTTCACACATGTGTCACATGTGGAAACTTAGTCCTAGTTCCACTCCGTTTTCCGCTCCATCTTTGTTCCTCAGGATTACTTGCTGAGCTTTAAAAATACATTCTTTCTCCAGTGGAGATCAATTATGTCACGGGCTCCCGAGGTAATTTTAATGTGTATACAGGATGGAGCAGCATTGGTTTAGTCCACAGAGAAGGAGCCTGGTGGCCACATCTGCAGTATTCTTCTAAATTTGGGATGGTTTTAATACCATTAGCCCCACTGAATGCCTGACAACTTTGTTCTGCACATTTAAAGGAAGTTGACTTTCAAAGGGGTAAATGCTTTTCAATTCCTTAACATCTATTTAAAGTTTTCCTTGCTGTGCTAATGATTTTGTATCCCATATAAAGCACTGGGGTTTTACTATGTTCTCATCTATGTCCATTAATTCCCACTTTCCACTCTGTGAGGCAATTTCAATTTAGGTAAATGAAGAAAACCTCGGGAAATATCTGCCTCTGACCTATGTTTCTTCTAGCCAGTTGCAAAAGCATCCTCGTGGGCACAGCAGATAAAGGGGCCACATAGTTTTAGGTGTTAATTATATGTGTCTGGTGTTTATTTTTATATATGGTGAACTCTTTATGTAGTGATGACCCCGTGTTTAATGAGAAACAAATTGCTGTCATTGTTCACTATGGTTTAGAGGAATTTATCTAGGCTCCAAGAGTGTTCTTAGCACCCTTGGTCACATTGATTTAATCATTTGGAGGCAGTTCTATGCAACCATAGCTAACACCTCCTGTTTTGGGAAGTGCTAACCTTGAATCTTTTGTTAGAGTATCCATTTTCACAATGGTGACATAACCACTGATAAACGTAGGGCACTTTGATTTTGTTTAATTTTGACATAGTCCATTATAATAATCTGTTGTGCTTTCACATAGTCTTGCCTGAAATGCTGAACTAACAAATTGTGAACAGTCACAAGAGTAAGGTATATTGAGAGGCAGTTACTGGATAAAAACTGTGTTCTAGATGATTTTCAACAGAGCCTATTTGAACAAAACCAGAGGAATAGCATAAAAATACAATTTTACACACAAGGCACAAGTCCTGAGGCTTATGTTGCAGTATTAATGGACAGTTGACACTTTCTACTTCCCATTAAAGTTCCCAGACATGGAACTGAAATGAGAGCCTGCGGTTGGAATGTTCAAAGGAGAACTTTGAAGAATGGTAGTTTCGACAAGACAATAACTTCTTGTGGCCCAAAATATCAAACTTTGTGTGTTGTCAGAGATCATCAGAATTTTAGGATACTAAGCATCTGGAAGATTTTGTGAAATATGTATGAAAAACTTAAAAAAAAACCCTAAAACAGTATTAACATGAGATAAGGATTTCAGAGTTATGTATGTTTTCTGAATATAAGAGGGCAAATCCTATAAACTTTTCCATATATATTGGATTTATTATATTTCTCCAAAGCAATTTGAAAGGCATTGAATTATGTTCTGTTTCAGCTTCTCTCCACCCGCAAAATAAATAAAAACACCATAAGTAATAAAAGCAGAAAAGTTGACTCTGAAATTGATTTTTGTGTAGATTTATAGGAAAATTGCTTTGATGTTTTTTCCCTCCCTTGCCAGTTTTTCTTTTTAAGGAAAGAAGGGGTATGTCTATTAGTTTAACATAAAACTCCACTCTTCAATCCTCATTTATCTTTGATGAGCCCTGGGCTCAGTGCCGTAATAACAGTATGCACATTGTAATAACTCTACAGTTAGTCAGAGTCTCTTCTTTTTCTTTTATAATCAGCTGAACATCGCTATGGGAGCTCCCTCTAAGGAGGTCATCCAGGCTGGGATAACATATTACAGTGTACTGGCTGTGCTGCACAGAAGGTAGCAGAGATCGGATATCAGTGCATCTCAGTAAGGAAATGCTCACCACTTTCAACAGAATTTAGGAAGCCATTCTCAGTATCTTTGGAGCTAATGTTTTAATTAAGTCAGCCTGACTGCTGTGAGTGGGTGAAGTGAGGGTGGAGGGGAAAAGAGGTGGCCATGCTAGAATTAAATAGAATCTGCCCATGTAGATTCTACATATATGTACACACACACACACACACACACATGCACATGCATACACACATGTACACACACTAGTATGTGTGCATGCACACACACATATACTTATACACACATATTGCATTGGTTTCTCTGCTATGATCTTATGGTTTCTAAATGAATTTATAATGAACCATCAAGTGAGCTGTGAGTTTATGGTGATTATGATGTATTCATATAGGTTCATCAATTGAGACTAATTCTGAGAATGAGGAGGCTCTGCATGGCTGAAATCCTGACATAGATGGAAGATTGTTATTCCCCCAAAATGGGAAAAGAAAGACCACCCTTCCAACTCAAATCATCATGGTCAAATTAATGAAAACAAGCAACAAATTAAAGCAAGCATTTTTATTCATGCTCACCCCTTAGGCTGCCTCCCCCTAAGGTGAAGTTTGAGGGGTCAGAATTGGTTGTGAAGAGAATAAGGATTTTACAGGAGTAAGGAAGTTATAGATGAGGGACTTGGCTGGTAAAATAGGCAGGGTTACAGGAGCAGAACAGAAGCCTAATAACTTAATCATATTGACTTCCTGAGACAAAAACATGACTGCTAGGTGGTTGTAACAACAGTAACAAAAAGATATCCATAGCAACTGTTTTTAAACAAAGATAGGGGTGCAAGATGGTTATAAACAACTTTTTAAAACAGCAACATGATTTCCACCCCTGGAACAGGCAGTATAAAAGCATTTGTAGTTATGGGTACAGAAAGGTTATAGCACAATTCTTGAGAAACAGGTTATACCATAAACAGGAACAAAGCTAGTTTATCTTTCCTATAAGATAGCTGTTAATCTTAAAATGGAGACAGGCTGGCTGTTCAAGATCTCTGTATTCTTTTCTCAGTCTATGACTGTAATGTGTTATAAAAAATAAAACTGGAGAGAAAAAATCCAAGAGAAAAATATGAAATTGTAAACTTATCTAATAAACTTGCTGGTGATATTCCAACACACACACACACACACACACACACACACACACACACGGCAGGAGGGGGATTGGGGGAGGGAGAGAACATAGGGGTTTGCTGTGTATGGAATGCATGTGTTTCTGTTGCAAAGATAGCCTGTCTTAGCACAGGTTGTTTCTTTTCCTTTAGTCCCTGGTTGAACTTTCTTTAACAAAGGTTTTAAATCTGCCCCAGGAATCTTTATTTCAGTATACATCAGGACCAGATGTTCTGAGATCTATCCATAACAGTTTAGGTCAATTTGTATAAAATCATATAAATACTTTGTGGTGAGCCTCATTTTAAGTTACTTAGTACATCAGAGCTCCATGAAACTGGTCCAGTAGTATTTGAAATTTATTTTATCTTATTCACTTTTTTGGGCTTTAAGAGTCTATCTTTGGAGTTACCTGTTTTCCAGTCACTTTTATCCACATTCATCAAGAATGTGCTGAAATTTTGTTTTATTTTGTTTGTTTTGTTTTGTTTCATTTTTCCTTTACAAATGGCTAGTCAAGATACCAATTGATTATATGAATTGACAGGACCACTAAGTTTACTTATTGGAAATCCTGATATATTTTGACTTTTAATTGTTGGATTGGTTTTAAGTTACATTCCAGCCAACTTTCTCTGGTGAATAAGAACCAAAGCTTATTTCAGTCAGCCATGCATATTTATCATGACTGGAACATATAACATTTTATATTTGTTGTGTACAGATTTTCCCTCTGAAGCACTCTCAACAACATTATATCTATTCCATACATCTTTCCATCCATCGTGGGATCCTGGTTTCTAGTTTCCCCACACTTGTTTCAGTAACCCAGACTGCCTAGGTCATTTCTTACAATATTTAAAAGCATCAGCATATGGGCTATATAAAGGGGGATATAAGAAAAATAAGAAGGGCATTTAATTGTAGAAGTGGAGAGGTCAATAAAGAAGAGGACGGTAAGAGGAGAAAATAACAGTAAGAATGCCTTTAAAAGCCTCACGGAATCATATTGTTTTATATTTACACAAAATTAAATATTATATATATATATAACATATGAAAGTATATACACACACATATATGGATAATTAACTTTATACCACTTGGAATGAACATATTTCCTCCTAAAACCAAAGACTAGAAAATATTGTAGTTGGGATTTATGTTTGTCAGCATAGTACAAGAATAGCCTCAAGCAGGAGGGCTGTTGCTGCTACCCTTTACTACATCTCAGAGGTCAACTGTAAGTCCCTATTGTTGAAGCCATCATATAATGCTTACATAGCACTTAGAAGATTTGAGCTGAAACCACCTTCCCATGGTCCAGCGTTAACTGCACCTGTAGTTGCTGTGCAAGCTGCCAAGGAAGAATAACAACAGTATTATGTAGCTATGATACCTATGAACAACACAATGGCCAGCATAGCAAGGACCATTAAAGGTATAATAGAGGCACTCCTGTCTAGGTAGAAAACAAAAACTATCTAACTGGATATAAGGCCCATTTAACAGGAGGAAAATTATGACTTCCATGGTAAACATAGCTAAAACTCTCTATGACTAGTGAGGTCCTACATCTGACAGGAAGAGCTACTACTTCCACTTTACTAGACCACCATAATTTGTACCAGCATTCCAATACTTATTGTTATACCTACGGTGAAGTGTAGCTCTCACCCCTCATCAAGGAATTTTCTCCATGTGGCAGATGGAGACAACTAGAGAAACTCACAAATAGTTACAATGGAAGTAAAACTGACCAGGGTGGATAGCCTTAGTGGACACATACAACATAGCACCTAAGGCTCTGGAAATATGGAAAAGGTGTTAGAAAGACTAGAAGATTCAGAGAACCAGAAACTCTGCTATAAGACTGTGTCTTTTAGAAATGACAGGGAAAGAAAACCAGGAAATCCTAACCATATAGATGTTTAATGAAACCTGCACAATGACAACTAAACATGCTAAGATGGAAGGGAAAAATCTTGTGGGAATCACAGCTCTAGATAAAGAACTTCAGGGAACTAATTGCTGCTTAGAGACAGGGAATTGGTCTTTCTCAGACTGAGAAAGTTGTTAGCAAGTGTCCAGCCTAAGTATTATATATACACAAACAACATAAAGTAGACTCAGTAGGTTATATATAATACACACACGCACGCACACACACACACACACACACACACACACACACACACACACAAATTTCAGAGGTGTAACAGGGCAAGTACATGAATAAGGTAACTGTTGGTGACTTAGGAAGTATAGGAAGGAGGAAAAGCAAGAGGAAAATGATGAAATTATATATAATTTAAAAAATTAAATTCAAAAGATAAGGGGGGGGGCTGCAAAATGTTTGACAGTTCCCAAATTGAAAATCACTTATTGTAATTAATCTACCTTATTTTAGCTTGAATAGAATATTGAGACCCATGAATTGAGCTATGTGTCTTAAAACTCAGCATCTCTGGTAGGAGATCCATTTGTGGATAAATCCAAATTTAAATATGTTGTTTATATTTGTGATTTCTAATTTATTTAATTTCTGAAAGAGAAAAAAGTGATCATTTCCTGTGTCATCTTTGGGAACTTTATGGAAATGATGCATGTAATTTTTTTAAGGTAGAAATTGGCCATCATAGAAACACAAAGCTGCATTTGTGTGACTGTGTCCTGAAGAAAAAGTACCAAAATGATTAAGCAATAGTAAAATTAGGAGAGGTTATACATATAATACAACAAGTTTATTGTGTCCATGGACTCAATATCACAGAGGTTCAAGTCTAGTTCCAGGTCTTATGACAAGAAAACTGTGACTCAAATGCAAAAATCACATATGATGCCCACAAGAAAAGCCATGTTTAACTATAGTACACATAATAAAACAAATGGAAAATACAAAAGAAGGTGGACAGACCATGATAAGTCAGTCATCACCAGGGTCTCTACAAGTTAGGAGTCAAAGAAACACCCAAGAGTTTAGAAAGAAAATAAAACAACACCAGAGAAAAAAAGATGACTCACAAATAATATATTTCAAAAGTACTTTGCACACTGTCAAAAGAGAAAGGTGATGACCAACCCAACTACAAACTGCCACCAGCAGGTTTCTGGTTGATACAATAGTGCAATAGTAGTACAAGCATTGTGGAAGTTACCAACCGGTATAAATATTCATTCACTAGCATTTTATCCATTATTTTCCTGTGTGAATAAAGAAGACTATGAATGTACTAGCTCACATGATTTTGCTTTCTCCAAACCTTTCAAGGAACAAGATTTCCCATAGCTTTGCAACTGCTCCAAATCATGCCAATAATAATGCTAAAGGTATCAGGAAGCTATTATTCAATTCACTAAATTTCTGTCTGAGGAAGAGCAGTGTAATTGAACTAGTTTAAACATACATAGGCAATATAAATTTATTCTTGTTGGTATGTCTGAAGTGTTCAGTGATGATGTAGTTAATACCTGTCATTTTTGAAAGAAAAAAAAACCTCTTTATTGCACTTTTTGATTAGGACAAGAGAAAGTTTGCAGTGTTTCTTACATATCCACCATTTTTTAGAACTTGCAAAGAAAGCAGCTGTGGTTAAAGTGGCTATATAATTAAATGTATTGTAATCTGAATCTCTTTTCAAGTGTTCATCTGTCTTTTTTTTTTTAATAGCTGAGGTCATTAGAGTTCTCACCTCTGTATATTGGAAGTTTATCGTTGATGGGAATATCGTCAATTTCATGCACAGCTGGTTTTTTGTGAACTTCTGACATGTGTCTCTCCATGAGCCAGAACATTCATGTCACAACGATACCAGTCTATTTCAATTCTTTATCTATGGACAAAAGAAGAGACAATGGGCAGTAAAAGCCATCACAAGGGAAATGAAGTTTATAGCTCTATATATTACATTGTTTCCATTTCCAGTTAATCAATCATGGTAGCATTTTTATTTATACAACTTCCTAAATACAAGATCCTTGAGTAATGAGGAGTTTTAACACCAGAGGTATCATCTATCCTTTATATCTGATGGCTGTTTTTTCTCTTTTTGTCTGTTTTATTGACTGTGCTCATACTAGGCATAAACCGGTTGCTATTTTAACTTCTGTAAAAAATACATGTGGTAGCATGCTTTATTAGTATGTGCTAGTACCTGAGTTCAATTCCCAATACTATGGTACAAAATGAAAATGCTTTGAATTTGGACACAGCACTTTATATCACGTACTTTTCACTGAAAGAAGGCTACTAAGGTCAGTGGGATAAAAAAGCTGTGGCATTTCCATGCAACATGTTCTTCTGGCTGGGCTGCCTTGTCTGGTCTCAGTGGAAGAGAATGTACTTAACTCCACAAGACTTGATGTGCAGGGGAGGAGAGATACCATGCGAAGTGCCTCACCCTTTCAAAGGAGAAAAGGAGAAAGGGGGAAGGAGGAGCATTGCGGAGTGAGGTGAGCGAGATATAAACTAAAAAGTATTATATGTGTATGCCAATATCCCTATAGCTTGAGTGAAAATGAGAAGTGACATCAGAAGACAAGAGCATGATTTCTCTGAGTTTCTTGGAGTGACAGAAAGGTTGTGGTACTGTTTTATTCAGGGTTTCTATTCCTGCACAAAACATCATGACTAAAAAGCGAGTTGGGGAGGAAAGAGTTTATTCAGCTTACACTTCCACATTGCTGTTTATCAAAAGAAGTCAGGACTGGAACTCAAGTCAGGAAGCAGAAGCTGATGCAAAGGCCAGAAAGAGATGCTGCTTACTGGCTTGCTCAGTTTGCTTTTTTATAGAACCCAGAACCACCAGCTCAGGGCTGGAATGAGGAACCAAGATGAGCCGCCTCAGTCCAGGAAGAACAGGCTTCCGAAACACTTTTACTGGCTGCATCTCTCTCTGGTTCTTCATTCTTTTCAACCTGGTGTTGTTCATCTTCGTGTACCGCCTTTCCTGACTGGGTTGCTGAGATTCAAGAACGTGGTAGGTTTCTGGGGTCTAAAAACTACTATAGACTTCTTAAAGAAACAGGACTTCCAGCAGCTGAATTCCAGACCTTTCCTTCTGCCTTTCACCTCACTAAAGTAGTACCATATGTTTAAAACCAAATGATTGTAGCTAAATGATATAATATATATTTTAATAATGCCTGTAATGTAAGTACCAAAGGAAAATTTATGTTAAATTTACTTATCCAATAGTTATTGTGCCCCTCACTATGTAAAGTTTGGACAAAGCAGTGAGTATCAGCAAAAATTGTTATCTTTATAAAGCTAACTTTCTCAGATATTGTTGTTTTAAAACTATGCTATTATAAAATAGTTATCATGTAGGGTTGAATGGGTAGCATGGAACCAGAAAAGCCACAATCCCAAAGCAGCTACTATAAACATTTTGGAAGCTGTTCCTTTTCACTTTAAGACCTAGGTAATTAGAATTTTATTTTTTACTGTTGAATTAGTGCTATTCAATATACGCAAATTGCCTAAAATATTCAGAGGGGGTGTTCTTCTCCCTTATAATTCACAATATTTAGTAAACTGTTGACAGTTGTCTTAAGATCCTGTTGCATTTGCTTGGATAATTTTTTGTACATAGTGTAATGAAGTATGTATTAGAATAAAGGAATGGGGGGGGGCACTGTGTTTGCCATATTCTGGGACCTGGTTGATTCTGCTAACTTATTTTCACTAATACATGTTTAGTCACTGAAAATAAAAGTTTGTATTTGCTCATAGCCCTTGAGATGTCCTCCATGAACATTGTGATAACAGTTGGTATTGTCCTTATTCATATATTTTTCAGGTAACCATGTTGTTGAGATATCACTGCTATACTTTATTATTAGTAAAAGAAACAGTCTCATAGAAGTCATTCTGGGTCTCTGGATCTGACAGTCTTTTATACTGTTCTTCTATGATGTTCCTGGACTCTTAGACACAGTAATTGGATTGAAGCTATACCAATTGGGGCACCCTTCTGTCCGTTAAATACAGTTGTTAGCTGTATTTTCATTGTAGATTTTTGTACTGTGTTTGTGTGATATCATGCATTATATACTGATGAATATATTATTTATATTTATCTATATATTTATACTAGTTATGTGTAATATAAATCTAATGAAGTTATACTACTTGGGGTTGTAATGCTCCCCTCAAGAGCCATAGACAACTTAATAAAACAAAGCAACAACAACGAAAACAGTGTCAGGGATGAGAATGGGAAAACACTTCTAACTTGTAAAGGAGAGGTCAAGAAATGACCAAAACAATATGAGCCGCTGCTTACACCCTTCATTGCCTCCTGAAATCAAAGATAAATAAATGTCTATTGCTGAAGATACCCCAAATCTCGAACGGAAGACTAGGAGAATTGAGTTAAAACTAAACTGTAAACCTTTTCACCGAGGACTACTTTCATAGTACCCCAAGATGATATGCAATTTGGTAAGTGAGAGGAGCAATCAATAGTTCTTCTCAGCTATGGTGCCTATCAACCACAACAACAGACAGTGTCCCAGCAAGATACCCCTAAAGTAACAATGGAGGCACTGATCTGCTGTCTATGTGGACTTAAGGCTTTCTTAACACAGCAGAGAAATCATCCTTAGTACGGTAAACTTAGCTAAGTGACGTCATAGATATTAGAGGAAAATTATCCCACTTTCTTAAACTATTATAATTCCTAACTGCATTTGTAATATGTATGCCTATACATACAGGCAAGCAGAGATCTTACTCCTCATCCTTATCTGAATAAGGAGACTATAATAGACAGCTACAACTAGTCTTGCTACTTTAAATGTATGCAGCGGTTTGGTCTTTATCTCTAAGAACAATAAGTATGCTATTTTGAGTAAATATCTATGAATTTAAATGTCATAGTTGCTTTATTATGCAATAAAATAAAAATTGTAGCTTAGGAAAAAAAAGCTGTGTTTGTCAATACTAAAAGCACAGAGATTAGAATATTTTATTTATCTAGGAAATCTATTAAAGAAATAATTTCTTAATAAATTTTATAGTGCTATTATAATTTTTGTTTAGTTTTTACCGCTTCATTCCTAGTTCTGTCTATTAATGATGTTGACAAATGGCTTTCTAGAGATAGGGCATACTTTTACTATTTCATGAATCCTGCTGTGAGAATTGTCTTTTTCTTTCCTTCTTTTGAGGCAGAACGTCTTCCACTATGCCAGCATGCTACTTCGTACATTTTTATCAAACTTATGCAAGTCTTCCTTTATATTTTTAGAGTCATTGCTTTCGATGTTTGTAACACATACAAACACCGTCAAGAATGTGGAGTGTTTTCAACTCCTTTACCAAGCAAGCCTAACCAGATCAGGATCTCAACATTATATCTAATATTTAATGTTTTGTATTTCCTACATTAAAATTTGAGTTCCCTTCTAGGTGATAAATAAATATAATTTGTATTTCTATTTCTAGTATCTACTTTAATGCTAAATACATAGCATATTTCAATAAATGCCTAATGTAATTTTACTTTGTTTCAATGAAACAATGCCAAGTTACATATTATAATGGTTTTGGGTGGTGTCCATATTTCAGCTATTCCTGTTCATTCTGATCTGACAAGGAACAATTTTCTAACCTTGAAAAATATTTTCTTAAAGTTAATATTCCTTCTGAGGCTATTTTTTCATTTCTTCGTGACATTTGATACCCTGAAGAATTGCATGTTATTTCAAGTTTATGAGAAGATATTAGTTTTACCTGATTAGTAACTGTTAGATTCAATTTAATTTTAATTTTACAGTCATCATATCGATAATTTATCTAGGAAATATTACATGGCTTCTTTGAGAAAATTGGCTTGTTTTTGGTGGGGGAGGGACTTTCATAGTCTCAGTTTTACCATAACTCTTGGTTTGCTACCAATGCCATTCAGGCTGTCAGTTATTTTTCTTTTTCCATAAATGTTTTGAGCTGACGATAAACCTGTCACAGCTGGTAAGTAAGGCCTGTGCTGGCTTTAAAACAGAAACAGCAATTGTGAAAGAAAAGGATTGTAAGACAAAGGAGATTTTTTTTTTTACCTATGATGAGGAGTCCTTCAGCACTGAGCAAGCTGAAACTGTGAGTACAGGTGGATCTCAAATGTATTATCCTTTTAGGTAATAGATAGTTATTTTTACTTAAAATATAGTCCTGCAAGGATTGTTATATTCTTCTCTTTGATTTCTATGGATTAATTCAGAACAAAGGCCCGGGAGAGAAAGAGAGAGAGAGAGAGAGAGAGAGAGAGAGAGAGAGAGAGAGAGAGAGAGACAGAGACAGAGACAGAGACACAGAGAGGGAGGGAAGGAGAGATGGAGAGACTACTAAGAAAAGAGAAGTATGTTTAATATTTAAATATTAAGTGTTAGGGTATTTCATTTTCAAATTGTGAAAGCTAGTATGTTACCATAGTGAAAAAATGGGCTTTTTGTCTGGGCAAAGTCTGCTTGCCCTTCTAGCTGACTCCTCCCTGCACACTGATGGGTCTAATGCTAATAGAGTCCACTTGTGCTTCCCAAACTCATTTCTTTTCTCTGCATCTTGACACTATATCAGTCTGAGGCAAGCTGTGACAGGCACATTTTCTAAAAGGATACCCATGTTGGGGAGCAAGAACCAAAGGCTCAGTGCCAGGTTTAGCCATTAGCAGTAGGAAGAAAGAAATTCTTGTTTTAGCCTTGATCACTGGAATGCTTCCCACTGACATCTGAAATAGCAATGTCCTGTTAATTAAACAAATTGTTTTGCACATCTGTTAGGTGTTTAAAGGATGTAAGGATAGGATTTTCAGGTCTTTGGTGCTTTTTCATGAGAAGATGTGCATGTATCTTGTAGCTATATCAGAAAAAAAAAGGGAAAAAAACAGCTTTTCTTTCACAATGGTGTTAATGTACTCATTGCACCCAGGAGTTGCAAAGGATAATGGGTGGCAGATGGCAGATGTTTATTAAATACCACCATCTTTAGAAAATTTTCAATGGAAATAGGGCATAGAAATGATCTATTTCTTTGTCTCTACATTATGAAGGTGGCCTGAGATTTCAGAATAAGAGATTAAGCTAGCAGTAGGGAAAGCCAAGATATCTTCTTTAGTCTTTGAGTTACCTGCCACTAAATCCATAGTTCGACGTTTTTTTAAAAGGCCTACTTCACTTACCTGCCTTCATGGAGAAGGGTAGAAGTCAGTATACAAGGTTGACTTGAGGAATGTTTGTGAAATATGTAGATAGAGCATACTGTACTAATGTTTATGTTATATTAAAAAAGAAAGATTATGCGGTCTTTGGTAGCCAGACATCTTTATGATATCACCAACCATTATATCAAATGAAGGTATTTCAATTTTATCTCTTTTCTTTCTTTTCATTTCCAAATAAGTTCTTTTAAGTTTTATTTGTCATAAGATTTGATTAAGGACACCACAAGAAGAACAACAGAGTCAACTAATCTGACCCCTGTGGGCTCCCAAAGACTGAAACCACCAACCAAACAGCATATATAGGCTAGTCCTAGGTTCCAGTACATTTGTAGCAGATTTGCATCTTGGTCTTCATGTGTTTCTTCCAAGAACTGGAGAACTAGAGAGGGGGCTGTCCCTGGATCTGTCACCTATCTATGGGTCCTGTTCTCCTAACTGAGCTGCCTTGTCTGGCCTCAGTGGAAGAGAATATGCCTAGTCCTGCAGTGACTTAATGTGCCAGTGCAGGGTGATACCCCAGGAGTCCCCCTTCTCAGAGGAGCAGGAGGTAGGAAAGGGAGGAGTTGTGGGGGAGACCTGAAGGAGAGGGCTGCCATTGGGATGTCAAGTGAATAAATAAATAAATAAATAAATAAATAAATAAATAAATGAATAAATTGTTCATCTAAGGAAGTGATTTTGCTACTCATTTATTTAAAAAATGTGACACATACATAGTAATTGGACATAATATTGCCAGACATTTCTTAAAATATTTGTGAGTCAAGAACTTTGGTTTAAATTTACATCAAGAATTATTACTCCAGGGGTAACTGTTCTGTGAGAGATACTGTGACCTTTATAATGGAATTCCCTCCCTTCTCATAATTCTTGTGAAATTTCCTCAGTTCTACTTGAATTCCTGTCCTCCCATTATTGTTTACTCAGACTCTCTTGGCCAAAGTCCTGCATAGACACTACAACCCACTACAGGTGTAGTTTTGTAGTGTTTTGTGAGTTGCTGTTGCTGCTGCTGCACATAAGAGTGAAACATGATGATCACAGTCAATGTGTGCACATGAGCCATTGTTTTACTGTGTCAACATACATCTAATGTGAAGCTGTATTTTCTAGGATTCTCTTGTTTGTGTAATTCAAGTTTACAGTGAGCCACAGGAAAATTTTATGCAGAATTTAGTCTATGAATATAAAATTGGAGTCATTATATTTGAAAGTATAATTGCCAAGCTGTGATCCAGCTCACTGCCTGCTCTTGTAAATAGCTGTACTGGAACACAACCCCATTTATTCATTTTCTTTATACAATTGAGAGATTTGAGTGACTTTCAAAGAAATCACATGTGCTGAAAAATCTATGATGTTTTACCATATTGCATTTTATTTTTAAAATAAGTTTGCTGACCTCTGAATTTTAGGTTGTTGAAGGGTTGTAGTTCTTACAGCTGCTTGGTCTCATTTTTGTAAAGTGTTTGGATTAACTCCAGGTTCTGTGAATCTAAAGCCAGATATGTGGAAGCTTTTATAGCAGTCTGTAGCAGCTTATCTGTGGGCCATCTGTATTATGAAGTTAGGAGCAATAAGAGATAGGGACACATTCTTTTTTTGTGTACCCTAATGTGTTTACGTATGTTCTAGTTTGTCCTCTGTACTTTCTTCTTCTGTTCACTTTTATTTCTGATTGCATTGCTAGTTTGATTTTAGTGACTTAGTACTCCCATTCAAGTGAAGCAGCATTTTTTTCTTTAAAAATTTTCTTTGAGTTTCTAGGTCCGTGCTATTTTCTGTAAACATCCAATCATCTCCTCCTCAACACTCTTCCTATGAAACTAGAAACTAATATATGTATTCTGGGACTGAGTCCATATAACAAATTCAAGTTCTAACTGGTAATCCTACTGAGTTTTGATAATAGAATCACAGATAATAGAGTCATCTTCTTTGAAATAATGCCTCTTCATTCACTTCCATACCCTCTTTGTAACTGTTAATTTTATATCCCTATACAACCAAATATTTTCCCTTTACTTAGGTTTACTCTGTTCCCCTGCTTCCTCAACCCTGTTTCTGAACATATTTGTGCTTTGGATACTTAATCTACTCTTTACCAGATCTCTAAGTTTGACAGATTTATTTTTATTTTATTTTTTTCAACTTGAGTTTGATTTTCTCTCAAACCAGTCCTTCTTCATTTTCT
This sequence comes from Micromys minutus, assembly GCF_963924665.1. Classification (NCBI taxonomy): domain Eukaryota; kingdom Metazoa; phylum Chordata; class Mammalia; order Rodentia; family Muridae; genus Micromys; species Micromys minutus. The sequence goes on along the minus strand of NC_137969.1, from coordinate 191,962,941 downwards.
TTCTCATATAGACTCCTCCAAGAACTTTTCATTCAAACTAGATTTTCTATAAATATATTATTATTATTATTCCTTTTCCTAGTATGACCTCCATTCATACTGACTTGACCAGTCTAATCAAGATTTCTTTGAACATGCTAAGATAGTCTGCATGTTTCCTAGTACATAGTAATTCCATGGTGTCTCGGGTGGGGATTTTGTTCCTTGTTTTTTTTTTTTTTTTTTTTTTTTTTTTTTTTTTGTTTTTTTTTTTATTCTCTCAGGAATTTTAGAGTGTGTGTTGGTTGAGTGTTCAATTTTACTTGTCTGTTCAGCTGGTATGTTTATAGAGAATGCTTGCCTGTGTTGGAGGTTGATCTTCTAACAGGCTTAGCCCATGGTTGAATATAGGGTATTCACCTAAGTTGGAGGATAGGTCACAGCAATGAGGTAGAAAATATGGGAAGGAGAGGGTTTTGTTTATGATACCTACTGTAGAGAAATTTTAATCCAGCAACAGTGTTGCTCTGGCAAGGGATTATGCACAAACACGTTCTAGGTCTGTGTCGTTTGGGTAGAATATAGACACTCCATACACCTTTAATCACACTGGGCTAGAATATAGATACTCTCTTACTACATACCTTTAAGCTTAAACAAGCATTTAATTGTAGAATAGACAAAGTGACAAATCAGAGAAAGATTTGACAGAATGAGTCAGAGATAGCATATAGCCAACTCTTAAAAATGTCAGAAATGAGAGGCTTTTTAAGAGCAGTTCAGGTAGGAAAGTTTAGGACAGCAGTTAAATTAAGTTCAGACATTGGAGTGGAATATAGTCAACCTGAGTTTGGTGCAGTACACCTGAATGCAGTTGAGTTCAGTTCCGGAAGTCAGAGGCAATTTTTGAAAGCAGAGCAACTCAGTGAGAAAATGAGAGCAGGCAGTTTGAATCAGTCAGTTTGGAGAGGTGTTTTGATCCAAAACAGCCGAGTTGAACTAGTCAGCCAGAGTTTCAAAAGAACTAAAAAGGGTGAGCAATAAGACTCAGAGATAGCAATTACATATGGTGAATAAAAGTTACTCTTGCAATCTACAGGAGATGTGGAGAGAGAGACGTGGATACTGCCACTGGTATTATGTTGCAGCTCTAGGGACAAGCCTGAGAATTGGGTCTGGTATAACACAGAGTAAGTAAGGTCTGCTGCCAACACAGTCAAGTCATTATGTCACCACCAGATCCCAGCTATTCTACTACAACAAACACTAAATATTTCAACACAGTCAAAGTAGAATAAATTAATCATAAATCCAATTTTATGGACCTGGAAAGGCGGCTCATAGAGGCTGAGCAATCGGACGAAGAGCAGAGCCTGGCCCATCTGCCACCTGGAACGGCAGCTCGTAAAGACTGAACAACTGGTGAGTAGGGGACCTAGGCTGCTGGGGAGCAGAGGGATCCCTGAGGAGTGCACACAGAAAGTGCACCCCCTGCCTTGACCTGCCCAGTCCTTCCCGATCCAGTGACCTGGAACAGAACTTAGGAACTTCTGTTTCCACCCGGAGGGGACTTCAGGACGCAGAGTGGAGCCAGGCCCATCTGCCACCCAGAACGGCAGCTCGTAAAGGCTGAGCAACTGGTGGGTGAGAGACCTGGGCTGCCAGGGAGCAGAGAGATCTCTGCGGAGTACACACGGAAAGCGCACCCTCTGCCTTACCCTGCCCCGCCCTGTCTGATCCAGCTACCAGGAATAGAACTTTGAAATTTCTGTTCCCACCCAACGACTCTGAGGCATAGAACAGGGCTCGACCCATCTGCCACCTGGACCAGTGGAGATCCAGGGACACAGACCAGATACAAGGGAAAGGCAAGAACATATCACTGACAACAAAATGGCAAGAGGAAAGCGAAAGAGTATATCCCAAGGAAACCAAGACAACCCGGCAACACCAGAACCCAGTTCTCCCATAACAGCAAACATCGGAATTCCAAACACTCCAGAAAAGGAAGACACATACCTGAAATCATACCTCAAGATGCTGATAGAGATACTTAAACAAGAACGGGAGGAAAAGCAAAAAGAGTCAGAAGCTTTTAAAGAGGAAACAAGAAAAACACTCAAAGAACTCAAAGAACTAAAGGAAAACAGAACCAAAGAGATGAAGGAATGGAAGAGGGAATTTAAAATGGAAATTGACACAATGAAGAAGACACTAAAAGAGAGAACCACAGAGGTAGAACACCTAAAAAAGAAATCAGGAGTCACAGAAGCAAGCATTTCCAATAGATTACAAGAGATGGAAGAGAGAATCTTGGGGGCAGAAAACAACATTGTAAACATAGACAAAACAGCCAGAGAAGATGCAAAAAACAAAAAACTCCTAACCCAAAATGTCCAAGAAATCTAGGACACAATGAGAAGACCAAACCTAAGGATAATAGGAATAGAAGAGGGAGAAGAGTATCAACTAAGAGGCACAGTAAATATCTTCAACAAAATCGTAGAAGAAAACTTCCCTACCCTCAACAATGAGATGACCACGAGCATAAAAGAAGCCTTCAGAACTCCAAATAGGTTGGACCAGAAAAGAAATACCTCTCGACACATAATAGTAAAAACATCAAGTGCCAAAAACCAAGAAAGAATACTAAAAGCAGTAAGGGAAAAAGGTCAGGTAACATATAAAGGCAGGCCAAACAGACTCACACCGTATTTCTCAAAGAGACTATGAAAGCTAGAAGAGCCTGGACAAACATCATGCACACCCTAAGAGAACATAAGTGCCAGCCCAAGCTGCTATACCCAGCAAAACTATCAATCACCATCGATGGAGAGATGAAGATATTTCAAGACAAATCAAAATTTACACAATATCTGACCACAAACCCAGCACTACAACGTATTATATGTGGAAAACCCAATACAAGGAGGGAAAACAGCCTAGTAAGAACAAGAAAACTCCTAAACAAGAAAACTAAAAGAAAAAAAAAAAGACACAGACACAACTCAACCCACAAAAGCAATAATGGCAGGAAACAGAAACAACTATTCCTTGATATCTATTAACATAAATGGACTCAACTCCCCAATAAAGAGACATAGGCTATCAGACTGGATACATAAACAAAATCCAGCCTTTTTCTGCATACAGGAAACTCATCTCAGACACAGAGACAGACACTATCTCAGAGTTAAAGGGTGGGAAAAAAACTTCCAAGCAAACAGCTCAAGAAGGAAGCTGGAGTGGCTATTCTAATATCAAATAAAGTAAATTTCCAACCAAAAGTTATCAAAAAAGATAAGGAAAGACACTTTTTACACATTACTGAAGAAATCTGTCAGGAGAAACTCTCAATCCTTAACATATAAGCTCCAAATAAAAAAGGACCCACATTCATAAAAGAAATCCTACTAAAGCTCAAAAAATACATTTCACCCCACACAATAATACTGAGAGACTTTAATACCCCACTCTCACCAATGGACAGATCATGGAAACAGAAACTGAACAAGGACACTGCAAAAGTAGCAGAGACTTTGAACCAACTAGAATTAATAGATATATACAGAACATATTATCCCAAAGAAAAAGAATACACCTTCTTCTCACCACCCCATGGCACCTTCTCGAAAATTGACCACATAATTGGACACAGAGCGAGCCTCAATCGATATAAGAAGATTGAAATACTCCCATGCATCCTCTCAGATCACCATGGTCTAAGGCTGGTCTTTAACAACAACAAAGACAAAAAAAAGCCCACATACACATGGTAACTAAACAACGCTCTGTTAAACGATAGCAGGGTCAAAAAAGAAATAAAAAAAGGAATTAAAAATTTTCTAGAATTCAACGAAAACGAAAACACAACATACCCAAACCTATGAGATGCAAGGAAAGCAGTACTGTGAGAAAAACTCTTAGCCCTAAGTGCTTCCAAAAAGAAAATGGAGAGAGCTTACATAAGCAACCTGACAGCACACGTAAAAGCCCTAGAACAGAAGGAAGCAGATATACCCAAAAAGAGTAGCCGGTAAGAAATAATCAAAATTAGGGCAGAAATAGACCAAATAGAATCAAAAAGAACCGTTGAAAAAAATCAACAAATCCAAAAGTTGGTTCTTTGAGAAAATCAACAAGATTGATAAACCCCTAGCAAGACTAACTAGAGGGCAAAGAGAGAATATACAAATTAACAACATCAGAAAGGAAAGTGGAGACATAACAACTAAAACTGAGGAAATTGAAGAAATCATCAGATCCTACTACAAAAACTTATACTCCACAAAATTGGAAAATCTGGAGGAAATGGATGAATTCCTAGACAGATACAAGATCCCAAAGTTAAACCAGGACCAAGTAAACCATCTAAATAACCCTATAACACCCCAAGAAATAGAAGAAGTCATCAAAAGTCTCCCAACCAAAAAAAGCCCAGGTCCAGATGGGTTCAGTGCAGAATTCTATCAGACATTTATTGGGGATATAACACCAATACTCTCCAAATTATTCCAAAAAATAGAATCAGATGGAATACTACCTAACTCATTTTTTGAGGCTACAATAACCCTAGTACCTAAACCACACAAAGGCCCTACAAGGAAAGAGAACTTCAGACCAATCTCACTTATGAACATTGATGCAAAAATACTCAACAAAATATTTGCAAACTGAATCCAAAAACACATCAAAACAATCATTCATCATGACCAAGTAGGCTTCCTTTCTGGGATGCAGGGATGGTTTAATATAAGGAAATCCATCAATGTAATCCACCATATAAACAAACTCAAAGAACAAAACCACATGGTCATCTCACTAGACGCTGAGAAATCATTCGACAAAATGCAACACCCCTTCATGTTAAAAGTCCTGGAAAGAATAGGAATCCAAGGTCCCTACCTAAACATAATAAGAGTAATATACAGCAAACCAACAGCCAACATCAAACTTAATGGCGAGAAACTTGAAGAAATCCCACTAAAATCAGGGTCTCGACAAAGTTGCCCACTCTCCCCCTACCTATTCAACATAGTACTGGAAGTCCTGCCTGGAAAAATTAGAAAGCAAAAGGAGATCAAGGGGATACAAGTCGGAAAGGAAGAGATAAAAACATCACTCTTTGCCGATGACATGATAGTGTACTTGAGTGACCCCAAAAATTCCACCAGAGAACTCCTACAGCTGATAAACAAGTTCAGCAAAGTGGCTGGATACAAAATTAACTAAAAAAATCATTACCCTTCCTATTCTCCAAGGACAAACTGTGGAGACATAAATTAGGGAAAAGGTATCCTTCACAATCGTCACAAAATCTATGAAATACCATGGTGTAACTCTAACTAAGCAAGTGTAGGACTTGTACGACAAAAACTTCAACCCTCTAAAGAAAGAAATTGAGGAGGATCTAAGAAAATGGAAAGATCTCCCATGCTCATGGATTGGAAAGATCAACATCTTAAAAATGGCCATCCTACCAAAAGCAATCTACAGATTTAATGCAATCCCCATCAAAATTCCAACCCAGTTCTTCATGGGATTGGAAAGATCAATGTGCAATTTTATATGGAATAACAAAAGACTGAGAATAGCTAAATGCATCCTCAACAACAAAAAAACATCTGTGGGAATCACTATCCCTGACCTCAAGCTATATTACAAGGCAATAGTGCTGAAAACTGCATGGTACTGGTGCAGAAATAGGCATGTGGATCAATGGAATAGAATAGAAGATCCAGAAATGAGCCCTCATGTATGTGGTCACCTGATTTTTGACAAAGGAGCAGTAAACATTTAATGGAAAAAGGACAGCCTATTCAACAAATGGTGCTGGTCCAACTGGCACTCAGCATGCAAAAGAATGAAAATAGACCCTTTCTTATCTCCTTGTACAAATCTCAAGTGTAAGTGGATCAAAGATCTCCACATTAAACTAGATACACTGAAACTATTAGATGAGAAAGTAGGGAAATCCTTAGAACACATAGGTACAGGAGAAAATTTCCTGAACAAACACCAATGGCTCAAGCTCTAAGGTCAAAGATTAACAAATGGGACTTAATGAGATTGCAAAGTTTCTGTAAGGCTAAGGACATCATCAAGAAAACAAAATGGCAACCAACAGAATGGGAAAAGATCTTTATCAACACCACATCAGATAGAGGCCTAATATCCAAGGTATACAAGGAACTCAAAAAGCTAGACACCAGAGAATGAAATAACCCTATTAAAAAATGGGGTACAAAGCTAAACAAAAGGTTCTCAGTTCAGGAACACCGAATTGCTGAGAAACATCTGAGAAAGTGCTCTACATCCTTAGCCATCAGGAAAATGCAAATCAAAAATACCCTGAGATTCTACCTCACCCCAGTTATTTTGGCCAAGATCCAAAACTCAGATGACAGCAGATGCTTGTGAGACTGTGGAGAAAGAGGAACTCTTCTCCACTGTTGCTGGGGTTGCAAACTAATACAACCACTCTGGAAATCAGTCTGGCGATACCTCAGAAAATTGGATATAGTACTACCTGAAGACCCAGCTATTCCACTTCTGGGCATATACCCTAGAGACACTTTAATACACAACAAAGATATTTGCACCACAATGTTTATAGTGGTCTATTTATAATAGCCAGAAGCTGGAAGGAACCCAAATGTCCTTTAGAAGATGAATGGATACAAAAATTGTGGTACATATACACAATGGAATACTACTCAGCCACCAGAAACAATGACTTAACCAAATTCTTAAGAAAATGGCTGCATCTAGAAAGTATCATCCTGAGTGAGATAACCCAGTCACAAAAGAACAGACATAATATGCAGTCACTGATAGTGGGATGCTAACCCCAGAGGCTTGCACTCCCCCAGAAACAACTCACAGACTGTATCAAGTCCTTGAAATAAAGAAAACAAAAAAATATACGTATTTACAAAACAAGAAGACTTTGACTATTTCCATGTTGCGTTTTGTTTTGCATGTACTTTACGCTTATTTTAACTATTGGGTTTTCAATTTGTACTGTCGGGCCCTTGAAAAAAATCAAGTACTGACTAAAAAAATATATTCACATTGTTTTATGTGAAAAATTATTTTAATGTCTGAAAAAACAGTACTGACAAAAAAGTATAATTTTAAGCAAAAAATGTTTAAAATCTGTACATTTATCTTTGTTTTATAAAATAAAGTCGTTTAAAAAAAAGAAAAAAAATGAAAAAATTAAGTACTGACTAAAAAATATATTCACATAGTTTTATGTAAAAATTCTTTTAATATCTGAAAAAACAGTACTGACAAAAATGTATAATTTTAAGCAAAATATGTGTAAAATCTGTACATTTATATTTGTTTAGTAAAATAAAGTCGTTCCAAAAAAAACCAATTTTATGAAGATGATAGTGGTTCTTATAAAGAAAATAACTAAATCCCTTTTAAAAATTGAGGAAGAAAGAAGGAAAAACACAGGAGGAAATCAAAATTTATTAATGCCAAAAATTCATGCAAACAGAAACAGTTGGCAAAAACAAATAAAACTGTTTAAGACTTTGAAAATGGAAATGGGAAGGGCCTGAGCTCTCTTGACCCACCCACTGAGATCACCATGGCACCCTGGCTAGTCATCATGGTATGAGGGCAGTTTATCTTTTTCCTTTTGGACACTAGGGCTACTTACTCAATCCCAACAGTGTTTTGGCGACACACTTCTCCCTCTCGTTTTCCTATTGTTGGGGTAGGAAGACAACCTTACCTTCCTCACCAGACCACACCACTTAGTTGCATTTTTAGGAATGCATCTCTCACCCACTTCTTTTTGGTAGTGCTGATATGTCCTGTCCCCTTTTTGGGGAAGCATCTTCTAGATATGCTGGGAGCCTCTTTTTTTTTTTTTTTTTTTTTATTTTCTTTTGCTTCCCTTATTCGTCTAAACCCAAACTCACCAGCAGTTCTTCTACTCCTTCTTCTATCCAGTCAACCTACAAACTCTAACATGGTTTCTTTACCAGATTCTCAGTCTTCCGAGTCTGGGACTTCCAAAGCCCCTCTATTGATGAACAGCATTTTCCTGTTTTTGTCTAGTTACTGGATTCTACCAGGTACAAAACTCAAGCTAAGTGCCCCCTCTTTCTCCAGAGTCTCAGGGGACTTAAGCCTATCATTTCTAATATCTTAAAAAAATTCCTTCACACTACATCTTCTCCCTTTAATATTTCTAGACTAAGCAGTTAAGAAGCCTAATGGAACCTATATCCTGGTTCAGGCCCATTAATTCTGCAGTGTTTTACCTCTGTCCTGTTGAAGCTAACATTTAAACCCTTCTTTCCACTATCTCCTCAGGGTCATCCCATTTTTCAGTCTTAGATCTCAAGGAGAGTTTTTCTCTATCCCTGTAAATGCCAAATCACAAAAAAATATTTGCTTTTAACTTGACAGATCCTGACACCTACTTCTCTACTCTACTTACCTGGATTGTTTTACTTTAGGGATTCCAGAACAACCCATACTTATTTGGCCAGGCCCTGGCTCCTGAGTTACTGTCTCTATCTCTCCCTAAATCTAAGATTGTCCATTATGTAGATGACATCCTTCTCTCTAACCTCTCTTTAAAAAATTAGATAAGCTGAAACCCTATCCTTCTAATTTTTTTTTTTTTCAATCAAGGCTACATGGTCTCACCTTCTAAATACATCTGTCCACTCCTCAAGTCACCTATTTGGGACTAACAATTATCCCAACCCACATGGCTATTTATTACCTTAGATGGAAAGAACCTAATTCAGTCTGTTTCTTCTACAAAGAGATTTTATCATTACTAGATATTGCTAGCTTTTTACATTTCTGGGTTCCTTCCTTTCCCATCCTTTCTCACTCCTTAAATAAAACAGTGTTAGGCCCCACCAATGAAACTAAAAACTGTTTGATAACACCTGTTTGAGCACAAACTAAAAACTGTTTGATCACACCTCTTCTCAAACTGCTTACCAAGTCCTTTCAAAGGTTCCAACAAGCTCTCCTTAAGGCGCCAGATTTACATCGCCCTGACCTGACTATTTTTTCACCTATGTGACTGAAAAAGGACCCTCTTCTTTTTCAAAGAAGGTGGTCTTTTCCTGTTCCTCCAAGAAGAATGCTGTTTCTACAACAACCAATCTGTGAAAGTGAGAAATAAAATTCAGGAGCTACAAACATACGTGTAGATTTCAAGGAATTTGAACCCTCTGATTCCTGATTCCTGGATTTTTGAAAACCCTACATGGAAATGGATACTCTCTTTCCTAATGCTTTTCCTAGTCACTTTTCTGACATTACTATTTGCTTCCTGCCTCACTCATTTTCTACATTCTTTCAACGACAGATACAAAATTTTCTAACCAAACTATTAATCAGTTCCTATTACAGGATTACCAGCCTCTGTCCACAAAGAAGCCTACTGTGAACATTTACCAAATGTACTCTGATGGTGAAAGTAAGCTTCATCCAGAAATTGATGACATACCAAAACAGCAGGAAGCAGCCTACGTCACACAATACCCCTATTCCCCTTTCACCATCAGCCTCCCTCTTCCCCTTTTTTCTTCTTTTTATGATAAAAAATAGGGAGGTATGTTGGTATCAGAAACCAGCATTCACCTTCAAATCCAGTTGTGACATCACCCACAGGCAACAGGTACCAGTGAATCTGTTGCCATGGCAGTGGTCATACATTTCAACAACCATTTGGTTTAGCTTCCACCTTTACCTGCGAGCAGTTACTTCACAGTTTAAATAAAAGGCGGGTGCTCTAATATGCCCAGTAACACAGGTGAGGAGGACACAACATATGTCCTAACACTCAGAGCAACTAGGCCCCCTGGGATACAGGAACACAGGAAACTCCATCATCATAACTACCTGAATCAAAACATTGGCATGGGTCCCTTCCAGTCTGAACCTGTACCCTGAGCTGACCTTGTGTGCTGGCTCCGCACCAATTGCCATAGGACCTGTCAGATGCTCTAACTAGCCCAGGATCACAGGTGCCTTAACTTGCTCAGGAGCACAGGATCAAAGGATCACAGGGTCACAGATGTACTAGCAACCCAAAATTATAGAGGAAGCTTGACTTCCAGGAGGTTGGAGAAACCCAGGAGCACTGGAGCTCTGACACACTCAAGGACATCAGGAGCTTGGTCACACTTTGACTCCATTATGTCGGAGGCAGCTGACTACCAGGATCTCTGACACACTAAGGATCCCAGGATCCTAGGACTCTGAAGAGTTCTGAAAAACCTGGATTCTCAAGAGTTCTGACACAAATCTGGATCTCAAGGATAGTCTCTAGTCGGAGATAAATAGGGCAGGTAGTACTAGAGATAACCAGATGGTGAGAGGCAAGTGCAAGAATGTGAGCAACAGGAACCAAGGCTACTTGGCATCATAAAAACCCAGTTCTCCCAGTACAGCCAATCCTGGATATCCCATCACACCTTGAAAGCAAGGTTCAGATTTAAATAGTATTGAATGATGATGATGATGATGATGATGATGATAATGATGATGATGATGATGATGATGATGATGATGATGATGATGATGATGATAGAAGACTTAAGGAAGTACATGAATCACTCCTTTAAAAAATACAGGAGAACACTACCAAGCAGGAGAAGAAATTGTACAATACCATCCAGGATCTAGAAGTGGAAATAATAAAGAATCACAAAGGGAGACAGCCCTAGAGATAGAAAACCTAGGAAACAGATGAGGAATCATCAACAGAATACAATAGATAGAAGAGAGAATCTCAGGGGTAGAAGATAGTATAGAAATTGATACAACAGTCAAAGAAAATGCAAAAATGTAAAAAGCTCCTTATCTAAAACATCCAAGAAATCCAGGACACAGAGAATATGAAACCTAAAAATAATAGGCATAGAAGAGAGCAAAGATTCCCAACTTAAAAGACCAGTAAATATCTTCAATAAATTTATAGAAGAAAACTTCTTCAACCTAAAGAAAGAGATGAAGATAACAATACAATTTACAGAACTCCAAATTGACTTGGTCAGAAAATATATTCTTTCTGTTACAAAATAGTCAAAACACCAAATGCACAAAACAAACAAGAAAATATTAAAAGCAATAAGGAAAAAGGTCAAGTAATATGTAAAATAGACCTATTGGAATTACATCAGTTTTTTCAACAGAGTCCTTGAAAGCTAAAAGATCCTGGATAGATGTCATTCAGAGAACACAAATGCCAGCCCAGGCTACTATACCTAGCAAAACTCTCAAATACTATAGATGAAGAAACTAAGATATTCCACAACAAAAAATAAATTTACAAATACATTTCCACAAATAAATCCCTACAAAGGATAATAGATGGAAATCTCCAACACAAGGAGGAAAACTACATTCTAGGAAAATTAAGAAAATTATTTTGCAACAAACCCCAAAGAAGATATCCAGGTACACTGAATCAAATAGAAAAGAAATTGGTAAACAGCCTTGAACACATAGGCACAGGGGGAAAAATTTGAAGAAGATCTCAGAAAATGAAAAGATGTCTTATGCTTATGGATTGGCAGAATTAACATGGTAAAAATGACCATCCTACCAAAAGCAATAAAGCACAATTCTTCAAAGACATGGAAAGAGCATTTCTCAAATTCAACTGTACAGCAAAACCCACAGAATAATGAAAACAAATTTCCTCGTTTTTTATTAGAAAATCTGCATTTGCCTTTGAGATATTATCCTTTTATGTCCACCCTGCCCCATGCTCCCTCCCCCTCAATTTGCCTTCACAAAGGTGCACTCCCTACTAATCACCCTACTTTGGGAAAACATGACTTCCCTGGACTAAAAGCCTCTTCTCACATTGATTTCACACACTTCAGCTACATATGCAACTGGATCAATAGGTCTCTCAATGTGTGCTCAATGTTTGGTGTTTTAGTCCATGGGAGTTGTGAGGATTTATGTGGTTGATAATGTGGCTCTTCCAATGAGGTTGCAACCCTTTTCAGCTCCTCCAGTCCTTTCTTTAGCACCTTCATTGTAGTCCCCATGTTTTCTCTGATGATTAGATGAAAACATGTATTTTTATGACTCTGACATAATCCCTGAAGAGGCATGTCTATCTGGTTCCTGCCAGTAAGTACTTCTTGGCATCAGTTAGAGTGCTTGGCATCAGATTTGGTGGCTGCATATGTGGTGGATCCTAGGGTGAATGATCTTTTCTTCAATGCCTGTGTAGTGGCAATTTCTGGTTGTCAACTTGACTACACCTGGAATGAACTACAATCCAGAATAGGGAGGCCCACCTTTGATCCTGATCTTGAGTCATAGAGGCTATGAATATTAGGAAAGAAGATACTAAGCTCAAGGTCATCAGGGACAAGGAAGTCCCAGATTAAGGTGTGGTGATACAGATTTTTCTGAGTTAATTTTATATCCAGTCACATTTCTTAAGTTTTTAATCAGCTGTAAAATTTCTTTGGTGGAATTTTTGTGGTCACTCAAGTACCATCTGCAAATAATGATGTTTTGACTACTTTCTTTCCAATGTGTATCCGTTTGACTTCTTTTTGTTGTCAAATGGCTCTGGCCAGGACTTCCAGTACTATATTGAATAGGTAGGGGGAAAGTAGACTGCCTTGTATAGTCCTGGATTTTAATGGGATTACTTCAAGTTTCTCCCATTTAGTTTGATGTTTGCTACTTGTTTACTGCATATTGCTTTTACTATGTTTACATATAGATCTTGCATTCCTGGTCTTTCTGAGACTTTTATCAAGAAGGGTTGTTCAATTTTTTCCAATGCGTTCTCAGCATTTATTGACATGATCATGTGCTTTTTTTCTTTTATATGGTAGATTTCTATGGTATTTTACATTGACAGATTTCTATATATTGAAGCACCCCTGCATCCCTAGGGGAAAGCCTTGATCATGTTGGATGATTATTTTGATGTGTTCTTGTATTCTGTTTGCAAGAATATAATTGAGTAATTTTGCATTGTTGTTCATGAGAGAAATTGGTCTGTTATTCTTGTTTTCTAAGGTAGACTTAAGTTTATGTGCTTTTCTTTCTTTGATTTTCTTGCATAATTTTGTTTTTGCTTTTCCTTGAGTATAGTTTTCTTCCTTGTGTTTGATTTTTCCATCTATTATCCTTTGTAGGGTTGAATTTATGAACAGATAATTTGTAAACTTGCTTTTGTCCTGAAATATCTTTGGTTTTCCATCTATGGTGATTGAGAGTTTTGCTCAAAATAGTAACCTGGGCTGGCACTGGCTTCTTTTAGTTTCTGCATGAAGTCTGTCCAGGATTGTCTAGCTTTCATAGTATCTGTTGAGAAGTCTGCTGTAATTCTTATTGTTCTGCCTTTATATGTTACTTGTCCTTTATCGCTCACAGATTTTAGGATTTTTTCTTTGTTTTGAACATTCGGTATTTTGACTATTATGTTTTGGGAGGAGTTGAGTTTTTGGTCCAATCTATTTGGAGTTCTGTAGGCTTCTTGGATGTTCATGGTCATCTCATTCTTTTTTTTTTTTTACTTTCTTTTTTTTATTTTTATTTTTTCACGACTTTATTTTATAAAACAAAGATAAATGTACAGATTTTAAAGATTTTTTGCTTAAAATTATATATTTTTGTCAACACTGTTTTTTTAGACATTGAAATAATTTTTACATAAAACCATGTGAATATATTTTTTTAGTCAGTACTTGATTTTTTTCAAGGGCCCGACAGTATGCATTAAAAACGCAATAGTTACAATAAGCGTAAAGTACATGCAAAACAAAATGCAACATGGAAATAATCAAAGTCTTCTTGTTTTGTAAATATGTATATTTTTTTGTTTTCTTTATTTCATGGACTTCATACAGTCTGTGAGTTGTTTCTGGGGGAGTGCAAGCCTCTGGGGTTAGCATCCCACTATCAGTGACTGCATATTATGTCTGTTCTTTTGTGACTGTGTTATCTCACTCAGGATGATATTCTCTAGATGCAGCCATTTTCTTAAGAATTTGGTTAAGTCATTGTTTCTAGTGGCTGAGTAGTATTCCATTGTGTATATGTACCACAATTTTTGTATCCATTCATCTTCTGAGGGACATCTGGGTTCCTTCCAGCTTCTGGCTATTATAAATAGAGCCGCTATGATCATTGTGGTGCATATATCTTTGTTGTGTATTAAAGTGTCTCTAGGTTATATGCCCAGAAGTGGAATAGCTGGGTCTTCAGGTAGTACTATATCCAATTTTCTGAGGTATCGCCAGACAGATTTCCAGAGTGGTTGTATTAGCTTGCAACCCCACCAACAGTGGAGAAGTGTTCCTCTTTCTCCACAACCTCGTGAGCATCTGCTGTCATCTGAGTTTTGGACCTTGGCCAATCTGACTGGTGTGAGGTGGAATCTTAGGGTTGTTTTGATTTTCATTTCCCTGATGGCTAATGATGTCGAGCACTTCCTCAGGTGTTTCTCGGCCATTCGGTGTTTCTCAACTGAAAACGTTTTGTTTAGATCTGTACCCCATTTTTTAATAGGGTTATTTGATTCTCTGGTGTCTAGCTTTTTGAGTTCCTTGTACACTTTGGATATTAGGCCTCTATCTGATGTAGTGTTGGTAAAGATCTTTTCCCATTCTGTTGGTTGCCATTTGGTTTTCTTGACAATGTCTTTAGCCTTACAGAAACTTTGCAATCTCATTAAGTCCCATTTGTTAATCTTTGACCTTAGAGCTTGAACCATTGGTGTTTTGTTCAGGAAATTTTCTCGTGTTTCCTATGTGTTCTAAGGATTTCCCTACTTTCTCATCTAATAGTTTCAGTGTATGTGGTTTAATGTGGAGATCTTTGATCCACTTACACTTGAGCTTTGTACAAGGAGATAAGAACGGGTCTATTTTCATTCTTTTGCATGCTGAGTGCCAGTTGGATCAGCACCATTTGTTAAATAGGCTGTCCTTTTTCCATTAAATGTTTACTGCTCCTTTGTCAAAAATCAGGTGACCATATACATGAGGGCTCATTTCTGGATCTTCTATTCTATTCCATTGATCCACATGCCTATTTCTGTACCAATACCATGCAGTTTTCAGCACAATTGCCTTGTAATATAGCTTGAGGTCAGGGATAGTGTTTCCCGCAGATGTTTTTTTGTTGTTGAGGATAGATTTTGCTATTCTAGGTCTTTTGTTATTCCATATGAAATTGCACATTGATCTTTCCAATTCCATGAAGAACTGGGTTGGAATTTTGATGGGGATTGCATTGAATCTGTAGATCGCTTTTGGTAGGATGGCCATTTTTAAGATGTTGATTTTTCCAATCCATGAGCATGGAAGATCTTTCCATTTTCTGAGATCCTCCTCAATTTCTTTCTTTAGAGGTTTGAAGTTCTTGTCATACAGGTCCTTCACTTGCTTAGTTAGAGTCACACCAAGTTATTTCATAGTTTTTGTGACCATTGTGAAAGGTACGTTTTCCCTAATTTCTTTCTTCACATGTTTGTCCTTTGAGTACAGGAAGGCTACTGATTTGTTTGAGTTAATTTTGTATCCAGCCACTTTGCTGAACTTGTTTATCAGCTGTAGGAGTTCTCTGGTGGAATTTTTGGGGTCACTCACGTACACTATCATGTCATCGGCAAAGAGTGATGTTTTTATCTCTTCATTTCCGATTTGTATCCCCTTGATCTCCTTTTGCTGTCTAATTGCTCCAGCCAGGACTTCCAGTACTGTGTTGAATAGGTAGGGGGAGAGTGGGCAGCCTTGTCGAGTCCCTGATTTTAGTGGGATTGCTACAAGTTTCTCGCCATTAAGTTTGATGTTGGCTGTTGGTTTGCTGTATATTGCTTTCATTATGTTTAAGTATGGGCCTTGGATTCATGTTCTTTCCAGGATTTTTAAAATGAAGGGGTGTTGGATTTTGTAGAATGATTTCTCAGCGTCTATTGAGATGACCATGTGATTTTGGTGTTTGAGTTTGTTTATATGGTGGATTACTTTGATGGATTTCATAATGTTAAACCATCACTGCATCCAAGGGATGAAGTCTACTTGGTCATGATGAATGATCGTTTTGATGTGTTCTTGAATTCGGTTTGCAAGGATTTTGTTGAGTATTTTTGCATCAATGTTCATAAGTGAGATTGGTCTGAAGTTCTCTTTCCTTGTAGGGTCTTTGTGTGGTTTAGGTACTAGGGTTATTGTAGCCTCAAAATATGAGTTGGGTAATATTCCATCTGATTCTATCTTTTGGAATAGTTTGGCGAGTATTGGTGTTATATCCTCAATAAAAGTCTGATAAAATTCTGCACTGAAACCGTCTGGACCTGGGCTTTTTTTGGTTGGGAGGTTTTTGATGACTTATTCTATTTCTTTAGGTGTTATAGGGTTATTTTGATGGTTTATTTGGTGTTGGTTTAACTTTGGGACCTTGTATCTGTCTAGGCATTCATCCATTTCCTCCAGATTTTCCAATTTTGTGGAGTATAAGATTTTATAGTAGGATCTGATGATTTCTTGAATTTCCTCAGTTTCAGTTGTTATGTCCCCACTTTCCTTTCCGGTTTTGTTAATTTGGATACTCTCTCTTTGCCCTCTAGTTAATCTGGCTAGGGGTTTATCAATCTTATTGATTTTCTCAAAGAACTAACTCTTGGTTTTGTTGATATTTTCAATGGTTCTTTTTGTTTCTATTTGGACTATTTCTGCCCTAATTTTGATTATTTCTTGCCCTCTACTCTTTTTGGGTATATCTGCTTCCTTTTGTTCTAGGGCTTTGAGCTGTGCTGTCAGGTTGCTAATGTGAGCTCTCTCCAGTTTCTTTTTGGAAGCACTTAGGGCTATGAGTTTTCCTCTCAATACTGCTTCCCTTGCATCCCATAGGTTTGGTTATGTTTTGTTTTCATTTTTGTTGAATCCTAGAAAATTTTTAATTCCTTTTTTTATTTCTTCTTTGACCCTGCTATCGTTTAACAGAGCATTGTTTAGTTTCCATGTGTATGTGGGCTTTTTGTTGTCTTTGTTGTTGTTAAAGACCAGCCGTAGACCATGGTGATCTGAGAGGATGCATGGGAGTATTTCAATCTTCTTATATCGATGGAGGCTCGTTCTGTGTCCAATTATGTGGTCAATTTTCGATAAGGAGCCATGGGGTGGTGAGAAGAAGGTGTATTCTTTTACTTTGGGTTAGTATGTTCTGTATATATCTATTAATTCTAGTTGGTTCAAAGTCTCTGCTAGTTTAGCAGTGTTCTTGTTCAGTTTCTATTTCCCTGATATTTCCATTGGTGAGAGTTGGGTATTAAAGTCTCCCACTATTATTGTGTGGGGTGAAATGTTTTTTTGAGCTTTAGTAGGGTTTCTTTTATGAATGTGAGTGATTTTTTATTTGGAGCATATATGTTAAGGATTGAGAGTTCCTTCTGACAGATTTTCCTGGTAATGAGAAAAAGTGTCCTTCCTTATCTTTTTTGATAACTTTTGGTTGGTTATTTACTTTATTTGATATTAGAATAGCCACTCCATCTTGCTACTTGGAGCTGTTTGCTTGGAAGTTTTTTTCCCACCCTTTTACTCTGAGATAGTGTCTGTCTTTGTCTCTGAAATGAGTTTCCTGTATGAGCAAAAGGCTGGATTTTGTTTATTTATCCAGTCTGATAGTCTATATCTCTTTATTGGGGAGTTGAGACCATTTATGTTAATAGATATCAAGGAATTGTTGTTTCTGTTTCGTGCCATTATTGCTTTTTTGGGTTGAGTTGTGTCTGTGTTTTTTTCTTCTTTTAGTTTTCTTGTTTAGGAGTTTTCTTGTTCTTACTAGGCTGTATTTTCCCTCCTTGTATTGGGTTTTCCACCTATAATTCGTTGTAGTGCTGGGTTTGTGGTCAGATATTGTGTGAATTTTGATTTGTCTTGAAATATCTTCGTCTCTCCATCGATGGTGATTGATAGTTTTGCTGGGTATAGCAGCTTGGGCTGGCACTTGTGCTCCCTTAGGGAGTGCATGATGTCTGTCCAGACTCTTCTAGCTTTCATAGTTTCTGTTGAGAAATCGGGTGTGAGTCTGATTGTTCTGCCTTTATATGTTACCTGACCTTTTTCCCTTACTGCTTTTAGTATTCTTTCTTTATTTTGGCGATTGATGTTTTTACTATTATGTGTTGGGAGGTATTTCTTTTCTGGTCCAACCTATTTGGAGTTCTGAAGGCTTCTTTTATGCTCGTGGTCATCTTATTCTTGAGGGTAGGGAAGTTTTCTTCTATGATTTTTTTGAAGATATTTACTGTGCCCCTTAGTTGATACTCTTCTCCCTCTTCTATTCCTATTATCCTTAGGTTCGGTCTTCTCATTGTGTCTTGGATTTCCTGGAAATTTTGGGTTAGGAGCTTTTTGTTTTTTGCATCTTCTCTGGCTGTTTTGTCTATGTTTGCAATGTTGTCTTCTGCCCCCGAGATTCTCTCTTCCATCTCTTGTAATCTATTGGAAATGCTTGCTTCTGTGACTCCTGATTTCTTTTTTTGTGTTCTGACTCTAGGGTTATCTCTTTTAGTGTTTTCTTTATTGTGTCAATCTCTGTTTTAATTTCCCTCTTCCATTCCTTTATTTCTTTGGTTCTGTTTTCCTCTAGTTCTTTGAGTTCTTTGAGTGTTTTTCTTGTTTCTTCTTTAAAAGCTTCTGAATGTTTTTGCTTTTCCTCCCTTTCTTGTTTAAGTAACTCTATCAGCGTCTTGAGGCATGATTTCAGGTCTGTGTCTTCTTTTTCTGGAGTGTTTGGAGTAACGGTGTTTGCTGTTATGGGAGAGCTGGGCTCTGGTGTTGCTAGATTGTCTTGGTACCCTTGGGATATACTCTTTCTCTTTTCTCTTGCCATTTTGTTGTCAGTGATATGTTCTTACTTTTCTCTTGTATCTGGTCTGTGTCCCTGGTTCTCCACTGATTTTGGTGTCAGATGGGTTGAGCCCTGTTTTATGCCTCAGAGTAGTCGGGTGTGAGCAGAAGTTCCAATGTTCTGTTTCTGTTTGCAGGATCAGGCATGGCAGGGCAGGGCAAGGCAGGGGGTGCACTTTCCTTGTGTACTCCACAGAGATCTTTCTGCTCCCCTGCAGCCCAGGTCTCCCACCCACCAGTTGCTCAGCCTCTATGAGCCGCTGATCCGGGTGGCAGGTAGGCCAGGCTCCGCTCTGTGTCTGGAAGTCGCCTCCGGGTGGAAACAGAAGTTCTAATTTTCTGTTCCCAATCGCTGGATCTGGCAAGGTGGTGCAGGGCAAGTTAAGGTGTGCACTTTCCGTGTGCACTCCGAAGAAATCTCTCTGCTCCTTTGCAGTCTTGTTCTCCCACTCACCAGTTGCTCAGCCTCTATGAGCTGCCATTCTGCCTGGCATGTAGGCCAGGCTCAGCTCTGCGTCTGCAAGTCGCCTCCGGGTAAAAACAGAAGTTCTAATTTTCTGTTCCCAATCGCAGTTGCTCAGCCTTTATGAGCTGCCGATCCGGGTGGCAGGTAGGCCAGGCTCCGCTCTGCGTCTGGAAGTCGCCTCCGGGCGGAAACAGAAGTTCTAATTTTCTGTTCCCAATCGCAGTTGCTCAGCCTTTACGAGCTGCCGATCCGGGTGGCAGGTAGGCCAGGCTCCGCTCTGTGTCTGGAAGTCGCCTCCGGGTGGAAACAGAAGTTCTAATTTTCTGTTCCCAATCGCTGGATCGGGCAAGGCGGGGCAGGGCAAGTTACGGTGTGCACATTCCGTGTGCACTCCGAAGAGATCTCTCTGCTCCCCTGCAGTCTTGGTCTCCCACTCACCAGTTGCTCAGCCTCTATGAACCGCCGTTCCACCTGGCATGTAGGCCAGGCTCAGCTCTGCGTCTGGAAGTCGCCTCTGGGTAAAAACAGAAGTTCTAATTTTCTGTTCTCAATCGCAGTTGCTCAGCCTCTATGAGCCACCGATCCGGGTGGCAGGTAGGCCAGGCTCCGCTCTGTGTCCGGAAGTTGCCTCCGGGTGGAAACAGAAGTTCTAATTTTCTGTTCCCAATCGCAGTTGCTCAGCCTCTATGAGCCGCTGTTCCGGGTGGCAGGTAGGCCAGGCTCCGCTCTGCGTCCAGAAGTCGCCTCCGGGTGGAAACACTGGTCATCTCATTCTTAGGGGTAGAAATATTTTCCTCTATGATTTTGTTGAAGATATTTACTACGCCTTTTAGTTGGGAGTCTTTTTCCTCTTCTATATCTATTATCCTTATGTTTGATCTCATTGTGTGCTTTATATCCTGGATAATTTAGGCTAGGAGCCTTTTGGTGTTTTTATTTTCTTTGACTGTTTTATCAAGGTTTTTTATTCTGTCTTCTACCCAAGATCCTCTCTTCCATCTCTTTTTTTTATAATTTTATTTTTTTAAAAAAACAGAGATGTATATACAGATTATTAAAAGGATTATAGCATAAATATATATGAATATTTCTCACAGTACTCGATTTTTTAAAGATTTGATAAAATTAATTGAAATGTTACTATTTACAAAGATCATAAAGTACATGTAAAATAAATTGGAACATGGAAATAGTCAAAGTCTTTGGTAGGTAAAGATTAAACACAATGGTTTTTTACTATTAAAAATTACCACAAAGCTATATTCTTAGCTCTTGAATTATTAGTGGTTTAAGGTCTAGGTATATCCCACTCTTAGAGGGTGTTATATACTTTATTATTATTATTATTATTATTATTATTATTATTATTATTATTATTATTTTTATTTCTCAGAAGGACCGAGGTTTTCACTTTCTGGCCTTTTTTTTTTTTTTTTTTTTTTCTTTTGAGCTTCATATACTCTGTAAGATTTTTTTTTCAAAGCATTCTGGGGCTAGTATCTAATTATGAGTGACTTCATATTGTGTTTGTTCTTTTGTTACCTCACTCAGGATGATATTCTTTAGATGCATCTATTTTCCTAGGAATTCAAAAAAGTCATTGTTTCTGATAGCTGAGTAGTAATCCATTGTGTAAATGTACCACAATTTTTGTATCCATTCATCTATTGAAGGTCATCTGGCTTCTTTCTGCCTTCTAGCTATTATAAATAAGGCTGCTATGAACATGGTGGAGCATGTGTCCTTATTGTATGTTGGAGCATCTCTGGGGTATATGCCCAGATGTGGAATAACTGGAACTTCAGGTAGGACTGTGTCCAATTTTCTGAGGAATTGCCAGACTGATTTCCAGAGTGCTTGTACCAGCTTACAAACCTATCAGCAGTGGAGGAGTGTTTCTCTTTCTCCACATCATTGCCAGCAGGTGCTGTCACCTGAGTTTTTAATCTTAGTCATTCTGACTGGTGTGAGGTAGAATCTCAGAGTTGTTTTGATTTGCATTTCCCTGATGTCAAACATTTCCTTAGATTCTTCTCAGTCACTCAATATTCCTCAATTGAGAATTCTTTGTTTAACCCTGTACCCATTTTTAATAGAATTGTTTGAATCTCTGGCATCTTACTTCTTGAGTTATTTTTACATATTGGATATTAGACCTCTGTCAGATTTGGGATTCATAAAGATCTTTTTCAATCTGTTTGTTGTCCTTTTATTTTCTTAACAGTGTCCATAGCCTTAGAGAAACTTTTCAATATCATTAAGTCCCATTTATCAATACTTGATTTTAGAGCACAAGCCGTTAGTGTTTTGTTCGGGAAAATTTCCCCGATGTCTGTGTGTTCTAAGGTTTCCCCCATTTTCTCTCCTAATAATTTCAGTGTGCCTGTTTTTATGTGGAGATCTTTGATCCACTTGCACTTGAACTTTGTACAGGATATAAAAAAGGAACTTTTTCTTTCTTCTGCATGCTGACTGCCAGTTGAGCCAACACTATTTAATGAAGAGACTGTCCTTCTTCTACTGAATATTTTCAGTTCCTTTGTCAAAAATAAAGTGGCTATAATGTGAGAGTTCATTTCTGGATCTTCTATTCTGTTCCATTGATCTACCTGCCTATCTCTGTACTTGTACCAAGCAATTTATAACACCTTTACTTTGTAATATAGCTTGAGGTCAGGGATAGTGAGTCCCACAGGATATTTTTGTTGTTGAGAATACATTTCGCTATTCTAGGTTTTTTGTTATTCCAGATGAATCTGCGAATTGCTTTTTCCAACTCTATGAACAATTCAGTTGGATTTTGATGGGGATTGCATTGAATCTGTAGATTGCTTTTGGTAAGATGGCCATTTTTACAATGTTGATCCTTCTGATCCATAAGCATGGGAGGTCTTTCCATCTTCTGAGATCTCCCTCAATTTCCTTCTTCAGAGATTAGACGTTTTATTCACACATGTCCTTTACTTGTTTAGTTAGGGTCACACCAATGTATTTCATGTTATTTGTAGCTATTGTGAAGGGTATTTTTTTTTCTACTTTCTTGCTCAGCATGTTTGTTTTTTGAGTAGAGCAAGGATACTGATTTGTTTGAGTTAATTATATATCCAGCCACTCTTCTGAAGTTGTTTATCAGCTGTCAGAGTTCTCTGGTGGAATTTTTGGGGTTACTTGGGTATGCTATCATTCATCTGCAAATAGTGATATTTTTATGTCTTCCTGACTGATTTGTGTCCATTTGTTTGATTTTCTTTTACTGTCGAAATGCTCCAGCCAGGATAACAGTACTATGTTGAATAGGTAGGAAGAGAGTGAGCAGCCTAATCTAGTCCCTGATTTTAGTGAGTTTGCTTCACGTTTCTCACTGTTTGGTTTGATCTTGGCTATTGGTTTGTTGCATATTGCTTTTATCATGTTAAGGTATGGGTCTTGGATTACTGCTCTTTCTAAGACTTAACATGAATAGGTGTTGAATTTTGTTAAATGCTCTCTAGGCCTTTAGTGAGATGATCATGTGGTTTGTTTTTTCTTTGAGTTTTTTTTTTTTTTTTTTTTTTTTTTTTTTTTTTTTATGGTGGATCACATTGATGAATTTCTGTTTATTAATCCATTCCTGCATCCCAGGGATGAAGCCTAATTGATCATGGTGAATGATCTTTTTTGATATGTTCTGTGATTAGCTTTGCGAGAATTTTATTGAGTATTTTTGCATAAATGTTTATAAAGGAGGTTGGTTTGAAGTTTCTTTTCATGTAGGGTCTTTGTGTGGTTAGGACTGAGAGTTATTGTAGCCTCGAAAAAGAATTAGGTAGTGTTCTGTCTGACTCTATTTTGAGGAATAGTTTGTAGAGTATTGGTATAAGGTCATCAATAAATGCCTGATAGAATTCTCCACTGAATTCAACTGGTCCTGGGCTTTTTTTTTTTTTTTTGGAGGGGGGAGTCTTTTGATGACTGATTCTATTATTTTAGTTGTTATGGGGTTGTTTAGATTGCTTATCTGGTCCTGATTTACCTTTGGTATCTGTTATCTATCTAGAAATATATCCAGTTACTCCAGATTTTCTTGATATTTTTTTCAGTATAGGCTTTTGTAGTAGAATCTGATGAATTCTTCAATTTCCTTTGTTTCTTTAGTTATGTCTCCCCTTTCATTTCTGATTTTGTTAATTTGGATATTCTCTCCTTGCTCTCTAGTTAATCTGGTTAAGGGTTTATTTATATTGTTGATTTTCTCAAAGAATTAGCTCCTGGTTTTGTTGATTCTTTGTATGGTTCTTTTCTTTTCTTCTTGGATGGTTTCTGCTCTGAGTTTGGCTATTTCCTGTCATCTACTTATCTTCGGTGTATCTGCTTCTTTTGGTTCTATAGCTTTCAGCTGTGCTATCAACTTGCTAATGTATGTTATCTCCATTTTTTTTTTTTTTTTTTTTTTTTGGAGGCACTCAGAGCTATGACTTTCCCTTTTCATCCCATAGGTTTGGGTATCTTGTGCTTTCATTTTTGTTAGATTCTATAAATTTTTTAATTTCTTTCTTTATTTCTCCTTTGAACATGCTATCAGTGAGTAGAGGATTGTTCAGTTTGCATGTTTATGTGGCCTTTTTGTTGTCTATATTGTTATTAAAGACCAGACTTAGTCCATGGTGGCCTGATAGGATACATGGAGTATTTCATTTCAATCTTCTTAAATCTATTGAGGCTTGCTTTGTGACTGATTATAAAGTTTTGGAAAAGGTGCCATGAGGTTATGAAAAAAAAAAAATCGTGCTTTTTTTTTAGGATGTAATGTTCCGTAGATGTCTGTTAATTCCAGTTATTTCATAACCTCTTCTAGTTTCACTGTGTCTTTGTTCAGTTTCTGCTTCCATGACCTGTCCATTGATAAGAGTAGGGTTTTGAAGTCTTCCAATATTGTGTGTGTGGTGCAATGCATATTTGAGCTTTAGTAGAATTTCTTTTCTGAATGTGAGTTCTCTTGAATTCGGAGCATATATGTTTAGTATTGAGAATTCATCCTGAAAAAATTCCCCTGTACTGAGTAACAAGTGTCCTTCCTTATCTTTTTTTGATAACTTTCAGTTGAAAATCTACTTTATTTGATATTGGAATGGCTACTCCAGCTCGTTTCTTGGGGCCAGTCACTTGGAAGGTTTTTTCCCAGCCTTTAACTCTGAGGTAGTGTCTGTCTTTGTCTCTGAAAATGAGTTTTCTGTATGCAGGAAAATGTTGGATTCTGTTTATGTATCTAGTCTGATAGCCTATGTCTCTTTATTGGGAAATTGAGTCCATTTACATTAACAGATATTAAGGAGTAGTGATTGTTGTTTCACTACAGTAGATTATGTCTGTGTGTCTTTCTTCCTTTGGTTTTCTTGCTTACTTATTTTCTTGCTTTTTCTAGGATGTAGTTCCTGTCCTTGTGTTTGACTTTACATCTATTATTCTTTGTAGGGCTGGATTAGTGGTAAGATATTGTGTAAATTTAGTTTTGTTCTGGAATATCTTGGTCTCTCCATCCATGGTGATTTAGAGGTTTGCTGGGTATACTAACCTGGGCTGACACTTGTGTTCTTTTAGGGTCTGTATTATGTCTGTCCAGGATCTTCTAACTTTATTGTATCTCTTGAGAAGTCTGGTGTAATTCTGATCGGTCTGCCTTTATATGTTGCATGAACTCTTTTCCTTACTGCTTTTAGTATTCTTTTTTTTTTTTTTTTTTTTTTTTTTGAACACTTGTCATTTTGACTGTTATGTGTCAGGAAGAATTTATTTTCTGTTCCCCTCTATTTTTAGTTCTGTAGGCTTCTTTTATGCTCATGGTCATCTCATTCTTAAGGGTAGGGAAGTTTTCTTATACAATTTTTTGACGGTATTTTACTATGCCTCTTAGTTGATATTCTTCGCTCTTGTCTACTTCTATTATCCTTGGTTTGGTCTTCTCATTGTGTCCTGTGATCTCCTGTACATTTTGGGTTAAGAGATTTTTGGTTTTTGTATCTTTTCTGAATGTTTTTTTCTTTATTTTCAATGTTGTCTTCAGCCCCTGAGATTCTCTCTTCCATCTCTTGTAGTCTGTTGGAGATGCTTTCATCCGTGACTCTTGATTACTTTTTTAGGTTTTCCATCTCCATGGTTGTTTCTTTTTGTGTTTTCTTTATTGTTTCCATTTTCATTTTCAATTCCTTCATCTTTTTGGTTGTGTTTTCCTGTACTTCTTTGAGTGGTTTTTGTTTTTATTCTTTAAAAGCTTCTATTTGTCTCTGTGTGTTCTCCTGTAATTGTTTAAGGGAGTTATTCATGCTTTTCTCCACGATCTCCTTTATCATTGTGAAGTATGATTTTCAAGTCTGAGTTTTGTTTTTCTGTAGTGTCAGGTTCACCTCTGGTCCAAGTGTAAAAGCACCCATAGAACTGATATTCCAGATCTGCCTTCCTTAGGCAGATTAAGATTTTCTCTGACACAGTCCTGGGCACTGAATCCAAACACTCTCTGTGCTCTGTGTACTCACTGCACAACCTCACTTGGTCTAGGTTACCTGCTGGTATAGGTGGAAGAGCTGCTGGGCTTCAGGTCCACCAGCACAGTCTTTTTGGGGTGGGCAGATCCAGATACTCTCTTACTGTGGGCTGGAAAGGAACTTTTGCCACAAATACCACTGCCAAGCACTCTCTATGTTTGAGGTACTCTCTGCACAACCTCACTGGGTCTGTGTCCCAGGTTACCTGCTGGTCTAGGTTGCAGAGCACCTGAGCATCTGGTCAGTGAGCACAGCCTTTCCGGGCAGATTCATATATTCCTCTTCCATTTCTTATAGTCTGTTGATGATGCCTGCATTCATGAGTCCTGATTACTTTCTTAGGTTTTCTATCTCCAGTGTTGTCTCTTTTTGTGATTTCTTTATTGTTTCTATTTCTGTTTTCAATTCCTTCATCTCTTTGGTTGTGTTCTCCTGTATTTCTTTGAGTGATCTTTGTGTTTCTTTTTTAAGGACTTCTATGTGTTTATGTGTGTTCTCTGTAATTGTTTAAGAGAGTTATCCACACAGTTCTTAAAGATCTCTATCATCATCATGAAGTATGATATCAAGTCTAAGTCTTGTTTTTCTGCTTTGTTTGGCAATCCACTACTTGCTGTTGTGAGAGAGCTGGGTTCTGATGTTGCCAGGTTGTCTTGGTTTTCTTGCTTAGGTTCTTTTCCATTCCTCTTGCCATTTTGCTATCTGTGATTATAGGTGATCTTGTTGTCTCTTACTGAAGCCTGTCTCTCCTGTGGGTCTGCAGGCCTGTGAGCTCAGGAAGGAGATTACTTCTTGGTGTTTGGATCTTTATGAGTTTGGCAGTGAGTTCTGATGGCAGTGACTCAGTTCTGTCTCTGTGGGCTCAAGTGGGAGAGCACTTGAAAGGCTGTTCTGGGAGCTGTCCTCTTTGAGGGCAGGTCCTGAGTTCTGATGATGGTCACTAGGCCCTCTCTTTCTGCTCTAGAAAGAACCCCAAACCAGAGTGTAAACACTATCTGCCCCTCCAAAAGCTCCAGGTGTTCCCTCCCCAGATAGCCTGTGAGAATATGTGGCAGGCTTAGGGCTTATTGTGGGTTCAGGATTCAAGAGTGGTTGCAAGGCTGTTCTGGTGACTCAGGCTTCTCAGGGCAGGTCCTGTGTTTTGATGTTGGTCACTGTTCTCTCACTGGGATGGAAAGGACCTGATCCCAGAGTGCCAATAATCATATAATTTAATAAAATTTAGTATCCTTTTTTCATTTACCTTCCTGTAGCTTGTGTGACTCTGTGTGTTTGGGTGTGTCTCTGTGTGTTGCGAAAACAATTTTTAACAATAAAGGAACTTCTGAGGGGATCACCATCCCTGATCTTAAGCCACACTACAGAACAATATTGATAAAGAGTACATGGTATTGGTATAGAGACAGAGACATTGATCAATTGAAAAGAATTGAAGGGCCAGGTATAAAGCCACACACTTATGGACACTTGCTTTAACAAGAAAAAATGAGAAAAATACAACTGAAATCTCCTACCTGGACCAGCAATTCCCAAAGGCTTAAAAATTGGTGAGAAGGGGATCTGAGCAGCCAGGGAGCAGAGATATCCCTGCCGAGTGTGCATGGAAAGCACGCTTCTGCTCTGACTGATCCAGGGACCAGGAACCCAGCATTGGAAACTCTGTTGCTACTCGGCAGCTTTGGGGCACAGAAGATGGCTCAGGCCATCCACCACCTGGACCAGTGAAGTTCAAGGGACACAGACCAGGTACAAGGGAAAGGAAAGAAAATATCACTGACAACAAGATGGCAAGAGGAAAGCAAAAGAGCATATCCCAAGGAAACCAAGACAACCTGGCAACACCAGTACCCAGCTCTCCCATCACAGCAAACATTGGAATGCCAAACACTCCAGAAAAAGAAGACACAGACTTAAAATCATACCTTAAGTTGCTGATAGAGGTCCTTAAACAATAACGGGAGGAAAAGCAAAAAGAATCAGAAGCTTTTAAAGATGAAACAAGAAAATCACTCAAAGAACTCAAAGAACTAGAGGAAAACAGAACCAAAGAGATGAAGGTATGGAAGAAGGAATATAAAATGGAAATTGACACAATAAAGAAAACACTAAAAGAGATAACCCTAGAGGTAGAACACCTAAAAAAGAAATCAGGAGTCACAGAAGGAAGAATTTCCAATAGACTAAAAGAGATGGAAGAGAGAATCTCGGGGGCCAAAGACAACATTGAAAACATAGACAACACAGCCAGAGACGATGCAAAAACCAAAAAGCTCCTAACCCAAAATGTCCAGGAGTTCCAGGACACAATGAGAAGACCAAACCTAAGGATAATTGGAATAGAAGAGGGAGAAGAATATCAACTAAGAGGCACAGTAAATATCTTCAACAAAATTGTAGAAGAAAACTTCCCTACCCTTAAGAATGAGATGACCACAAGCATAAAATAAGCCTTCAAAACTCCAAATAGGTTGGACCAGAAAAGAAATACCTCCAGAAACATAATAGTCAAAACACCAAGTGCCCAAAGCAAAGAAAGAATACCAAAAGCAGTAAGGGAAAAAGGTCAGGTAACATATAAAGGCAGACCAATCAGAATCACACCCGATTTATCAACAGAGACTATGAAAGCTAGAAGAGCCTGGAGAGACATCATGCACACCCTAAGAGAGCACAAGTGCCAGCCCAAGCTGCTATACCCAGCAAAACTATCAATCACCATAGATGGAGAGATGAAGATATTTCAAGACAAATCTAAATTTACACAATATCTGACCACAAACCCAGAACTAAAAGAAATTATAGGTGAAAAACCCAATAAAATGAAGGGAACTATATCCTAGTAAAAACAAGAAAACTCCTAGCAAGAAAACCAAAAAAAGAAAGAGACACAGACATAACTCAACCTACAAAAGCAATAATTGCAGGAAACAGAAACCATTATTCTCGATATCTATTAACATAAATGGACTCAACTCCCCAATAAAAAGACATAGGCTATCAGACTGGAAACATAAACAAAATCCAGCAGTTTGCTGCATACAGGAAACTCATCTCAGAGACAAAGACAGACACTATCTCAGAGTAAAAGGTTGGAAAAAAATGTTCAAGCAAACAGCACCAAGAAGAAAACTGGAGTGGCTATTCTAATATCAAATAATGTAAATTTCCAACCAAAAGTTATCAAAAAAGATAAAGAAGGGCAGTTTTTATTCATTACAGGGAAAATTTGTCAGGAGGAACTCTCAATCCTTAACATGTATGCTCCAATTACAAAAGTACCCACATTCATAAATGAAACCCTAATAAAGCTCAAAAAATTAATTTCACCCCACACAATAATATTGGGAGACTTTAATACCCGACTCTCACCAATGGATAGATCAGGGAAACAGAACCTGAACAAGGACACTGTAAAACTAGCAAAGACTATGAACCAACTGGAATTAATAGATATCTACAGAACATATCATCCTAACGTAAAAGAATATATCTTCTTCTCATCACCCCATGTCACCTGCTTGATAATTGACCACTTGATTGGACACAGAACGAGCCTCAATTGATATAAGATATACCCAAGAGTAGACAGCAAGAAATAATCAAAATCAGGTCAGAAATAGACCAAATAAAAACAAAAAGAACCATCGAAAGAATCAACAAAACCTAGAGTTGGTTCTTTGAGAAAATCAACAAGATTGATAAACCCATAGCCAGACTAACTAGAGGGCAAAGAGAGAGTATAAAAATTGACAAAATCAGAAAGGAGGGTGTAGACATAACAACTGAAACTGAGGAAATTCAAGAAATCATCAGATCCAACTACATAAAGTTGGAAATCTGCAGGCAATGGTCAAATTCCTAGACAGATACACGATCCTCAAGTTCAACCAGGACCAGGTAAACCATCTAAATAATCCCATAACACCTAAAGAAATAGAAGAAGTCATCAAAAGCCTCCCAACCAAAAAAAGCCAAGGTCCAGACTGGTTCAGTGCAGAATTTTATTAGACATTTATTGCGGACATATACCAATACTCTCCAAACTATTCCACAATATATAATCAGATGTTATACTACCTAACTCATTTTTCTGAGGCTAAAATAACCCTTTACCTAAACAACACAAAGGCCATACAAGGAAAGAGAATTTCAGACCAATCTCACTTATGAACATTGATGCAAAAATACTCAACAAAATCCTTGCAAAGCGAATCCAAGAACACATCAAAACGATCATTCACATGACCAAGTACGCTTCATCCCTGGGATGCAGGGATGGTTTAATATGAGGAAATCCATCAATGTAATCCACCATATAAACAAACTCAAAGAATAAAACCACATGGTCATCTCCCTAGATGCTGAGAAAGCATTTGACAAAATTCAACACCCCTTAATGTTAAAAGTCCTTGAAAGAACAGGAATCCAAGGTCCATACCTAGGTATAATAAAAGTAATATAGAGCAAACCAACAGCCAACATCAAACTTAATGTTGGGAATCTTGAAACAATCCCACGAATACCAGGGACTTTACAAGGCTGCCTGCTCTCCCCCAACCTATCCAACATAGTGCTTGAAGTCCTGGCTGGAGTAATTAAACAGCAAAAGGAGATCAAGATGATACAAATTGGAAAGGAAGAGTTAAAACATCACTCTTTGCATATGTCATGATAGTGTACTTAAGTGACCCCAGAAATTCCACCAGAGAACTCCTACAGCTGATAAACAAGTTCAGCAAAGTGGCTGTATATAAAATTAAGTCAAACAAATCAGTAGCCTTCCTATATTCAAAGGACAAATATGTGGAGAAAGAAATTAGAGAAAAGATACACTTCACAATAGTCACAAAAACTATGAAATACCTTGGTGTAACTCTAACTAAGCAAGTGAAAAAAATGTATGACAAGAACTTCAATCCTCTAAAGAATGAAATCAAGGAAGATCTCAGAAAATGGAAAGATCTCCCATGCTCGTGGATTGGAAGGATCAATATTTTAAAAATGGCCATCCTACAAAAAACAATCTACAGATTCAATGCAATCCCCATCAAAATTCCAACCCAGTTCTTCATGGAAATGGAAAGATCAATGTGCAATTTCATATGGAATAACAAAAGACCTAGAATAGAGAAATCCATCCTGAACAAAAAAAAAAAAAAAAAAAAAAAAAAACATCTGCGGGAATCACTATCCCTGACCTCAAGCTATATTACAAGGCACTTGTGCTGAAAACTTTATGGTTCTGGTACAGAAATAGGCATGTGGATCAGTGGAATAGAATAGAAGATCCAGAAATGAGCCCTCATGTATATGGTCACCTGATTTTTGACAAAGGAGCCATAAACATTCAATGGAAAAAGGACAGCCTATTCAACAAATGGTGCTGGTCCAACTGGCACTCAGCATGCAAAAGAATAAAAATAGACACTTTCTTATCTTTTTGTACAAAGCTCAAGTGTAAGTGAATCAAAGATCTCCACATTAAACCAGATACACTGAAACTATTAGAGGAGAAAGTAGGGAAAACCTCAGAACACATAGGCACAGGAAAAAAATTTCTGAAAAAAACACGAATGGCTTATGCTCTAAGGTCAAAGATTAACAAATGGGACTTAATGAGATTGCAAAGTTTCTTTAAGGCTAAGGACATTGTCAAGAAAATAAAATGGCAGCTAACAGAATGGGAAAAGATCTTTATCAACTCCACATCAGATTGAGTCCTAATATCCAAGGTATGCAAAAAACTCAAAAAGCTAGACACCAGAGAATCAAACAACCTTATTAAAATATGGGTATAGAGTTAAACAATATGTTCTCAATTAAGGAATATTGAATGGATGAGAAACATCTAAGGAAGTGCTCAACATCCTTAGCCATCAGGGAAATGCAAATCAAAACAACCCTGAGATTCCACCTCACACCAGTCAGATTGGCCAAGATCCAAAACTCAGATGACATCAGATGCTGGCAAGGTTGAGGAGGAAGAGGAACACTTTTCCACTATTGATGGGGTTGTAAACTGATACAACCACTCTG
The DNA here is from genome assembly GCF_963924665.1 of Micromys minutus. Lineage (NCBI taxonomy): Eukaryota > Metazoa > Chordata > Mammalia > Rodentia > Muridae > Micromys > Micromys minutus. The sequence continues at coordinate 191,931,052 of NC_137969.1, read as the reverse complement.
GAAATCAGTCTGGGGATTCCTCAGAAAATTGGACATAGTAAAACCTGAAGATCCAGCTATTCTTTTCTGGGCATATACCCCAGAGACACTTCAATATACAACAAAGTCTCATGCACCACAATGTTCATAGCAGCTCTATTTATAATAGCCAGAAGCTGGAAAGAACCCAGATGTCCTTCAGTAGATGAATAGATACAAAAATTGAGGTACATTTACCCAATAGGGTACTACTCAGCCATCAGAAAAAATGACTTAACCAAATTCTTAAGAAAATGGTTGCATCTAGAGAATATCATCCTGAGTGAGATAACCCAGTCACAAAAGAACAGACATAATATACATTCACTGCCCGTTTGATGCTAATACCAGAGGCTCGGACTTCCCCAGAAACAACTCCCAAACTGTGTGAAGTTCAAGATAAAAAAAGGAAACAAAAGAAAACAAACAAACAAACAAGCAATAAAAAAACCCTTCATGCTCAATCCTTACACAGCAAGAAAACTTTGACTAACTCCTGGTTATACTCTGTTTTACATGTACTTTACTCATTGTAACTAGTAAGACCTTAATGCAGAGTATCAAACCTTAAAAAAAATTTTAAAAAAGGCAAGCACTGACACAATTTTATTTGTATGCATTTATGCAATAATGTTTAAATTTTTTTCTTTTATCTTTGTTTTTTAAAATAAGCCTAATTAAATACAACTGAAAAAGCAACCTTCTTCCATAAATGGTGCTGTTCTAACTGGTAGTATATATGTAGAAAATGAAAATAGACCCATATTTGTCACCTTTCACTAAGCTGAAGTCCTAGTGGATTAAGGACCTTCACATAAAACCAAATAATCTGAATATAATAAAAAATAAGGCGGGAAAGATTCTTGAATTCACTGGAACAGAGGGGAATTTTCTAAACAGAACTTTAATGGCTCAGGTTTTAAGATTAATAATTGAGAAATGGAAACTCATGCATCTGGAAATATTCTGTAAGGCAAAGGACATAACCAATAAGACAAATCCGCATCTTACTGATGGGAATAATCTTCATTAATCCCACAACTAATAGAGGGTTAATATCTAACATCTATAAAGAACTCAGAAGCCACCAAGAAACCAAACAACCCATTTAAAAAATTGGAATATAGAATTATACATAATTCATAACAGAGGAATGAATCTCAGATGGCTGAGAGGAACTTAAATCAATGTTCAAATTCTTATTGATCAGGGAAATGCAAATCAAAATGACCCCAAGTTTCCACCTTACACCAATCAGAATGGTTAAGATCAAAACCTCAGTTCACAGCACATGTTGGCAAGGATGTAGAGAAAGAGGGACACTCCTCCATCACGGGTGGGATTGAAAACTGTAAACCACTCTGATAATCAATCTGCAGGTTCCTCAGATATTGGAAATTGATCTAACAACCTAACTATGCCATTCTTGAATATATACCTAAAAGATGCCCGCCATGACACAAGGACACAAATTCCACTATGTTCATAGTTATCTGATGACAGCCAGAAGCTGGAAAGAACCTAGATTTCTCACAACAGAAGAATGGATACATAATATATGGTTCATTTAAACAATGGAATACTACTCAGCTATTAAGAATGAGGACGTTAACTTCCGGCCAAGACCAGAGCCTGCCCAGTTGCATCAGGACTGGCAGCCTGCACATACATGGCTTGAAACACTTAAGTAAGAGCCTGAAGAGGGCTCTTATTCCTGAGCCCGATGATGAGTCCACACTCCCTCTGAACCGACTGTCCTGGGAGAGGTTGCCCAGAACTTTCAGGGCAGAGATAGCTTTGCTGCTTGGAACAAACACTTCTGGTACAAGACCAGAGCCAGCACAGTTTAACCAGAACAGGGCACAGCAATTGAAACAGCCTACCCAGAGAGCAAAACATTGAGGAGCTTTCTTCCTCCAGAGACCATGGGCCCACACACCCACAGGGGAGAAAATCTTCAGTCAGAGACAACAAGATCACCTAGCAGCACCAATAACAAGATGGCAAGAGGCAAGCACAAGAATCTAAGAAACAAAAATCAAGACAACCTGGAAACATCCGAACACTGATATCCCACTACAGTAAATAGGAAATATCCCAACTCACCAGAAAAACATGATTTAGACTTAATATCATACTTTATGATGATGATGGAGATCCTCCAGATGCTCATAAATAACACATAAAAAGAAGTAAGAGAAAACCAGGAAAGCATACACAAACAAGTTGAAGCCCTTAAAGAGGAGATACACACACACACACACACACACACACACACACACGTACACACACAAATACACACACACACAAATACACACACACACACACACTCACACACACACACACACACACACACACACAAATATACACACACACACAAAAATACACACACACACACACTCACACACACAAACCCACAAAAATTATTTAAAGAGCTATAGGAAACACAACCAAACAGGTGAAGGAATTAAAAACAAAACATAGAAAAAATGAAGAATCACAAAATGATACAACCCTGAATTTGGAAAACGTAGGAAAGACATAAGGAGTCATTGATTCTTCATCAACAGAATACAAAAGATGGAAGAGAAAATCTCAGAGGCAGAAGACACACAGAAAACCTGGACAAAACGGTCATAGAAAATGCAAATACCAAAGCTTCTAACCTAAAATATCCAGGAAATCTAAGACACAACGAGAAGACCAACCTTAAGGATAGCAAAAATAGAAAGTGTGAAGGCTCAACTAAAAGGCCCAGTAAATATCTTCAACAAAATTATAGAAGAAAACTTTTTCTAACAAGAAAGAGATGACCATGAACATACAAGAAGCCTACAGAACCCCAAATTGGTTGTAATAGAAAAGAAATTTTTCTGGACACATAATAGTCAAAACAATAAATGTTCAAAAGAAAGAAGAAATACAAAAATGAGTAATGAAAAAAGGACAGGTAACATAAAAAGGCAGACTGATCAAAATTACACCAGACTTCTCAGTGGAGACTATGAAAGGTAGATGATCCTGAACTGACATCATACAGACCCTAAGAGAGCACAAATGCCAGTCCAGGTTACTATATCGAGCAAAACTCTCAATTACCACAGATTTTCCAGGCCAAAAACAAATTTGCACAATATCTGTCCACAAATCCAGCCTTAGGAAAGATAATAGATGGAAAACTCCACCAGAAAGAGGGAAACTTCACTGTAGAAGAGCAATAAATTAATCTTTTTTTTTAACAAACCCCAAAGAAAAAAGCACACAAACTTATTTCTACCACTAACAGCACAAATAGCAAGAGACTCATGGCTCCAGGTGCATATGGAACAGAGGATAGCATTCTCTGGCATCAATGGGAGGAGACATATTTCATCCAGCAAAGGCTAGTTCTCCCAGTATAGGGGAATGCCAAGGTGCTGAATTTGAAGATGGTGTTTGTGGAGGGGAGGAATTTCATGGAGGCAATGGGAGGGGAGGGTTGATGGTATTTGGCGCAAGGGATAACATTTGAAATATAAATACAGTGAATATCCAAAAAAAAAAAAAAAAGAATAAGGATATCATATGTCTTGCAGATAAATGGATGGAACTAGAAGATATTGTTAATGAGTTAAGTCAATCCCAAAAGTACATGCATGATATGTATTAAGTAATACATATCATGTATTTTTGGATAATAGCCAAAAAATTCCAAATATGTAGTATACAATTCAAAGAACTCAAAAAGTTAACAAACTAGAGGGCTCAAGTGAGGATTTTTTCAATCCTATTTTGGAGGAAGAAGAAAACAGTCATAGAAAGATTAGGGGGGAAGGAACAGGGTAGAAAAAAACAGAGGGGCAATGAGAAATATGATCATGGGGGGGGGGGTAATCGGACTGAAGCCCTGATGGCCTGCAGAAAGAAAGGAAAGAGGCAACCTCAGGTGGTAGGAGGTGGGGGGACACTCTAGAATTTACCAGAGACCTGGGAGGTGAGAGACTTTCAGGATGTAAAAGAAGGAACTTAGATGAAATGTCCTATGGTGGGGAGAGGGAACTCGTTGAGCCCATCAACAGTAGAAATTCAGGCATCTAGTGATGGGATGGGGTTGACATTCCACAGTCAAAAACTCTGACTCAGAATATTTCCTGTCTTAAAGAACTGCAGGGACAAAAGTATTGTAGAATCTGAGGAAAAGGAGGGCTAGTGACAGGCCCAATTTGCAATCCAGCTCAAAGGGGGCACTGCAAGGCCTGACAATATTACATGTGCTCACAAAAAAGGGGCTTATTATGATTTCCCTCTGAATGACTTAACAAGCAGCTGAAAGAATGCAATGCAGATATTTACACTCATTAAGGAAAGCTGCTGACCCCAGTGGTTGAATTAAGGGAAAGGTGAAAGAACGTGAAGAGTCGGGCCACCATATAAGATCAGCAGTCTCACGTGATCTGGACCCCTGAGATTTCTCAGACACTGAGGTTCACTAACCAGACAGCATACACAAGCTGATATGAGACCACCAACACATATACAGGAGAGGTCTGCTAGATTTGGACACAGTCAGAGAAGATGCACCTAATCCTTAGTAGACTGGAGGCTCTAGGAAGTCAGGAGGTCTGCTGGGGGGAGGGGATTGTTGCAGATATCTTCATGAAGATGAGGGTTGGGAGAGGAGATATGGAATATGGAAAAGTTAGAAGATGTACCCGGGGGCGATAAAGTATGGGCTTTAAAAAAAGATGAAAATAAAATAAATTATACCTGAGTTCTCAATGAAGATGTTAAAGACATTAGATGTCATTGCAGATTAATATACTCACCAAAACAGGAATTCCATGACAAAGTTAAATTTAAACAGTATCTGTCTACAAATCTAGCCTATAGAAGGTACTAAAAGGAATAATGTAGGTTTACCAAGGTTTTTCACACACAGGAAACTCAGGAAATAATAATCTCACATCAACAAAACTGAAAGAGTAGTACACCCCTACACCACCACCACCACCACAACCACCACCAACATCAACAACAATGTGGTGGTTTGAATATACTTGTCCCATGGGAAGTGCTACTGTTAGGAAGTGTGGGCTGTTTGGGAAAGTGTGTCACTCTGGGACTTTGAGGGTTCCTAGTACTCAAGGTCTTCCCAGTACGTAAGAACTCTGAGCTTCTTCCAGAGTATCATGTCTGCCTGAATGATGCTATGAGTCTTGGCATAATGGATAGAGTCTCTGAAACTATAAGCTAGTTTCAGGGAAATGTTGTGTCATAGTAACTCTTCAAAACTGTAAAACCCAATGACAAATAACAACAAAAATAATAATTAACAATCATTGTATATAAATTGATCTTAACATCAGTGGTCTCAATTCCCCAATAAAATGGACCAGCTTAACCACATATATAAAAGAAATAGGACCCATTCTACCATGTACAAGAAATACCCCTCAAGATCAAAGATTAACATTATATTAAGCTAGAGGGTTGGAAATAGATATTCTAGTCAAATGGACCTAGAAAGATAGCTGATGTACCTGTTTTAATGTCTAAAAACATATCATTCAAACCAAAATTAACCTAAAGAGATGGAAAAGGATACTACAGAATCATCAAAGGATACATATTTATCATTTGTTTACATCTATGCATCAAAATAAAGGGGACCCAAGTTTGTTAATAAAACACTACTGCAATTTTAAGCACATATAGCTAATTACACAGTGCAACGGTGAGACTTCAATATCCTACTCTCACCAATGGCGTAGTCATCCAGACAAAAACTAAAGAGGGAAATGATGGAGCTAACTGATGTTATAAACCAAATTACCCTAACAATTATTTATAAAACATTCCATCAAAACATAATTCCAAACTAATTAAAAGACACAGAGAAAATATCCAAATTAATAAAATCAGAAATAAAAAGGAGGACATAAAAATAGACCCCAAGGAAATGTAAAAAGGCATAAGAGCATGCTACAAAATCAGTATTCTATCAAATTAGAAAATATAAAATCAATGGGTAATTTTCTTGATAGGTACTACCTTCCAAATTTAAATATTATTTGATAAACAATTTTATTGACCTTTCTACTGTTGCAGTAAATATTAAAAATATAATAGATTTTCTCTTTATCAGCTCCATGATCTCACTCTGCTGGCCTGCTTTTATTATGAAGCCATGTGCACCTCTGTTGCCCAGTCTGAGCTGCCATCAGGGTCTCACTTCCTTGGCAATCACTGTTAACTCCACCTGTTACTGCCTCCATCCCGGGGTGTTTCTTTACCCCCAAACTCAACACAAACACAGTATAAAAACCTATGGCCGATGGCTTTTTATACAGGTTTATGTATTTAATTCTCAATCCAGAAACCCTCTATTTAACAAGATTACATCAAATGGACAAATATACAAACTGCCCTTCTATATGAGATATTAGAACTATAAATTCTTATATGTTCATAGCTAATTAATGAAAATTAAGCCTACCTTTATCTAGTTATCTTTCTGGATCTCCATCTTGGAGTTTTCTCTTGGTCCTCTCTCCATTGACCTTCTTTCTCCACCACTTACCCCACCCAGTCACTGGCTATACTTTATTTTTCTTATTATAAAGGTTAGGTTCAGATGAAGACACCTCATGAGTATCTAACTAGGCAGCCCTAATTGGTAAGTGGAATTAACAAATTAGAAACAGCTTTAGAAATCTACAGTCTATTCTAAGGACATGGAAGCAGTTCCTAAAAGTCTTCCCCCTATACCCCCGCAAATAAAATCAAGCCCAGGGCTAGATAGTTTTATCTAAGAATCCTACCAGACTTTCAAGCCAGTCTTAATGCCAATACTCTTCAAATTTTCTTTAGAATATGAAACAGAAGGACCATTGCCAAATGAGCTCACAGTTAAACAAATACCTAAGCCACATATAGACCCAACATAGAAAGCATTTTACAAAGCAATATTACTTATGGACATAAGTGCAATAATTACCAACAAAATACAATTCAAATCCAAGAACACACCAAAATATAATTTCCATGATCAAGTAGGCTTCCTTGCAGAAATTCAGTCCTTGTTCAGCATATTTAACTAAAATTCATGATCCATTATATAAAGAAATTGAAAGAGAAAATATAAATAACCATTTCATTAGATGTACAAAATGTAGTTGGCAAAATCCAATATATCATTATGGTAAAAATCTTAGAAAGCTCACAAATACATGGTACATAACTAAGCATAGTGAGTTAATATACAACAAGCTGATAGCCAACATTAAATTAAATGGAGAGAAACATAAAGCAACTGCATTAAAATAAGAGCAAGACAAGGCTGTCTGCTCTCTATATCTGTGTAAAATAGTACCTGAAATTCTAGCTAGAGTAATAAATAAGATAACTAAGGAAGGTCAAGGATATTCTAATTGGAAAGAAAGAAGTCAAAGAATAGTTATTCAAAAAATATATGAAAGATATGATAATATATATAATTGATCCCCAAAATTCTACCAGAGAACTTCTTTTTTTAATTGAACAACTTTATTAAAAAAAGATAAATGTACAGATTTTTAAAAGCATTTTTGCATAAAAGTATTTGAATACAATTTTGTCAGTACTTGATTTTAGTATGTCTTAAAATTTTACTAGTTACAATTAGCATAAAGTACAGGTAAAACAAGATGTCACAGTTTCTTGGTGTGTAAATATTAAGCATAATGATTGTCCATTCTTTTTTTTTTTTTTTTTTTTTTTTTTTTGGCCTTTGTTTTTCTTGAACTCCATATAGTCTGTAAGTTGGTTCAGGGGTGTTCAGAGCTTTCTGGGGTTAGTATCCAATTATCAGTGACTGCATATTATTTCTGTTCTTTTGTGACTGGGTTATCTCACTCAGGATAATATTCTCTAGATGCATCCATTTTCTTAAGAATTTCATAAAGTCACTGTTTCTGATAGCTGAGTAGTACTCCATTGTGTAAATATACCACAAATTTTGTATCCATTAATCTACTGAAGGACATCTGGGTTCTATCCAGCTTCTGGCTGTAATAAATAGGGCTACTATGAACATTGTGGTGCATGTTTCTTTGTTGTATTTGGGAGTGTCTCTGGGGTATATGACCAGAAGTGGTATGACTGGGTCTTCAGGTAGTAGTATGTCCAATTTTTTGAGGAACTGCTAGACCAATTTCCAGAGTGATTATACCAGTTTACAACCCCACCAACAGTGGAGGAGTGTTCCTATTTTTTGGCATTCTTGTGAGCAACTGCTGTCATCTAAATTTTTGATTTTAGCCATTTTGACTGGTGTGAGGTGGAATCTTGGGGTTTTGATTTCCATTTCCCTGATTGCTAATGATGTCAAGTACTTGTGTAGATGCTTCTCAGCCATTAGATATTCCTTAATTAAGAACTTTTTTTTAGCTCTATACCCCATTTTTAAATAAGATTGTTTGATTCTCTGGTGTTTAACTTCTTCAGTTCTTTGTATACCTTGGATATTAGCACTCTATCACATGTAGGGTTGGTAAAGATATTGGCTTCCATTTTGTTTTCTTGACAGTGTACTTAGCTTTACAGAAACTTTGCAATCTCATTAAGTCCCATTTGTTGATATTTGACCTTAGAGCACAAGCCATTAGTGTTCTGTTCAGGAACTTTTCTCCTGTTCCTATGTGTTCTAAGGTTTTTCTTGCTTTCTCATCTAACAGTTTCAGTGTATCTGGTTTAATGTGGAGATCTTTGATCCATTTGAGCTTTCTACAGGGAGATAAGAAAGAGTATATTTTCATTCTTCTGCATGCTGAGTGCCAATAGGACCAACACCATTTGTTGAAGAGGCTGTCCTTTTTCCATACCAGTACCATGCAGTTTTTAACACAAAAAAGTCTTGTAATGTAGTTTGAGGTCAGGGATGGTGATTCCCATTGATGTTTTCTTGTTGTTGAGGATGGATTTTGGTATTATAGGTTTTTTTGTTATTCCAGATGAAATTGCACATTGCTTTTTCCAACTCTATGAAGAATTGGCTTGAAATTTTGATAGGGATTGAATTGAATCTGTAGATTGCTTTTGGTAAGGTGGCCATTTTACAATGCTAACCATTCCAATCCATGAGCATGGGAGATCTTTCCATTTTTTGAGATGTTTGTGATTTTCCTTCTTCAGACATTTGAAATTCTTATCATACAGATCCTTTTCTTGCTTAGTTAGAGTCACACCAATGTATTTCATGTTGTTTGTGACTATTGTGGAGGGTATCTTTTCCCTAATTTCTTTTCCGCCTGTTTTTTCTTTGAGTAGAAGAAGAGTACTGGTGTGTTTGATTTAATTTTATGTCCAGTCTCTTTGATGAACTTGTTTATCAGCTGTAGAAATTCTCTGGTGGAATTTTTGGGTTCACGTACATACACCACCATGAGCAAACAGGGATATTTTTACTTCTTCCTTTCCAATTTGTTTCCCTTTGATCTCCTTTTGCTTTCTACTTGCTCTGGCCAGGACTTCCAGTACTATGTTGAATACGTAGGGGAGAGAGGGGAGCCTTGTCTAGTTCCCGTTTTTAGTGGAATTGGTTCAAGTTTCTCACTGTTAGGTTTCAGGATGGCTATTGGTTGCTCGTGTATTGCTTTTATTATGTTTAGGTATGGGCCTTGGATTCCTGTTCTTTTCAAGACTTTTTACATGAAGGGGTGTTGGATTTTGTCAAATGTTTTCTCAGAATCTAGTGAGATGATCATGTAGTTTTTTTTTTTGAGTTTGTTTATATGTTATATTACGTTGATGGATTTTTGTATATTAAACCATCCCTGAATCTCAGGGATAATGTCTACTTGATCATGGTGAATAATTGTTTTGATGTGTCCTTGCATTCTATTTAAAAGGATTTTGTTGAGTATTTTTGCATAAATGTTCAAAAGTGAGATTGGTCTGAAGTTCTCTTTCCTTGTAGGGTCTTTGTTTGGTTTAGGAATGGTGGTTATTGTGGCCCCGAAATGTGAGTTAGTTAGCGTTCCATCTGACTCTATTTTGTGGAATAGTGTGGAGAATATTGGTATTAAGTCGTCAATAAATGTCTCATAGAATTCTGCACTGAACCCCTCTGAACCTGGGCTCTTTTTGGTTGGGAGGCTTTTGATGACTGCTTCTATTTCTTTAGGTGTTATGGGATTATTTAAATGGTTTAATTGGTCCTTGTTTAACATTAGTATCTGGTATCTGTCTCGGAATTCATCTATTTCCTCCAGATTTTCCAGCTTTGTTGAGTACAGGCTTTTTTAGTAGGATCTGACAATTTCTTGAATTTCCTCAGTTTCTGTTGTCATGATTGCACTTTTCCTTCTGATTTTGTTTATTTGGATACTCTCTCTTTGTCTCTAAGATGAGTTTCCTGTATGGAGAAAAATGTTTAATTCTATTTAAGTAACCAGTCTTAGAGCCTATGCCTCTTTTTTGGGGAATTGAGTCCATTTATATTAATAGATATTAAGGAATAGTGGTTGCTGTTTGCTGCTATCTTTTCTTTTAGAGGTAGAATTGTGCCTGTGTCTCTTTCTTCTTTTCATTTTCTTGCTTAGGTATTTCCTTGTTTTTACTAGGATGTTGTTTCCCTCATTGTATTGGGTTTTCCATCTATAATTCGCAGTAGTGCTGGGTTTTGTGGTCAGATTTTGTGTAAGTTTAACTTTCTCCTGGAATATCTTTGTCTCTCCATCTATGGTGATTGAGAGTCTTGCTGGGTATAGCAGATTGGGCTGACACATGTATTCTCTTAGTGTCTGAATGATGCTTGTCCAGGATTTTCTAGTTTTCATAGTCTCTGTTGTAAAGTCAGGTGTGATTCTGATTAGTCTACCTTTATATGTTACATGACCTTTTCCCCTTACACCTTTTAATATTCTTTCTTTGCATTGGGCCTTTGGGGTTTTTACTATTATGTGTTGGGAGGAATTTCTTTTCTGATCCCCCCTGTTTGGAGTTCTGTAGGCTTCTTTTATGCTCATGGTCATCTTATTCTTAAGGGTGGAGAGTTTTCTTTTACGATTTTTTTTTGAAGATAATTACTGTGCCCCTTAGTTGATATTCCTCGCCATCTTCTATTTCTATTATTCTTAGGTTTGGTCTTCTCATTGTGTCCTGGATCTTCTGAATATTTGGGGTTAGGACCTTTTTGGCTTTTGCATCTTCTCTGACTGTTTTGTCTACATTTTCCATGTTGTTTTTGGCCCCTGAGATTCTTTCTTTCATCTCTTGTAGTCTGTTGGAGATGCTTGTTTCTGTGACTCCTGATTTCTTTTTAGGTTTTCTTCCTCTAGGGTTGTCTTTTTTAGTTTTTTCTTTATTGTTTCCATTTCCATTTTAAATTGCTCTTCAGTTCCTTCATCTCGTTGATTCTGTTGTTCTCTAGTTATTTGGTTTCTTTGAGTGTTTTTCTTCCTTCCTCTTTAAAAGCTTCTATTTTTCTATGATTTTTCTCCTGTTTAAGATTCTCCATCATCATCTTGAGGTATGATTTCTGGTCTGAGTCTTCTTTTTCTGGAGTGTTTGCATTCCGCTGTTTGCTGCAATGGGAGAACTGGGTTCTGGTGTTACAGGTTGTCTTGGTTTCCATTGGTTAATTGCTTTTGCTCTCCACTTTCCATCTTGCTGTCCGTGAATATATGTGGTCTTGTTTTCAGTGATTGGTTCCAGTCACACCTGTGTACCTTGCCTGTGTCCCTGAATCTCTGCTGTTCCTGGTAGCAGATGGCCTGATAACTTGGTCAGCACCCACAGGCCCTCTGGTGGAAACTGAGTCCCTATGCCAGTGTTTCTGCTCCCTTTTACCAATCGGGGTGGGGGGGCGCACTTTTCATGTGGTTTGCCCAGACCTCTGTGTTCCCTGGCTACTTGCAGCACAGTCTCATCAGGCCTGCGTCTCTACTAGAGAACTTCTACAGCTCATAAACCAGTTCAGCAAATTTTCGGGTACCAGTTAACTAAGAAAGAAAAAAATATATATATAGCTTTCTAATATACCAATGATAAGCAGGTTGATAAATAAATTAGGAAAAAAACACTCTTCATAATAGCAACAAATTATATAAAATGACTTGGTTTGACTTTAACCAAGCAAGTTATAGACCTATATTATAAGAAGTTTATGTCTTTGAAGAAAGAAATAAAAGAAGATATCAGAATATGGAAAGATCTCCCATGCACATGGACTTGGAGGTTGAATATAGTAAAAAAAAAAAAAAAAAAAAATGACCATCAGTCCAAAGCAATGTAGAGATTGAATGCAATCCCTGTTATAATTCCTAATCCAGTATACCTTGATACTGATTCTCCAAAATATTAAAATGTAATACAGAGATTTAAATATTGCCTACTTCCTTTCCTTGGCATGACCCCCTGTATCTGTTATTGCATTTGGAAATACAGCTAAATTGCAGTTGCTTTTGAATGTGAACAATCCAAGAATACAAACCTAGTTCTTTGGAAAAATTTACCAGCACAAACTCAAGTTAGTATAAATTCCCTCCATGACAGAATGTTAAAAATGATCTTACGGTAGGATTCTCTAGATGGTTAAAAAAAATTAAAAAACAATCTGATAACTTGCAATATGTTTGTTATAGTAATTTTGAGTGAAAATCATTTTAAATGAAATAAACATCTCATTTTTAATGAATATCATCTTCGTGCTCAGTGGCTACTGTGATATACTATGGCAGAGAAGAAACTTCTATGTTTCTTTTTGCATATATACTAAATACAATAATCCATTCTGTGTCATTGACATTATTTCTTTCCTTACACTCTAACCTCTAGATAGAATAATAGATTATCTGAAACATAACTTTAATTAATTATTTGGATTCTCACTTTTCCAAAAGAAGCAATTAATTCCTCCTCTCTATTTTATTGTACTTCTGTGAATTTATATTTGAAACTATTTTTCAAAGCTAACTGCATTCCATTGGCTACATTAAAGACTCCATAATGACAGGAATTGGGTCTTATGTGTATATGTTTGCATTGTTCAATCCTGACAGAGTTATGAAATCAATAATAGTCTCAGTATATATTATTTAAAGGAAGAAGTAGTGAACAAATCCTCCTTTCCTTTGGATTTCCTGGATCTTACATCATCTGTTTCTTTTTGCGCATTTAACTATCAACTATTTTCTTTTCTTTCATATACAAATATATTGAATAATTTTCTACCTAACAACACATTTATAAAGCTTTCTTGGATGTCCTAATTAGAAGTTAAATAATTGGAAATACTGATTTATTTTAGACAAGCAGTTATTTTATTTATGACACTGTCAATTGTATAGATGTCTACAATTCTTTGTTCTTAATTATAAAAACTTATATGTTACAAATATTTTAAATATTCCTTGTAATTCATTTGGCAACATGTTAATGATTTTTGATTTAGTGTATGTGGATATGAGACTATTGTATATCAATCTTGTTTATCTTTACATTATATTCAGATTACCTTTCTAAAGTCAGAAGATTTCTGAATCCTTAAATACATCCACTTCAAATATCTGGGATGTTCAGTGGATTTGTATGATGTTGTAATTATTTATATAGCACGTATATGATCTGTAGTTTTTTAGAAGTAGTATATAAAACTTATCAAATAACAAATCACCATTCTACTGAAAATAGTAAGGTTAATTATTGAAATTATTAAATCACCAACAAGAATTTTCTTTGGTACAGTTATTACCTGATATTTATTTTTCTAAAAATTATGCAAAAGTGTAATCCCTTCAGTGATGATTTTTATTTATTTATTTTTTTGCTGTCATAAGTGTTTTTATTGGTTTAGTTAATGTCACACATGTCATGCAAAAAAAATTTATTTCAAAAAAGAAGGTTCTAATCAAATTAGAATAGTTTCAGCAATCCTGTTAAACACTGAAAATTGAAAATTAAATGGTGTATGAATTCAACATGTATGAGTCTTTTTAAAGAATCATAAATACCTTTGGACAGACATTGTACAGTACAGTTTTGCAAGTTGTTGCAATAATTCCTGCACTTTCTGACAGGTGCCTGCCATTTTTTTTTTAGCTCTCATTGATTTCTTTATTCTTTTTTTTTATAACAACTTTATTTTACAAAACAAAGATAAATGTACAGATTTTAAACATTTTTTGCTTAAAATTATACATTTTTGTCAGTACTTTTTTCAGATTTTAACATAATTTTTACATAAAACTATATGAATATATTTTTAGTCAGTACTTGATTTTTAAAAGTGAGAATTTGGATGGTAATTAAGACATGAAAAATAAACACCTCAGGAATTTGATTTGTTTCTTTAGAGAACAACTTGTCTCTATCATGTGTAGATACACCGTGAAGTCAACTATCTACAAGGTGGAGGAAAGCCTGAGATGAATTTCAGATTTTTTAGTACCTTCAATTTTGTGAAACACCAATTTCTGTTGTAGTTTATCACAATTCCTGTAATTAAAAATCAGAAAAAAATTGAATTTTCATTCAATTTATCACCAAATCATTGATATTTAGCTTCACTATGCTTAAAATAGAGAAAATAATAATTTTACAGAGTAAAAAATATGAAACATAGTCAGAAATTACAGAATTATTTCAGAATTTCTTGTGTGTATTTTTGCTTTATATAATGTTGTAAAATAATCTTTTTGTTATTCTTGTTTACTGGTATATTAAAACCATCTTTAGAGATAAGGCAGCTGTTGACAATTCAATCAAATACAAAGTTTCACATTATCCAGGAAGTCATGGAAAGTTAAAACATAACTCACATGTTCAACAACTGTGTATTTCTCCTGAATTTGAGAGTAGAGTTACAGTAAATAGCTCTGCAGATTCAGTGGCTGTGGTTCTATTGACTGCTTGCATGCTTAGCAATGGAAATCAATGGAATATCTAATGGACTCAATGTTCTTGAACTTAAAACTCCTTTCCTGGAGTTTTATCAACAAATCTGTGTTGTTTTTATATTTTATCCTATAGCTTCAAATTCATTGTGTTGAATTATTTCAACACATCAGAAAAAATACAATCATGTGAAAGTACCAGTTGGAGCATTCTGTTCGAGGTGCCAGAGATAACTATGTCTAAAAATTGGCTTAATTGTATCTATATAGAAACAATTTAGTGAGCCTCTCAGTCAATTTCATCAACAGTGTCAGCATCATATCCATGCAATAAAATTTTGCTTGCAGATGCTTGTGCTGGATATCTTTAAACTGCTAGGTGACTCTCTCTTAGGTATGGCTTAAGTGAGGTACAAGCAGAAGTCCAAAAGACAAAAATAGGAAGAAAGAATGGAACCTGCCACCTTGTTATCTATTTATGACCCTCATTTTCCTTTGCTCATTGTTACCTTAGCAATATTTCTACACAGCAGCAAAACGTTTTTCTAATTAAGAAGGATTTTTACATTGCCAGTTTCAAATGCTGCCCCATACCCAACTGTTCTCATTGCACACACCCCGAGATATCAGCACTGCTGGTGGGAGACTCCTCTCACAATCCGAGGTCCTGGTATATAAATGTCCCTTATCCTTCTTGGCAATGTTAGCAGCAGCTATTAGAAGTTGTCTTCAAAATTCTCCTCCCCACTCTCAGGTCTTAACATCATCATTTCAAAATCTTCTTGGCAAGATTTTTTTTTTCTGTACTTGAAAGCTGCTTAAAGCCTTAGCATTTCCTTCTTGACTTGTCAAGTTTTCTAGGTGCTGTGGAAAAACTGTTTATACTCAATTATCGAGCTAAAATAGTAGGTGTCAATGATCTCATCTAACTGGGTCTTGATGGACACAATGGCAAAGTCACAGAATAGGACTAAAATATGCCAAAGCATATGATTAGAATACAGCTTTTCAATATACCTAATGAGGCAAAGGTTCAAATAGAATGTAGAGCCTTGATGGTTTTTCCATGGCAACAAGCACTGAGACTGATGTGTAGGTGCAGAACACTAACTTCTGTCATATTTTCTTTCTGGTAAACTTCATATAATAAGTCCTTTTATAAGTTATAGTAGTATGGTGTCACAGCTAAATACTTTTTTTTCCATATTTGAAGTAGAGCTGAAGTTATTCAAAAGGACACGCTATCATTTATTAGCTAACAGGCTAATAGACGGAAGAAAGTGTTTAACCTACAATCTTGCATGGCTCTCTGACCTGTAGACCACATAGTACATAGGCAATGTCCAAACAAATTTACTTGATTTCTTAATGTTTTACTTTTTCAAAGTGCTACTGTGTCTTGAACCTTGCTTTAGCATAAGCAATCAAAAGCTTATTTTTACTATTTCAATATTTCCGCAGTCATGACTTCAAATTAAAAACTGATATCTCCTGTATATCTTACTATTGCACATTGTAATTTATTTCTAGAATTTTCAGGTGTGTGAGTAGTGTCAGAAATAACACAGAAATCAAATCTAAAATTGGGCTTTAGGTCTTATGTTAAAATTTTTTTCCTTTTTTTTTTTTTTTTTTTTTTTTTTTTTCACTACACTGGAATTACACTGCATGATATCCTTGCTTGCCAGAGTTTCCTATCTTATTGCAAAGTAGGAAGGAGAAAAAAGAGAAGTCATTTTGCTTTTGTTTGTAATTCAGAACAGTTTGAGGTGTTCTTTTTGACTGGCTCCTGTTTACAACCCAATAGATCAATGAGAAGACAGCCCTGAGACACTGGCATTGTTTGGTGTGGATCTCATAGCATGAAACTTTCACTTCAGTAGTCTGTCTGGATGATTTCATATTAGATCATGCCAAATAGAAACTCCAAATCACTAGCCCAGAAAAGTTCAGAGAAAAAAAATTACATCTCTGGAAAAGGATGTTAACCAAGATAAAGCTTTGTTTGAAACATAATGCAGAAAAGCATGTGCAAAGGAAGTACTGGCAAAATAGCTAGTCTGAGTCTTCTGTGAACATTAAGTGTGCTTTCCAAACATGCCTTTGGATTTATGACTATCATTACCTTATAAATAATTTGGGGAAAGTGCCATCAAAAGTGTCTGTAATTCACATGCTCTGAAAAATGCAGCACGAATGTATTCCATGCTATCACTGTCACAGACATTACACACAGGGTGCTAGCAGCTGAAAGGACCACACTGGTGATGCAAGGAATATGTTTTCAATTTTTAATGAAGTGTTGCTTGTCCACACATTATCTCTTCTAGGTTCCAGGCTGTGTGCCAGAGATAAACAGAGCATAACCTCATATCTATTTTTTATGGGACCAGTCCTTAGGGACAAATTCTCTGTTTCTCTCTGTAAATTGATCCAATATTTAGTGATCATCAAATGCTTTACACTCCTTGCATAATATAATTATTTAGGTATGGGGGAGATTGGGAAGGGACTCTTTAAGAAGTATCCACTGGAGAAGGATTCTCACAACTGACTGAGCCCAGGGGAAAGTCCACACACTCTCTCTCTACTGAGTATCCTGGAGAGGTTGCCCAGAACTCTCACAGCCCAGGTAGTGGTGCTGCCTGGGCAAAGACACTTTCTGCCCAAGGCCAGACCCATCCCAGTTTCATCAGGACAAGCATCTTGCCTGCAAGTTGCTGGGTCCCCACTTTGGAGAGCCACAGGAGGGCTCTCACTCCTAAGCCGAGGGGTGAATCCACTTGCCCTGTCCATTGACTATTCCAGAGAGACTGCCAGGAACCCTCAAGGCCCACTTAGCAAGGATGCCTGGGAACAGACACTTCAGGCCCAAGGACAGAGTCAGTCCAGTTGCATCAGGACCCAGAAGTTCCATTGGAACTCACAGCCTACCCAGAGAGCCAAACACACAGGAGCAATATTACTCCAAAGAACAAGAGCCCACAGAACCATAGAAGAAACAAGCTCCAGTCAGAAACAAGATCACTTAGCAGCACCAATAACAAGATGGCAAGAGGCAAGCACAAGAATCTAAGAAATGGAAACCAAAACAACCAGGCAACATCAGAACCCATTTCTCCCACCACAGCAAATAGTGGATGTAGGAACTCACCAGAAATACATGATTTAGAATTAAAATCATACTTTATGATAGGAGATCCTCGAGATGTTCATAAATAACACACTTAAAAAGTACAAGAAAGCCAGGAGAACACATGCAAACAAGTTGAAGCCCTTAAAGAGAAAACATAAAAAACACAAAAATCACTTAAATAGCTACAGAAAACACAATCAAACAGGTAAAAGAATTGACAACAGAAACAGTAACAACAAAGAAATCACAAAAGAAGATAACCCTTCAGTTGGAAAAAATAGAAAAGACAATGGGAGTCATAGACCCAAGAATAACCAAAAGAATATGAGAGATAGAAGAGAAAATCTCCAGGCAGAAGACACCATAGAAAACATTGACAAAACAATCAGAGAAAATGCAAATATAAAAAACTTTTAACCCAAAACATCCTGGAAATCCAAGACACAATAAGAAGATCAAACCTAAGGATAGTAGGTCTACAAAAGGGTGCAGACTCACAGCTAAAGTAAATATTTTCAACAAAATTATAGAAGAAAACTTTTTTAACCTAAAGAAAAAGATGGCCACAAACATACAAGAAGCATATAGAACCTTAAATAGATTGGACCAGAAAAAAACTTTTTCCTGACACATAGTAGTCAAAGCAACAAATGCTCAAAACAAAGAAAGAGTACTAAAAGCAGTAAGGGAAAAAGGAAAGGAAACACATAAAGGCAGACAGATCAGAATTACACAGGCCTTTTCAACAGACTATGAAAGCTAGAAGATCCTGTAGAGACATTATACAGACCCTAAGAGAACACAAATGCCAGATCAGATTACTATATTCAGAAAAGTCCTTAATTTCCATAGATAGAGACACCAAGATATTCCAGGACAAACCTAAACTTATACAACATCTATCCACAAATCCAACCCTACAAAGAATAATAGATGGAAAACTCTACCACAAAGAAGGAAATTTTATCCTAGGAAAAGCAAGAAATTCATCTTCTTGTAACAAACCCAAAAGAAGAAATATATAAAAACATATATTTAAAAATATATAAAAATATATAAAAATCTACCTCTAGAAACAAAAATAACAGAAAACAACAATCACTATTCCTTAATATCTCTTAACATCAGTGGACTCAATTCCCCAATAAAAAGACAAAGATTAACAGTCTGGAAACAAAAACAGGATCCAGCATTTTGTTGTCTACAGAAAACTCATCTCAGCAAAAAAGACAGGAACTACCTCAGAGTAAAAGGTTCACAAAAAACTTTCCAAACAAATTGTCCCAGGCAACAAACTAGAGTAGCCATTCTAATATCAAATAAAATACATTTCAACCAAAAGTCATCAAAAAAGATAAGGAAAGGCATGTTTTACTTACGAAAGGTAAAAACTCTCAAGAGAAATTCTCAATTCTGAACACCTATGCTCCAAATACAGGGACACCCACATTCATAAATGAAACTGTACTAAATATCAAAAGATATATTGTCCCATATGTAATAATAATGGGAGACTTTAACTCCACATTCTCATCAAAGGACAGATCATGGAATCAGAAACTGAAGAGAGATACAGTAAACTAAACAAAAGCTATGAACCAAATGGATTTAATTGACATCGATAGAATATTTCATCTTAAAACAAAAGAATATACCTTCTCAGCACATCATGGCACCTTCCCCAAAATTAACCATTCAAAAAACAGGCCTCAACAGATATATAAAGATCAAGATACTCCCATGGATCCTATCAGATCACCATGAACTAAGGCTGGTCTTCAATAACAACAAAAGCAACAAAAAGCCAACATACACATAGAAACAAAACAATGCTCTATTCAATGATAGGTTGATCAAATAAGACATAAAATAAGAAATTAAAGACTTTTTAGAAATTAACAAAAGTGAAGGCACAACATACCCAAATTTATGAAATGTAATGAAAGCAGTGCTAAGAAGAAATCTCATAGCTCTGAGTACCTCCAAAAAGAAACTGGAGAGAACATACACTAACAGCTTGACAACACACTTGAAAGCTCAAAAAAAGAAAGAAAAAGAAGAAGAAGAAGAAGAAGAAGAAGAAGAAGAAGAAGAAGAAGAAGAAGAAGAAGAAGAAGAAGAAGAAGAAGAAGAAGAAGAAGAAGAAGGAGGAGGAGGAGGAGAAGGAGATACACCCAAGAAGAATAGGCAGCAGGAAATAAACTCAGAGCTGAAATCAAGCAAACAGAAACAAAAAGTAGTATACAAAGAATCAACAAAACCAAGAGCTGGTTCTTTGAGAAAATCAACAAGATAGGAAAATCCCTAGCCAGACTAAGTACAGAGCACAGAGAGAGTATTCAAATTAACAAATTCAGAAATGTAACAGGAGACATAACAACAGAAAAAGAGGAAATTAAAGATATCATGAGATCCTACTACACAAGCCTATACTCAACAAAACTGGAAAAATCTAGAGGAAATGGACTATTTTCTAGACAGATACCAAGTATCAAAAATTAAATCAGGATCAAATAAACCATCTAAATGGTCCCATAACCCCTAAAGAAATAGAAGCAGTCATCAAAAGCCTTCCATTTAAAACAAACAAACAAACAAACAAAAAACCCAGACTTCATGGTTTTAGTTCAGAATTCTATCAGACCTTCATAGATGATACAATACCAATCCTCTCTAAACTACTCCACAAAATAAAATCAGAGGAAATACTACTCAACTTATTCTTTGAAATCACAATTATATTCATTCCTAAACCATTTAAAGACCCTAAAAAGACAGAAAACTTTATACCAATTTTTCTCATAAACATTAATGCAAAAACACTCAATAAAAATTTTGCAAACTGAATCAAAGAACACATCAAAACAATCATTCACCATGACCATGTCTGCTTCATCCTAGAGGTGCAAGGAGTATTCAACATATGGAAATCCATTAATGTAATCCATTATTCAAACAAACTCAAAGATGAAAGAAAAAAAAACATGATCATCTCTCCAGAGATTGAAAAAATCATTTGTCAAAATTTAACATCCCTTTTCTTTAAAAGTTTTGAAAAGGTTAGTAATTCAAGGTTCATACTTAAACAAAGTAAAAGCAATATATGGCAAACCAGTAGCCAACATCAAATAAATGGTAAGATACTCAAAGCAATCACACTAAAATCAAGGACGAGACAAGGCTGCCCGTTCATTCCCTACCTATTTGATATAGTACTAAAAGTACTTTTGAGAGCAAATGAAGGTCAAAGGGATACAATTTGGAAAGGAAGAAGTCAAAATATCACTATGTGCAGATGATATGATAGTATACTTAAGTGACCACAAAAATGCCACCAGAGAACTTTTATAAGCAACTGGGTATAACATTAACTGGAAAAAATTAGTAGCCTTCCTCTACTCAAAGGATAACCAGGCTGAGAAAGAAATTAGGAAATTGACACCCTTGATAATAGTCACAAAGAATATAACATACCTTGGGGTGACCCTAACCAAGCAAGTGAAATATCTGTATGACAAGAAATTTAATTCTCTGAAGAAGGAAACTGAAAAGACCTCAGAAGGTGAAAAGATCTATGTTCATGGATTGAAAAGATCAACCTAGTACAAATGGCAATTTTACCTAAGGTAATCTACAGATTCAATGCAATCCCCATAAAAATTTCAACTCAAGTTTTTTTTAGAATTAGAAAGAGCAATTTGCAAATTCGGTTGGAATAATTAAAAGCCCAGGATATCAAAAACTATTCTCAACAATAATAAAAAAAGTTCTGGGGGAATCACCATCCCAAACCTCATGCTGTATTACAGATCAGTTGTGATAAAAACTGCCTGGTTGGTATAGAGACAGGCAGGGAGATTGATGGAATAGAATTGAAGACCTAGAAATGAACTTATACACCTATGGTCACTTGATCTTTGACAAAGGAGCTAAGAACATTCAGTTGAAAAGGGACAGCCTCTTCAACAATGGTGCTGGTTCAACTGGCAGTCTGCATGTAGAAGAATGCAAATCTATCCTTTCTTGTGTTCTTGTACAAAGGTCAAGTGCAAGTGGATCAAAGACCTCCACATAAAACCAGGTACACTGAAACTAACAGAACAGAAAGTGGGGAAGAACTTTCTGTCACAGGGGAAATTTTCCTGAACAGAACACCAATGGCTTATGCTTTAAGATCAAGAATCAACAACTGTGACCTCATGGAAATGCAAAATGACACCCTTGATAATAGTCACAAAGAATGTAAAATACCTTGGGATGACCCTAACTAATCAAGTGAAATATCTGTATGACAAGAAAAATGACTTCATGAAATTTCTATTCAAATGGATGGAGTTAGAAGCTATCATCCTGAGTGAGGTAACCCAGTCACAAATGAATACTCATGGTATGAATTCACTGCGAATAGTTGTCCAAAAAGTCAAAATACCCAAGATACAATTCACAGACCATATGAAGTTCAAAGAAAAGGAATGTCTGAATGTGTATGCCTCAGTCCTTCTTAGGAGGGAGAACATGGGAGGAATAAAGGAACAAATATAGGAAGAGGGATTTGAGTAAAGATCATCCAGAGACTGCAGCAACAGGGTATCTACCCCATATGCAGCCACTAAATCAAAGCACTATTGCTGATGCTAACTAGTGCTTACTGGCAGAAACATAATATGAATGCCTCCTCAGAGGCTCTTCTAGCACCAAATTGACACAGAGGAGGATCCTTGAAGCTAATCATCAGACTGAACACCTGGATCCCAATGAGAAAAGAGCCAGAGAAAGGAGTGAAGAAGCTGAAAGGATCTGCAACCCCATTGGAAGAACAGAATTATAAACTAATGAAACCCACCACAGCTCCCAGGAACTAAAACACCAACCAATGATTTTTCTCAGAGAGAAACATGGCTCCAGATGCATATTCAGCATAAGATAGCATTTTTCTGGCCTCAATGGGAGGGGAGTCCTTTAGTCCAGCGAAGGCTATTTTCTCAGTGTAGGTGAATGCCTATGTGATAGGTGGCAGAGGGAGGATTGGAAAGAGAGCATCTTTATAGAGGCAATTGGTGTGGTAGGGGAGATAGCATTGGGGAAAATGGATAACATCTGAAATTTACATGTAGAGAATATTCAATAAAAAGGGAGAAAAGAAAGAAGTATCCACAGTTTATATATATTGGTCAGTAGGGTAGAAATTCTGGGATTTTTACCTAAAATAATGAACAATTATTTCAAGGCCAACATGGAAAAATCTGATAGATAGTTAAGCAGATATCAAAAGGAGAGCCGTCCTCCATACACAGAAGGAAGTAGCAGAACTTCTAAGCAACCATCTATGGAAAGAGGTAAAAAGATGAATGCCAAACTTAAGAAACTGCTTGATGGAAGGATATGGCTAAAACCAAGAATACAGGCTCAAGAAACAGACCTTAGTGCATGTGGCTCACTAGGGATGTGAGCATTTCAGGAAGAATCACAAACAGATATCATCGTTTCTGCAAAGAAAAACAAATTGTTGTAGCTAGACATTGAATGACTTATTAAAATGTTAACACAGTAGTTATTGAAGTTCACTGAGGTCCAATGAAATTTTCACAACTCTTAGAAAAGTAGCCAGGTGGAATGACTCACACGATCTCATCAACACTTCTCGCTTCTGTTCTCTTCGGGAATTTGAAGTTTGGTTGGAAAGAGTCATGTTGTGACTTTGACTTTTATCCTTTTCATTTTCAGGCAGTGACTCTGGTAAATAAACAAGACTATTGAGAATATGAGAAAACACCAGAATTTTATATGTGAGGTGATCCTTTAGAGTTCTTAGAAAATGAAATTATAAAAAAGTTTTTTATTTTGCAGGAGAATGCTTTTCAGATTTAAATACTTTAAGCCAGAAGCTGAGGGGAAAACATTATTTATTATGAAAAATACCGAGGCAAAGCTATAAAACCTACCATGAAGAGGTAAATAGTTATATCAGAAACAGTAATAATAGAGAAGAACTTTTCTGTACCAAAGGAAACCAAAGAGATCATCAGTTCCACTAAGGAGTGATGTTGATCCAGTGTGTAGGTTATAAAATGGGCCTGAGTCAAACAAACTAAGTATTCTCACAAGAAGCTATCAATCCCCATGTTGGCACAAATGAACATAGTATAGAGACACAGTTGACCTAAGAAGTATGCAAAACTATCAGAAATGTGGACATATTAAACACACACAAACACACACATGTACAAACACACACACACACAATGCAGAAATGATTTTAAGGTAGAAATCTGGTAGAGGTATTTGTGTAAAAGTAGTAGAAAATAATGAGACTTAAAACAATCTGAGATTCATTGTTGTAACTCTCACAGTTCATAGATAGTAAGATCTGTGATTCCTTTTTTCCTCAGGTAGTATGTAGAACAATTTCTAGCAATTCGAAAGTTAACCAGGAAGAATTAATTTTCTAGGTGAGCATCAGCTTGATTTGTCTATGTTCTGTTACTCAACTATATTGTATTTTCAGTTCTGGAAGGGGTAAGGAACAATGGTGAAAGCCTACAGTATTTGGGGTCCGGGGAACCTCATTTGACAACAACTCCAACAGAATCATCCCTTCCCAGCACTGGGATTTAATTGTTAGCCTTTGGTATCTAGAGGTTGGATTGTTGTTTCATTAAAGAATAACTCAATTGACTGGCCTCACAAGATATTCCTACTGGTACGATAGTGCCATGGATGTCTTGGGAGCAACAAATCACATCGCAATTGAATTTGATGCCCATTTTACAAGTTGAAACCTATATCTGGACAAGAACATGTGGTTAGGCTGGTTATGATCTAAAACAGAGCACCTCCTATCATCACTCTGTTAAATGGACATAATAGTAATGTCTAGTAACGTTTTATAAAACTGGATATTATTTGAAATTGCATTTCAAATGTTATCCCTTTCCCACATTCCCATTACCCTCCCCCTCCATTGCCTCCATGAAGGTACTCCCTCTCCCACCTTATCACCTTGGCATTCTCCTACACTGGAAAAACTGCCTTCATTGAACAAAAGTCCTCTCCTCCTATTGATTTCAGACAATGCTATCCTCTGCTGCAATGTACCTGGGGCCATGGGTCTCTCCCTGTGAACTCATTCATTGGTGTTTTAGTTCCTGAGAACTGTGGTGGTTTTGGTTAGTTTATAATTTTGTTCTTCCCATGGTATTACAGACCCTTTAAACTCCTTCAGTCCTTTCTCTAGTTCCTTCATTGGGATTCTCATGTTGAGTCTGATGGTTAGCTGCAAGCATCCTCCTTTGACTCAGTCTGACTCTGGTAGAGCCTCTGAGGAGGCATCCATACCATGTTCCTTCCAGTAAGCACTACTCGGCATTAGCAATAGTGTTTGTGTTTAGTAGGTGCATTTGGTGTAGATGCATTTGTGAGGCAGTCTCAGGATGATCTTTTGTCTATTACCCACTCCACTACTTGTCCTCCCATAGACATTTTGTTCTTCCTTCTAAGAAAGACTGAGGCATTCAACTTCTGGCCTTCCTTCTCTTTGAGCTTCATAAGTTCTGTGAATTGTTTCTTGGGTATTCTGAGTCATTTGGGCTAATATCTGCTTATAAGTGAATATGTACCATGAATATTTTTTTTGTGACTGGGTTACCTCACTTAGGAGGAAATCTTCAATTCCATCCATTTGCCTAAAATTTTCATGAACTTGTTGTTTTTAACAAATGAGTAGCTCTCCATTGTGTATATGTACCACAATTCCTGTATTCATTTCTCTGTTGAAGGACATATGGGTTCTTTCAAGCTTCTTGGTATTATAAATAAGACTGCTATGAATATGGTTGAGCATGTGCCCTTGTTAGATTTTGGAGCTTCTTTTGGGTATATGTCCAAGAGTGGTTTAGCTGGGTTCTCAATTGGTACTATGTTCAATGTCCTGAGAAACTGACAGACTGATTTCCAGAGTGGTTGTACCAGTTTACAACTCCACCAACAGTGGAGGAGTGTTCCACTTTTTCCACATACTTGCTAGCAACTGCTTTCATCTGAGTTTTTGATCTTAGCCATTCTGACTGGTGGGAGGTGAAGTCTTTTATTATTATTATTATTATTATTATTATTATTATTATTATTATTTATTGCTTTATCTAAAAAAGGGGAAAAGATACATTTACAAATTTTTAAAGGCAATTTGGCATAACAATATACGAATAATTTTATCAGTACTTAATTCTTTTAGAAGTTTGATAGCATGTATAGAAATCCCACATAAGCATGAAGTACACGTAGTACAGAACTTAACATAGAAGCAGATTTCTTGTTGGGTATAGATTAAGAATAATGATCTGTGAATACCAAAAATTTCCACAAGGCTATTATCTTAGTGCTTGGATTATTAATGATTTGAGGTCCAGTTGTACCACACTCTGAGAGAGGGCTATAGTTCTTTTTTATTTCCCCTAAGAAGGACTAAGGCTTTAATTTTTTTATTTTTTATTTTTGGCCTTTGTTTTTCTTGAGCTTCATATAGTCTGTGAGTTGTTTCTGGTATGTTCAGAGCTTTCTGGGGGTTAGTATCCAATTATTAGTGACTGCATACTATGTCTGTTCTTTTGTGACTGGGTTACATCACTCAGGATGATCTTCTCTAGATGCATCCATTTTCTTAAGAATTTCATAAAGTCCTTTTATTCTGATAGCTGAGCAGTACTCTATTGTGTAGATATACCAAAATATTTGTATCCATTCATCTACTGAAAGACATCTGGGTTCTTTCAAGCTTCTGGCTATTATAAATAGGGCAGCTATGAAAATTGGGGTGCATGTGTCTTTGTTGTATGTTGGAGCGTCTCTAGGGTATATGTCCAGAGAAGCAATAACTGGGTCTTCAGGTAGTACTATGTCCAACTTTCTGAGGAAACAGCAGACTGATTTCCAGAATGGTTTTTACCAGTTTACAACCCCACCAACAGTGGAGAAGTGTTCCTCTTTCTCTGCATTCTCGCCAGCATCTGCTGTCATCAGCATTTTTGATCTTAGGAATTCTGACTGGTGTGAGGTAGAATCTCAGGGTTGTTTTGATTTGCATTTCCTTGATGACTAAGGATGTCAAGCACTTCCTTAGATGCTTCTCATCCATTCGAAATTTCTCAATTGAGACCTTTTTTAGCTCTGTATCCCAATTTTTTAATAGGATTTCTTGATTCTCTGGTGTCTAACTTCTTCAGTTCTTTGTATAACTTGGATATTAGGCCTCTGTCAGATGTGTGGTTGGAAAAGATCTTTTCGCAATCTGTTGGCTGCCGTTTTGTTTTTTTGACAGTGTCCTTAGCCTTACAGAAACTTTGCAATCTCATTAAGTCCTATTTGTCGATCTTTGATCTTAGAACATGGGCCATTGATGCTCCGTTCAGGAAATTTTCCCTTTGGCCTATGTGTTCTAAGATTTTTTCCTACTTTCTCTTCTAATAGTTTCACTGTACCTGGTTTAATGTGGAGATCTTTGATCTACTTGCACATGAGTTTTGTACCAGAAGATAAGAAAGGGTCTATTTTCATTCTTCTGCATGCTGGGTGCCAGGCGGACAAAAACCATTTGTTGAAGAGGCTGTCCTTTTTCGACTGAATGTTTACAGCTCCTTTGTCAAAAATCAGGTGACTATATATGTGAGGGCTCATTTCTGGATCTTCTATTCTATTCCATTAATCCAAGTGCCTATCTCTATACCAGTACCATGTAGTTTTTAACACAATTGCTTTGTAATACAGCTTGATGTCAGAGATGGTGCTTCCCATTGATATTTTCTTGTTGCACTGGATGGATTTTCCTATTCTAGATCTTTTTTTTATTCCAGATGAAATTTCACATTGCTCTTTCCAACTCTATGAAGAATTGCGTTGGAATTTTGATTTCTTTTTACTCTCTAATAGCTCTTTCCAGGACTTCCATACTATATTGAATACGTAGGGGGAGAGTGGGCAGCCTTGTCTAGTCCTTGATTTTAGTGGGAATGCTTCAAGTTTCTCACCCTTTAAGTTTGATGTTGGCTATTGGTTTGGTGTACATTGTTTTTATTATGTTTAGGTATAGACCTTGGATTCCTTTTATTTCCAGGACTTTTAACATCAAGGAGTATGAATTTTGCCAAATGCTTACCCAGCATCTAGTGATATGACCATGTTTTTTTTTCTTTGAGTTTGTTTATATGGTGGATAACGTTGATGGATTTCAGTATATTAAACCATCCCTGCATCACAGGGATGAAGCCCACTTGATCGTGGTGAATGATCATTTCGATGTGTTCTTCAATCTAGTTTGCAAGGATTTTGTTGAGTATTTTTGCATATATGTTCATAAGTGAGATTGGTCTTAAATTCTCTTTTCTTGTAGGGTCTTCGTGTTGTGTTGTTTAGGAACAAGGGTTATTGTGGCCTTGAAAGATGAGTTAGGTAGTGTTCCTTCTGACTCTATTTTGTGGAATAGTTTAGAGAGTATTTGAATTAGGTTATCAATAAATGTCTGATAGAATTCTGCACTGAACCTATTTGGACCTGGGCTTTTTTTGGTTGGGAGACTTTTGAGATTGTTTCTGTTTCTTTGGGTGTTATGGGATTCTTTAGATGATTTACCTGGTCCTTGTTTAACTTTAGTATGTGGTATCTGGTTAGGAATTTATCCATTTTCTCCAGATTTTCCAACTTTGTAGTAAGATCTGATGATTTCTTGAATTTCCTCAGTTTTAGTTGTTATGTCTCCACTTTCCTTTCTGATTTTGTTAATTTGGATACTCTTTTTTTGCCCTCTAGTTAGTCTGGCTAAGGGTTTATCAATCTTGTTAATTTTCTCAAAGAACCAGCTTTTGGTTTTGTTGATTTTTTGAATGTTTCTTTTTGTTTCTATTTGGTCAATTTCTGCTCTGAGTTTGATTATTTCTTGCCATCTACTCCTCTTAGGTATATCTGCTTCATTATGTTCTAGAGCTTTCAATGGTGCTGCCAAGTTGCTATTGTATGCTCTCTCTAGTTTCTTTTTGGAAACACTCGGAGCTATAAATTTTCCTCTCAGTACTGCTTTCATTGCATCCCATAGGTTTCAGTATGTTGTATTTTCATTTTCATTAAATTCTTGAAAATCCTTAATTTCTTTCTTTATATCTTCTTTGACCATGCTATCATTTAATAGAGCATTGTTTAGTTTCCATAAGTATTTGGGCTTTTTGTTGTCTTTATTGTTTTTAAAGACTAGCCTTAGTCCATGGTAATTAAATAGGATGCATGGGAGTATTTCATTCTAGTTATATCTATTGAGCCTTTTTTTTTTTGACCGATTACATGGTCAGTTTTGAAGAAGGTGTTGTTAGGTGTTGAGAAGAAGGTGTATTCTTTTGTTTTAAGATAATTGATAAGTAGGGTGTGAATCTGGTTGTTCTGCCTTTACATGCTACATGACCTTTTCACCTTACTGCTTTTAGTATTCTTTCTTTCTTTCAAATACTTGCCATTTTGACTACTATGTGTCAGGAAGAATTTTTATTCTCGTTTATTCTATTTGAAGTTCTGTAGACTTCTTCTATGCTCATGGTCATCTCATTCTTAAGGGTAGGGAAGCTTTCTTCTACTATTTTGTTGATGATATTTACTGTGCCTCTTATTTGATAGTCTTTGTCCTCTTCTATTCCTATTATCCTTATGTTTGGCCTTTCCATTGTGTACTGGATCTCCTAGTCATTTTGGCTTAGGAGCTTTTTGGCTTTTGCATCTTCTCTGACTGTTTTGTGTATGTTTTCAATGTTGTCTTCAGCCCCTAGATTCTCTCTTTCATCTCTTGTATTCTGTTTGAGATGCTTGCATCTGTCATTCCAATGTTTGTTTTTTAGGTTTTCTAGCTCAAGGGTTGTCTCTTTTAGTGTTTTCTTTATTGTTTCCATTTCTGTTTTGAATTTCTTCTTCCATTCCTTCTCATCTCCTTGGTTCTGTTTTCCTCTAGTTCTTTGATTTCTTTGAGTGTTCTTTTGTTTTGTTTTGTTTTGTTTTTTGTTTCCTCTTAAAACTTCTATTTGTTTATGTTTTTTCTTTTGTTCTTGTTTACGTGAGCTATTCATGCTCTTCTCAAAGATCTCCATTATCATCTTGAGGCATGATTTCAGGTCTGAGTCTTTTTGGAGTGTTTGGCATTCCACTGCTTGCTGTGATGAGAGAGCTGGGTTCCGATATTGCCAGGTTTTCTTGGTTTCCATTGTATAAGTACTTTTGCTTTCCTCTTGCCATCTTGTTGCCTGTGATTATACTTTGTCTTGTTCTCAGTGATTGTTTCCCTTTTCCCTCATGTTCCTGGCATTTGTCCCTAGATCTCCACTGTTTAAGTGGCTAATGGCTTGAGCATTTGGTCCACATGCAAGGACCTTCTGGGTGGACACTGAGTCCCTATGGCAAATTTCCTGCTCCTCTGGCCCAACCGGAGGGCCATACCTACTCTGTGCTAGGCCTAGCCTCTCTGCACTCCAGCTACACTCAGTGCAGTCACGCCAGGCCTGTTTCTCTGGATCTCTGCTGTTCCCACTGGCAAATGACCTGAGTGTTTTGTCCTCACGAGATGGCTTTCTGGGGGGATAACAAGTCCCTATTCCAAGGCTCCTGCTCCCCCGAACCAATCAGGGAGCTGTGCTTTCTGCGCATTCTGCCCAGACCTGTCTGTGCCTTGGCCATTCAGGGTGCAGTCTCATCAGGACTGTGTCCCCGGATCTCCACTTTTCTAGCTGGCAAATGGCTTAAGCATTTGTTCTGCATACAAGGGCCTTCTGGGTGGACACTGAGTTTCTATGGCAGAGTTCCTGTTCCCCTGGACCAACTGGAGGGCCACACCTACAGAGCATTAGACCTAGCCCTCTCTGTGCCCTGGCTACTCACAGTATAGTCTCACCAGGCCTGTGTCTCCTTGACATGAAATCTTAGGATTGTTTTGATTTGCATTTCCCTGCTGACTCGGGATGTTGAATCATTTCTTTAGGTGCTCTTCAATCATTCGATATTGCTCATTTGAGATTTTTTTGTTTAACTATTCACCCCATTTTTAATAGGACTATTTCATTTTCTACATTCTAACTTCTTAAGTTCTTTGTATATTTTGGATAATAGCCCTCCATCAGATGTAGGATTGGTAAAGATCTTTCCCCAATCTTTTGGTTGCCATTTTGTCCCTTTGACAGTGCCCTTTGCCTTACAGAAGCTTTGCAATTTCATTTGTTGATTCTTGATCTAAGAGCACGAGCCATTAATATTCTGTTCAAGAATTTTTTCCCTGTGCCTTTGGGTTCTAAGCTCTTCCCCACTATCTTTTCTACTTATTTTTATACCCACATATTTGTGCATACTTAGTACACATTAGAGAAACTAATTTTATTTTTATTTTTCAGTAAATGCATATTGATACAGGTACGCACAACTGATTGGTGTATACATGGTGCTGGTTCCTTGGGTTGACAATATGTAGGCAGAATTTGTCCTTTTAAAATCTCCCCAGGTAAAATATATCTCCCTAGGTGAGCTGAGGATATGGATCAGTAATAGATAATGTGCCTATGATTCATAGGGCTTGAATACTATCACCCCAGCAAATCTCATACAAAAGAATCAGAACCTCACTGGTCACTCAGACCTCCTTCTCTTTCGCCACAGAAGCTTTCCTTTAAATCAACATCCTTTAAATTATTTAAATCAATAAACCTAAATATAGGTTGCTGGGATTTTGCAAATAGACTACCAGATGATTATAAAATTATATATTTATCCTCGATGTAAGCCAAATGTGCTAGACATTAGAAATACAGATCATGACATATTGAACAGGCGATTTGTAACTGTTGAGCTATTGCCATGGTCTTGGCATAGAGCAGACTTTAAATAGCAACACCAAAAGTATCATGTTTTAAAACATTATAATTATCATATTACAACATAATTATTACTATTAAATTACGAAGGATAAACGGGACTAAGAATGTATTACTTCTTGAGCTATTACAGGTAGCCAAGACATAGCTACGATCTAAATTTATGGGTTTGGCTTCAAGGTTAAGGCTTTGCCAACATGAATCTATGACCTCAAAGAACCAGCAAATACTCTGTTAAAATATCCTGACACAGATTTCTAAAGAAATCTTTATAACGACACAGAGGATATATTCTCAGTATTTACATTTCAGATGTTATTCTCTTTCCCAAAATCTCAACCCCCACCCTTACCATTGACTCCATGAAGATGTTCCCTCTCCTGACCACCCTCTTTCACCTCAGTGCCTTGGCAATCACCTACCCTGTAGAGAACTAGCCTTTGCTGGCCTCTTCTCCCATTGATTTCAGAGAATGTTATCCTCTGCTGCATATGCACTTGGAGCCATGGGTCTCTCCATATGAACTCATTGGTTGGTGTTTTAGTCTCTGGAAGCTATTGTGGATTTGGTTAGTTGATCAAGTTGTTCTTCCCATGGGGTTGCAGACCCTTTCAGATTCATCAATCCTTTCTTTAACTCCTTCATTGGGGTCCCCTTGTTCAGTCTGATAGTTATCCGCTAGCATCCTCCTCTGTATCAGTATGGTT
This sequence comes from Micromys minutus, assembly GCF_963924665.1. NCBI lineage: Eukaryota > Metazoa > Chordata > Mammalia > Rodentia > Muridae > Micromys > Micromys minutus. The sequence continues at coordinate 191,898,459 of NC_137969.1, read as the reverse complement.
TGACACAGATATCTTTGATGAGCTCATACTGTAAAGGATATATGCAAGAGATGTTACATGGACACTCCCACAAATGACATATGACTATGTGAGGAAGGCTAAATGTGAAAATACCCAAACAAAGGGGAAGATCATTGGTAATGTTCTAAGCACAAAGGGAATATGGGGAGAAGACCAGAATTGAGGAAAAGGAAAGAAAAAAGAAAGAAGACAAGAAGAAAGAGAGAATATAAATTTTTCACTCTTCAGAAAAATATACCTTACCTGATGTACACATTTTTCCCATATTTTCAAGTACAAAAATAGTATCATAGTAAACAAGTGATCATAAACAACTAAAACATTTGCATTCTGGTCCTTCCTAGACTGCTTAATCCTTAACAATGCATACAATCTTTATTTGCATTTCAGGTGTCCCATTATTAAATTATTTCTGACTATGAACATTGTACTCAAACACAGGTAGAAGTTGGCAGAGTCTAATTAATTACTTAAGGACTAAGAAAACCACTGTGTAATCACAAAGAAATTTACATTTACCTTAGTTAGAATCAAAGCAAGAACTATTAAAATAGTTTTACTGTGCATATGTATAAGACCTTTATACATTTACTCATTTTATATGCATTAGATATAAATAATCAATTTTGTGACTCTGGATATGATTGACAGATATGTTAAGTATACTATTTCTACTCATTAGAGAGGCAATTTGCCAAATACATCTTATAATGCACAATCTTAGATATTGTTAGTAAATAATAATTAAAATCTTAGTTACTAAAATTAAGCAATTGTTGGGATCAGTGTTATTTGTGAAAAAAAAAACTAGCTTTTGTGTTTCTGTATAGCTTCTGTCATTAAAAATCTATTTTCTGTTTCAAATGTCTAAAAATAAAACATGAAAGAAAAAAGTAAAATTGCTTTCAGTACAACCCTCCATCTTGTTTTCAAGACTTACAGCTCAGTCCACTGACCATGCAAATAAGGAGACCTCTGTCTGTCTGGAGAATATGATCCACAGTATCTTGTTATTCCTGCAGGGTTTTCCGTTTTTTAAACACACTGGATCATTTAGTGGAGCTCTCTATCCTAGACATTTCTTGTTGCTATTATTATAGTGGATATCACATAAACTGACCTTTAGGAGTTAATGTCTATAGCAACTTATAAAGGGTTCTCATTGGTCATTTGAGTTATTTATACCACAGAAATCAGTAAATTGTGTCCCCTTTCATTACAGCAGCCAACTGTGCTTCCATGGAATAGGCAAATCAGCTTACTATTCCATTGCAGACTAACAGAAAGTTGAAAACCTCAAGTTGTCAACTCCAAAAACAAAACTTTTGAGCATTTTGTTTTTCAAAAGAGTGAGCAGATGCCCAAATCCAATTTGAAAAGTTTCCCTTTATTGTCCCATGTGGAACCAACCCTTACTCTTTATCTTTCCAATAGAAGCCTGGTTATAAAAACTTTGAGGTTTTTTTTTTTTAAAAATCTAAATTACATTAATGTTATTTCATATTTATGAGTGATTCTTCTGCATGTATATCTGTGCACCGTGTAGAGGCCAGACAACATTTTTTGTGCTCTCTTGGAACTAGCATTACAGGTGGTTGTGAGCTGTAATCTGAGTGCTAGGAATCAAACCTGGGTCTTCTTATCCACAGTGCCATCTGTCCAGCTCATAGTTTCTGGATTTTTGCTTTTTTTCTTATATAAAATAACCCACTCACCAAATATGATGTTTCCAATACTGACTTCATGAGAAAGCTGCAGCCAAGTTTGTTAAAGACTAACAGCGACTGAAGCACACATCCTCCTTACACAGCAGCTTGAGTCTTGAAACTCTTTCTTTAGTCTACGGCTTATCAGAACAATGCATTATAATGAGGAGGCACGAGTGAGAGGTGAGAAGACTTGAGTCCTTGGAAAGGACTAAGCACAAGGGTCCTTGGAAAGGAAAGGCTTGAGCAGACTTACTTCTCGGTCTCAGTATTTCTCCTCTACAGCCAGGATTTAACTAGACAGATTCCCTCTCTTCAGCACTGTATATATTTCAATGCAGAACCCTTTCTAACCCATGAGATTTTGGTGCTACCCTGTCATTTCCCATCCAAGGTCCATGTTGTTTGTTAGGACAAACAAACATTAGGACAAACAAACTAACTGGTGTTAGTTGTGACTAGCTAGGACTGTTCTCTCAGTTTAGGTTTCTGTGCTGGAAAGCTGTGATGTTCGTAGGTGCATTGTCTTGCTTTTCTGTTTAGCATTCATGGACAAGATGAGGTTCTGGTTTCCATTTTCATACTCTTTTGTGTCTTTTAATAGTTAGGTGTCCAGGAAGAGAGGATCTGGCTTTGAGTAGCCTTTTGAAAGACAAATTAATGTTACTTCAGAAAACTCACTGAAACCTCACATTCCCAAAGTTAAAAAATTGACAGAATTTTACATTGTCAGGGATCCTTGGGTTACAGATTGTTCCTTTGGGCACCTATCACATTTGCTAGGTGCTTGGTGTATTGTCAGTGCTGCCCAAGGCTCTTTCAGACATTCACTCCCATATGCTGTAGAAAAATATACAGAGATACAAAATAAAAATAACTTTTACCTTTAAAGCTTTTATAATCTACAACAACAGTTTCCCAATTTAAGTGACTTAGAAAGAGCAAAAAGAAAATTCTATTTTTCTCTTGTAAAGAACAGACAAATGACAGAGATCTTGCTTAAACTATCTCTTCTCCAAACCTAGTTTCCTTTTAAATACTATTAATTCTGAAGCCTACATTCATGAAAAATAGAAATGGAGAAATGAAGAATCTCTATAACCTCTCAATCGCTGGCCTTAAGAAATGAAGAACCGGCTGTTCTGACTTTTGGTAGAGCACCAGTCAGCTAGGGCTGCAATAGAGAATGGGTACACTGGGGAGACTGGAACAACAAATTTCTTTCCAAAGTTATAGAGGCTCGTGTTCTGAGCTCAGGACTGAGTATATGTTGATAAATTTTGCCTGAATCATCTGCTCTTGGCTTATCTGTGGCTTTTCTTGCCCCATATGTTATCACAAGGCATTCCCTTCTGCAAATGTCTCTGCTAAACATTTCTTGCTATAAGGACATCAGGTAAGCAGTATTAGAATCCTCCATAATGACGGTTTTCTTGGTGTTTTGTGAACTCTATCTGCAGTCAGAATCACATTAAGAATTACATGGAGGCAAAGACCCCACACATGGGTTTTAGAGAAACAATCCAGTTCAGCATATCCATCAGCACGGAATTTCTCCTGCACTAGCAAGGAATTTGGCCTTGGTGCTGAGAATGAACATTTTAAACATTTAACTGTCTTTCATTTTCAGATCCTTCCATTCTGCCTGTGCTGGTCAGATGGTTCATAATGTATGGAAATGTGTTTGTAAAGTGACTGAAGATTGAGAACTCATTAAAACTCTTCTCAGCTCATCTTAATTATAAGAAGGGATTAATAATGGGACCTTGATATAACAATGTAAAGACTTTGCACAATAAATTTGGGTCATATTCTTTCTCTTCCCCGACTCTTCCTGGACACTCTCTTCCCTACTGATTTCTTGTCATTTACATTGTTTAAAAAAAAAGAAGCTAAATTATTATTCTTTAATTTTTTTATTTTTTATTTTATCTTTTACAGTCTAGTCCTTATCTGTTTCCCGGTCCGCCCTCTGACTGTTCCTCATCCCATATCTCCTCCCCTGTCTCCAAGGGAAGGGTTAGGTACATCTTCTCCCACTGAGGCCAGGCCAGGCAGTCCTCTGCTGTACATATGTCAGGAGCCTCACATCAGCTGCTGTATGCTGCCTGGTTGTTGGCTTAGTGTCTTAGAGATCTCGGGGGGTTAGGTTTCTTAAGACTGCTGTTGTTATCCTCAGCATTTTCTAGATTTTCCGTACTCCAACCACAGTGATTGTTGGAAGAAGCCAAATTTTTAAAAAGCAGTCAGACCAACTGAAACAAAAGCATGCACGAATGAATGAATGTGTAATCATGAATGTATGCAGACATGCAGACATGCACACACACAGATAAAAAGGTAGTTTTGGTGTATTTTCCTCATCTCACTCATACTTACATATGCTTTGTCTTTACCTTTGTATGTAATATAAAGGCCTATAATGCACTGGTAGAAAATGAAGAGGAAGATTCCTGGAGCAACTGAATTCCTGAAGCGGTTCTCATCTGGCTGTCTTCTTACATTTTTTTTAAAATTAGAAACTGTTAAAATAAGGTGTTGTAAAAGTGGAAAGCTCTTAGGAGATGATTTGTTTGGAAAAAAAAGATCTTTCTGAAAATTTGTCTTGCATTTGAAATCATGAGGTTGATCATAGTACTTATGTACATTAGAGTTCTATGAATTACAAATTTTCTTTACCTTATCTACAATATGCATCCAGATAAGATTAGACATTTTTGCCCTAACCTCTGCCACAAAAGACTCAAACCAAGACTTTTGCAATTCTAACTTTAGTCTTTCTTTTCAGCCTTAATCTTTTTATAAAATCATATTCTGCTTTTTTACATTTATTTCCAAATATGCTACCCTCTTATTTTTGTTGTATAACCCTCTATATAACTTTAATTTATTTTTTAATGCTATTAAGAAAATTGTTCAGGTCTGGTCTCCCTTTCATTGTGTAGGCCTTAAGTTGGACCAGTAATTGGTTGGGCACTGCTACAAGTTCTACTACATAATTACTCCAGTGCATTTTGCAAGCAAGACAAATTGAGTGTCAAAGGTTTTGTGCCTGGCTTAATGTTCCAGGCCCATGATAGGAAGTTTTGCCCAGTTATAGAAAATAACCAGTACAGGCTCAGTTAGCTCATTACTTAAAGTCCCCACTAGGTTCATTCTAATAGGTTCTGGAGAGTTTCCACTGCACTAGGTTTTCACATTAGTCTCCACATGGCTGCCAATTCCAGTCTTGTCTCCAAATACTCCTGCTCCATCCCTCCGCTGACCACCTGATCTGTTCTGGTCCCATCTTCTCCCACCCAAATATCTCCACAAAGTCTCTTCTATTTTCTTTCTCCAGTAAGGTCCATACAACTCATCTTAAGACCTCTTTGTTTTTTAGCCTTTCTGGGTCTTTGGATTATGGCATAATTATCTTTTATTTATCAGCTAATGTCCATAAATAAGTGAATACATGTCATGCCTCACTTTTGGGGTCTGAGTTTCTGAACTAAGGATGATTTTCTTCTAGTTCCATTTTTTTTATCTGAAAAATTCATGATGTCATTGTTTTTAACAGCCACTGTATAAATGTACCACATTTTCTTTATCCATTCTTTGGTTGAAGGATATATAGGTTGTTTTCAGTTTCTTTTATTAATAAAACCTGTGAGAACATAGTTGGGCAAGTGTTCTTTTGACAGAATGGCGTGTCTTTTGGGTATATGCCCAAGAATAGTATAGCTTGATTTTGAAGTAGTTTGATTCTAAATTTTCTGAGAAACCCCATAGTGATTTCGAAAGTAGCAGTACAAGCCTGAACTTCACTGAAGACAAATTTCCCTTGAACTACATCCATGCCAGCAAGAGCTGTCACTTGAGTTTCTTTCTTTTTTTTTTAAATTTAACTATTCTTATAGGCATCAAATGGAGTCTCAAAATAAATTTGAGATGCATTTCCCCAATGACTAAAAAGGGTGAATATTTCTGAAAGTGATTCTCAGACATTGGAGACTCCTCTGTTGAAAATTCTGTTTAGATCTGCACCTCATTTTTTTTTCCAGGTTGAGGATTTGGCTTGTTGATGTCTAGTTCTTTGAGTTATTTTTCTTCTTAGAACTTTATTTAAAGAAGAGAGATACATATACAGATTTTTAAAAACATTTTGGCAATATTTTTAGAGGTTTGATAGCATGCATTGAAATCCCACTAGTTACCATAAGCATAAAGTATATGTAGAACAGAACATGACATGAAAACAGTTTTCTTGGTGTGTATAGATTAAACATGATCTTTGAATACCAAAAATTGCTACAAGGCTATATTCCTAGCTCTTGGATTATTAATTTAAGGTCTAGGTATTGACCCTCTGAGAGGGTTCTATACACTTATTTTTTTTCCTAAGAAGGACTGAGGCTTTCACTATTTGGCCTTTGTTTTTCTTGAGCTTCATACAGCCTGCGAGTTGTTTCTGGGGTACTCAGAGGTTTCTGGGGTTAGTATCCAATTATCAGTGACCACATATTATGTCTGCTCTTTTGTGACTGGGTTACCTCACTCAGGATGATATTCGCTAGATGCATCAATTTTCCCTAGGAATTTCATAAAGTCATTGTTTCTAATAGCTGAGTAGTACTCCATTGTGTAAATATACCACAATTTTTGTATCCATTCATCTACTGAAAAAACATCTGGGTTCTTTCCAGCTTCTGGCTATTATGAATAGGGCTGCTTTGAACATTGTGGTGCATGTGTCCTTATTGTATGTTGGAGCATCTCTGGGATATATGCCCAGAAATGGGATAACTGGGTTTTCAGGTTGGATGATGTCCAATTTTCTGAGGAACTGCCAGACTGATTTCCAGAATGGTTGTACCAGCTTACAACCCCACCAACAATGGAAGAGTGTTCCTCTTTTTCTGCATTTTTGCCAGCATCTGTTGTCATCTGAGTTTTTGATTTTAGCCATTCTGATTGGTGTGAGGTAGAATCTCAGGGTTGTTTTGATTTGCATTTCCCTGATGACTAGGGGTGTGGAGCACTTACTTAGATCCTTCTCAGCCATTTGATATTCCTCAATTGAGAGTTTTTTGTTTAACTCTGTACCCCACTTTTTAATAGGATTGTTTGTATCACCAGGCCTGTGTTCCTGATTCTCTTCTCTTCCAGGTTGCAAAGAACCCGAGTGTTTGGTCTGAGCCCACGGGCTTTCTGTTTAGATACCGAGTCCCTATGCCAGAGGTCTGGCCCCACCATGGCAGCAAGGGCACATTTTCCGCGTGCCTAGCCCTCTCCGCACCTTGTTTGCTCACAGCACAGTATCACTAGGCCTGTGTACCCGGACCTCTTGAGTTCTTTATATATTTTGGATATTGGACCTAGTCAGAATGTAGATATGATGAAAAATTGTTCCTATTCTGTAGGCTAAAGTTTTGTGCTGTTGATGGTGTTTTTGACTTACAGTAGCTTTTCACTCTCCTCTAGGGTCTCACTTTTTTTTTTTTTTTTTTTTTTTTTTTAAAGGAAATGTGGATGTAGGAGAATTGAAAAAAGTGGAGAGAGAGGAAAATATGGCCCAGATAAAATTATATGAGAGATGAATAAATTTAAAAGAAGAAGAGATGTTCATGGGTAAATACCTAAAATAATGAAATAAAAAGCATCCCAAGTTAAGAATACCAATTTTATAGGATAATGTGGGCAAAGAGATTATTCAATTAAAATTCCATGTAATATCTTTTACTTTGCCATGTGAAGTGCTTCTAATTGAGTCTTATTAGTTATGATCTAAAAAGCTGAGTGATGTAGATTTTGGTTTTTTAACTTCAATATTTTAATACCACAGTGAAAGAAATCTTTTAATGTAGGACGGTCCCTTATAGGCTTGTCTAACATCATAAAACAGTCTCCTAACATAAGCGACGTTAATGAATTAGAATTGTGAGGGGCTCTCAATTTCAATGGCTTGCTCCTACATGCAAAGTAGAATTAAAATTTGACTCTATGAATTAGCAAAATAGTTACTGGACAGATTTGTGTTTGTCATTTTGATTGTGCTCTCTGAAGAGGGAACAGAGATCAGGTGAGTTGGTGAACATTCCTACTCAGAGCAAAGGACAACTTGCTATATCATTTATGAAAAATTATCTGATCTATTTTACTATGCTAATAATACCCATGAGAAAGCAATAGCAATAGCCACACTAATGTACTGGCTGGCAGGCACAATGCAATTATTACTTTATTTGAACCTGAGAATGAGAGTGGTCTCCTATTATTCTAACTTATAGAAATAGCAAACTGAAATATTAAAAGTACCAAGGATCATGCATCTAATAAGTAGCAAAATCAAACACATCATCATTTCACCATTTTAAACATTATGATTTAATAGTCAACAGACACCCTAACATATTATCTATTCATTTAAAAAGAAAATTATTGATTTAGTGTAAAAAACAATTTCTACCCCCAAACTCCTTCCCTGAAACTTTTTTCTTATAAATGTATATAAAGGTAGGTTTTATAAAAACGTAAATTGAATTACAAAAATGTTTTTCTCAAATGCAGGTAATAATGGGAATGGAAAATAGGTATTCTGGAAGTAGAGAGAAATTGTGTTAGAATATTAAAATTTTATTAATGTTGAATTTTTTGCCATCAATGTGATACTTTTGCCAGAGTCTTGGAATCATCCTTGGGGGTTTCATTTAGAATTGCCAAGGGATCTTCCAACTTGGGTTTTTCTGTTTTCTTGACTTCAATTATTTAGTTTGTCTGATTCTCTTTACATTTTTTTTGATCTTTTATAGGCCATTTAAAGCTTTTGATTTCTGCTTTCTTTTGTATTTTCTTAACTTTCATCTCAGACTACTCCTTTCAAAATATAGGCATATTTTTAAGAAAATTGTTTAGGAGGTGTACTTCCTAGAGTTCAAGTCTCAGGAAATGGAGTGCCTCTGTAAAAATGTAGCAAGAAATCATCCCTAAGTAATGTTCTTCATATAAAAAGACTTACTGAACTTTTGGTCTGCTACTGCCTATCTTATTATTAATTCACACATTTTTTTTTTCATTTTCTTGAACTAATTAGAAGCTCCTGAAAAGTAAAGCTAGTTAAGATTCCAAGATAGTTGTATGTTAGTGTCTTCTGTGGTGCGACCCCCCATTTTTAGGTTTTAGTTTATTCCAGATGTAGTCAAGATGGCAATAAAGAATAGCCATCACAGAGAAAGCCATCCCAGAGTATCCTGAGATGATCATTCTTTCTCTGTCAATCCTGTTAATACTCAGAATATTTATCTTCATAATTTCATATTTATTTCTATTTTTGCATTGTTTGGTCACAAAAGAGATTGTGACATTTTAAATTTTTTCATATTTATTTAACCTAAGTAAGTAGGCAGAAATTTTCAATAACTATTTATAGTCAATTGAAGTTTTCAGTCTTACTCTCTTTTATACATCCAATGATAATTCAAAATAGTTTCCATTAAAGAACAATCAGGTATTGGGTCTAAGCCCTGATGCCCAAATATTTTCAAAATTATCATGTCATACGAGAGTGTACAATTTAATGTTAAGCTTTACAACTTCCATTCTGAATGCAGTCTTATTCTCTGTGTAAATTTTCATTGAGTTTTATATACTTTACTTATGGTTGATTATTGTGTGTGACTTCTTTCCTTCATTAGCACTTTTTATACTAATATTTATACAATTATTAAAAATAAAATTGAGAAACTTAATAATATTTGACAAAACCTTTTGAGATATCATTCACTAGGAAAATAAAACAGAAACATATATCCCTAGCATTGTCTTCTTGGGTAAACTTGAGGAAATAGCTTGGCATACAAAAAGATTGCAATTCAAAGCTCACTGACACTGAAGCACTGTGATATCTGTTAATCATTATGAGCCATTTCTTTCTTTTTAAAATTAGGTTGGAATGGGAATATTTATGAGAGGCTGTAAAAATTAAGTTAGATTCTGAGATGAAAAATAAATATAAGCATATTAAAAATGACTGCAACTTAAAAGAATTGAGAGAGGCATCTCATAAGCCATTGCTTTATTCATTTGTGGCTAAATTGATTTCACCTACAATAAATATGTGGGTTTATTTAGTTATTTTAGTCTCCAGTAGTTGTTGACAGCATGGCATTCTTCTCCTTAAATGAGGACCCTGCCATTAGTTACTAGAACCACCTTTAAATCTGCTTCACTGAGCACCTTATCTGCTCATGGCTGGTCTCCAAAGCTCTCCTGATAGTCTGAATTTTACAAAGTACAACAGTAACAAGTACATTCAAGTATAGACTTTTTTAAAAAATAATTTTTAGCAATTGAAAACATTAAGCTAGTTTAATACTCAATTATTATTTTGAAAGAGTTTGCTATCTATATGGATTGATATAAATGTCTCTTTATAAAAATATATAAAGATATGACATATGGATAGATAGTATAGTATTAAAAATAATTAATTTTTTAAAATGAATTTTCTATTTATTAGCTGTCTAAGTATTGACAATCATCACCTAACTAACTTCTCATATATACCTTGAGTTTTTCCTTTGAGAATCAGGTATGAAAACGTTTCATAAATCTTCATATGTATTTTACCAAGTGAGATGTGTTCAAGCATTGGTGAATGTTGACATCTGGGTTTCTGAAGTGAACTTCTTGAGAACATTATACTAGTATGTTGCTTTTAAATTCCACAAGGAATTAGTATCCTCATATGTTTGGTTAACACACACATCATAAAAACTGAAATCAGCATTCCTCTTTTGTCTTCAACACTATCCATCCCTTCTGTAGCACTACCCCAAAACCCCTTGAATATTTATCACCTTAAACTAATTCAGGATATCAGGATAATTTTTTATGGATGAGGTGACACACTTCAGCTGAGTCTGTCATGCAGGTGGTATGACAATTCACAACTTTGATAATTTGTAACTGGCTAATAGCCTCATTTTGTTTCTTTTTAAAGTCTCTATAACAGTAGGATTTTTGGCAAACATACTTTTGAAATAATTAGTTATAAAATTATTCCTAGCAAGCTTTCTTTTCTAAGAATAAGAGAAGTACCTGCCACATAGTAATAAAAACAATGTCACTGCTCACAAAATCACCCCTGATACAATATTACCAGCTAGATCAGGCTGCTGAGCTTTTTGTAGAAATTGTGTGAACATCATTCTTTCTCATTTCTTTATTTTTCTCTGCATGATCTCCCCTTCACTACCCTTTGTGCAGTAGATTTTGATTGCCCTGCTGTGTTATTCTTCAATCTTTTTACATATTTATTGTTCCATAAACCTAGATGTTGATTTTCTTTCATAGTTGATTTAATTTATTTTGTGAGTTTGTGTTCAATTTATGGATTTTGAGATAAATCTCTCACTGGTTCTTTACACTATAGACTGCATAAAATCTGATTTATAAAAGTTCACTTTGTTTTTGATGTAAAAGCAAATACTGCATTTGATTTGCCCTTGGTCACATGGGGTTATCAAGAAGAAGGAATGTTCTTGATACAAGTTAAATTGGTCTTTTTTGATTTTCAGCTGAAGCAAAGAAGGGAATTGACATTTTCCTGAGTTTGATATTTGAGCTGACTCTAATCTTTGATTATTTTCAAATGTTTATGTAAATTTGAGTCTCTCTAAGAAATGAGCATTTACAGCAGTGTAAGCTTTGTAGAAAGAAACCACTTCTATACTTAAAGGGAGCAAAAAGTGTACCACCTCAGAGTTTACAACACTTTAATAAGCATTGTGTATAGATGGTGGCAATGGGGTAGTATACCATGTTGAGGACACATTGTTATCATTTGGGTCTTAAATATTGACTAAAGTTGCAGTCTTTCTGTCCATTTTAAAAATTTACCCTGGGCCTTAGGTATAAGAATTTTGGAGATGCTATTTTAGGAACCCCCACTTCTCTATTGATCTCTATTTTCTCCTTAAATTGAGCTCCCATTGTTTTCTAGCCTTTCATTAAGTACACTTTCATTTTCATAAACATGGCATAGCTTAGGGGAATGCAAGAAAGGAAAATACAAACCTCAAGGTGAAGTGTTCTTTTATTTGAAAAACTGCAAGTATTTTTTCTAAAATAAACATCTAGACCACCCTATTGTTCAGATACATCTGTTCTTCACAGCTAGAGTCATACTGTACCAACAAAATATTCTTGTGTATTTATTTAATTTTGGTGAACATGGTCTCATAGAGAATAAGCTGACCTGCAGCTTTCAATGTAGCCAAAGTCAATCTTGAACTTCCCATCTTCCCGACTTTACCTTTCAAGCATAAAATCACACAGTGTCAACATGTCTGTCTCAGGAGGATGTTCTCAAAGGTGACAGCTGGGGTATGGTGAAAATAGGGATTGATATAATGCTGAAGGCCATCAGAGTAGCACATTCGTGTCATTTTTAGCTGGTAAACAAATAGAAGGAACAAAATTATGAACATTCTCTGAATCCACTGGTCCGGAATCTGAACACAATTTTCTAAATAATTCCACAGGTAGCTAGTGAGACAGTAGCAGCACATTCGGATGCATACCTGGACATTTGCATATGCCTGAAATGATGACTTGGTTGCTTTGTTTTTTGTGCAATATTGCCTCTCTTCCACAGCAAGAAGAAATAAAGTCCCTTCTGACTCTCTTTCTACTGGATCAAATTTCTAACAGTAAATGTTTGGCTGTCACATTGTCAAGAAGCTTTCTGAATGCAAACTCAATTTCTACACTCAGATTTCTCAACGGCTACTCCACTGTATCTGTGATGTCTAAATCGCTCCTCCAAATGAAATTTGCTTCAGAAGTCACAAATGTTGGCTTCTTAAGGTCACTTGAAAATTTTATTTTCTGGATGCTTTTGAAAAGAAGGGTTTTCTAGGAAATGGCCAATGTGTGTTGGCATGTGTCGCTCTGGTTAGGTGGCAGACTCGGTGTTCTTTGTCTCTCAGCTTGCTGTCCTGAAGCAAACACTGTTTGTTAGAAAAGATAGGATGCTGCTTCAACCTTGAAGGGGAGGGAAGGAAGAAATAGCATTTTCTCAATATAACCCTCTGTGATAACACCAAAATGTAGGAATTTATGAATGCTGTTTGAGAGATTCCATTTTTTGATAACTCAGAAATTGCATTTTTGGCAGGGTGGTTTCAAAGAAGGAACGCCAGTGCTTTGATTTGGTCCTCTGTTTCTATCTGCAACTTTAATCTGTATAGGGAAGGCTTTCTTTGACATTTGTAGCAGCATTCCTGAGATTGATGCTGCTGTCTATTATTATACAGGAGAAGATTTGATACTAAAGGTTCCCGCAGCTCCCATCAGCTTTCTATAGCAGGTCTGCTCTCCTGACATTTAATGTCCCGTAAGCCCGATATGGTCTGATAACTTCAATGTGCCAGCTGCTTTGTGGGGAAATAAAAAACCACTGTGTCCTTGGGTCTTTGTAGGGACTGTCACCACCCACATCACCACTTACCCGTCACACTTCCTTATAACATGTGCAAATTAACAAGTACAGGGAAAGTGCATTTAGCTTGTATTCCTGCTGTTGTGAACCAAATGCACCAAGATGAGTCCAGGCAAGACAAAAGTAGTCCCCTTAAAATTGACTTAAGAGTTTAGCATGAATTAGTCTTCTCTCTGAGGCTCTAGATAATCTTCCTGATGTTGACCTTTGCATTAGCTCAGATGAAAAAGATATTTCCTATCCCTCAAATAGCAATGTTTCCGAGACTCAGTTTGAATTTCTGTGTGTGAAAAGACGTATCATTTCTGTAACTGTCTTAGCTAACAGGAATTAAGGTTATCCTATTACCAGTGACAGAAACTCTACTTTGGATCTTTGTGAAACAAACCTGTCTCTTCACACTTCTGAAGAACTGTCATTGTATGTACTGGTCACCATTCAAGGAATGAAAACTCTTCAATATCTCCCAATAAAAAATTCCAGAACATGTAATCAATTTAAAAAAACTAAGGCTTTTTATTTTGTACTTCATAATATGCTGTTATATGTGTGTCTGAAACACATGTTTATATCTATGCAAGAAAACACAGGACATACTTTAAAAGACAATGAGATCATTGCCATAGAAAAGCAAGTAAGGGAGAGGGGAATGCTGGGTAAGGTAGAGGCCAGAACACTTGACATTTTTTACATTAATTATAGTTGTTTAGCAATTTGAATGTACTAGGCCATGTTTGTAATTTTCAATTAAAGTCTTGTTTGTGTTTGGTATCTCACATTATTAGCTAAGATCTTAGAGACTGGAGTTACTGAGTTAGGCCTCCAGCCCATGGGTTATACAGCTGAGTCATAGAGTGACTCTAATGTGTGCTTCAATGTTTGTGTGGACATAGTTTTATCTCATCATAAATTATGGAGGGAACTGAGTGCTAAGGAATTACATGTTCAGCTCAAATATTCTTCCGGAGTCAGGAGATAAACTACAAATGAGAAAAGAATGCTGCCCCCTTTTCTCAGCATGAAGATGGATTCTTTTTCAAAACTTCCGATATTATAAAACCAAGATAACAGTTTATAGGAATGCTGTTTTTCAGTCTATTGCTCAAGAAGAAAATTAACCTTTCTCATTTTTATCAGCATGAGAATTATTCAAATCCAATAACAATGAAGTTATTGGATGTGAATTCTCCAACAGTATCCTTTTGGCGTTCCTTTTTTTTTTTTTTTTTTTTTTTTTTACAAAGGCATCACTGCACTGTAGTCAACATGAAAAGAATGCATGAGTTGAACAACCCAACATGGTAGAAGCATATTATGAAGCCTTTGTATAACCAGATATGGAAAATGACATATCTTTGAATAATATATACTAAGAAATAGAATGTCATGAGATGAACTAATAACTGATTGATGAATAAAATAAAAAACACATTCATAACAACAGAAATAACTGTTAACAGAAGTTAGTATTTTTTTAGCAAAGACATCATAACAAAAATGTTCTAGAAATGTGAATTTAGCCCAGAGGTTGGCTAACTCACTCTAAGACAATAACATTAGGATTTGTTTGTTTGTTTTTTGAGGGAACATAGGCCATCCTGGACAATCTAGGCCATAAAAGACATGAGAGCATGGATGGTTCTTCATTCTCTTTGGTATATTTGAGCATTGTTCTTACTGTGCCAAATAGAGACCCTTGAACTTCTACCACAGCTTCCCAATTCTGAGGTAATACAGCATGCAGCACCATGCCTGAACTGGGTCTGATATTTTCAAATTAAGTTTCTGCTTCAGGTAACATGGATCAGTGGTTAGCTTGTTCTTGGTGATGTTGTGGCACCAACCTGGTCATTCCACAAATTTCATCATCTTGATCCCTGGGATAAAGAAAGACATAAAGCCAGGAAAAACACAAGCTACACAGTTTGAAAGGAGTGGAGAGGTGGCAATAGGACATAAATCATGCTTTCAGTGGGCAACTTATTCACTGGTGTATGGAGGAACAAACCATTTCCAGGGTTTTGAGGCCTTAGAAGGAAAAAAAGAGATAGAATATTACAATATTGAGATGAGATGTAGATCTTTACAACTCATCAGGTTAGATTATTTCTCCTTTTTTTCTTGTATATTTTATATATTTAAATTTCAAATGTGATACTCGTTTTCAGTTCCCTCCTCTCCCATTCCCCCTCTCCCTCTTTCTATTAGGATGTTCCTCCTTCCCACCTACCCACACTTACTTTACCACCCTGGCTTTTCCCTATACTGGGACATGGAGCCCTCACAAGATCAAGGGCTGTTCTTCCCGTTGGTGCCAGATAATGACATTCTCTGTTACATATATGTCTGGAGCCATGGGTTCCTCCATGTGTACTCTAGGTCAACTCCATGTGTTGATTGTTTAGTCTGTTGAAGCTCTATGGAGTCTGGTTGCTAGTTATTGTTGTTCTTCCTATGGGGTTGCAAACTCCTTCAGCTACTAAAGTCCTTTATCTATCTCTTCCAGTGGGGTCCCTGTGCTCAGTCTGATGGTTAGCTGCAAGCAACCTCATTTGTATCAGTAAGGTTCGGACAGAGCCTCTCAGGAGACTTCCATATCAGGCTCCCCTCAGCAATAGTGACTGGGTGTGGTGTCTATATATTGGTAGATCCCCAGTAGGGGCAGTCTCTGGATGGCCTTTTCCTCAGTCTCTGTTTCACTGTTTCTTTGTCCCTCTATTTCCTCCCATGAGTATTTTGTTTCCCCTTCTAAAAAGAACTAAAGCGTCTACATTTTGGTCTTCCTTCTCCTTGAGCATTATATGGTTTGTGAATTGTGTTTTGGGCATTTCAAGACTATTTCAATCCTATCCTGTGAAATAATTTCACAGCTCTGTCTATGAGGAACATGGCTGCTGAGAGAAGCTTGCTAAATGACTCCTCCATCCAGTTCTCCAGACTGGCTACAGAGGTCTGGTGAATACATCTCAATCTTGATGTCACCCTACTATGCTCTAGAACTCTGCATATTCCAAAGGAGAAAGTAGTTTGGAATTTATAATCCAAATGCTTCCTTGGGTCCCTGTCTTTGGGATGCTTTTGTTCTTCTACATCAATTCACAAATGAAGGACTGGAAGCCAGTGAACAAGTATGAGCTCTGACCCAGTTCTTTCAGCTTACTCTGCCTTTGCTTTTCAGATAACCCTAATGAGGTAATGTTTTTAGGCGAGCAGTGGAGTTTCCAAGTTTCACAGCTATATAAATAATTTAGCAACCTTTAAAATGAGTTTGTATTAATGCAGTCAGGGCTCCCTGAGCGTCGATAATAGTAATTTTACTTTCTCTGCTTTCCTACTGCTCTAAATCTCCTCTGCTCCTTACTATACAAGGATTGTGTTTTAAACTCAGTAGAATTATCAGCCATTACCTGCAATCTTTCTGAGTCTTCAAAATAGGTTTGTTTGGTTTTTTGCACACACACACACACACACACACACACACACACACATATGTATATATATTTCAGCTAAACTACAAGTTGGACCTTTCTGTGTGGTGCCTGGTTTTGTAGTTCTCGTAGGCCTTTAGGGCTGTCAAAGAGCGCAGTAATTCCCGCCTAGGGTTTCAACCCTCACATGGACGTTTTCAGTGTTTTTAAACACAGTTTGCAGATAAGACCACTTCTGTCCCTTGAAAGTGGGCTTACTGGCCTGGCATCCCAGGAATTTGCCCAAGCTACTTTGTGATGGTTTTCTGATGCTGGCCCTCACAGTGGGGTTTCCCAGGTATAATAGAATTTCACTTCTAAGGTAACAGACTAGCTGCCTAGAAAATCCTCTCACAGAGAGGCTGCAGATCCTCCCCATCCGATGTCTGTGCTAGGAGTCTTTGATTAGAGCAGTGCAACTGCTGTACTTCATTACTGTACATTTTAGAGTCAAGTTCGACTCTATCAGTGGGCTACCCCCTAACGTGCAGTTCTTACTGTGATAACAGCTAAGGATATCACAGCCAGCAGCAGTGCACACTGCCTTCAGAGCAACCCTATTCTCAGGTTTAATGGGATCTAAAGAAGAGTGCTACCTAACAGATTAGCTGTGAACCTTGGTTCCTAAAGGTTCTTGTGAAAGTCAGGGGCTTGTCACGATGATGATTGATTTATGCCAAAATTACTGTGGTGTTTTTATAGTTAAAAGTAGGAGAGCCAGGGATGAGCACTGTGGAATTTTTGGCATATCAGAAAAGCTTTTTGAGCACTATTTATTTTGTGCAATTCTTCCCTTAACTCATGAATATTGGGTGTTAGGGGAAAGAACCCTAAAATATGGAATATTTGCTAAGTCATGCCAAAGGATTGGTAATTTTTATCTATTCAGGCAATGAATATGAGATAAGTCATTTCCAATGGTTAAAAGTCGACAGACAAAAGTATGTACAGTCCAGTCAGCAATGACATGCCATCTAGGACCACAGGTATTTTGTTTTTGGTAGTGGCTCTGTGTGAAACCTCTTTGTGATTTTGACTCATTGGCAAGAAAATGCTATTTCTTGGGTGATGACCCTTTCAGGAATATGCTTTTCAGGACACATCCAACCCCCTTTTCTAAGCTGTACTTATCTTACCTTTCTTGGAAATCAATGACTATGTTCAGGCTACACAGTATCCTCAATGTCTTTTTCTTTATATACATGTATGTGTGGTAATTCTATATTCTTCAGACTTCTACACAAAGGAGAAATATATAATCACTAATATATCTAACAGCCACTAGTCTAATGAGTACTAATAACAACTGATACTTTCTTTGTAATATGTTTTGGGTGTCCTGCTAGGATTTAATATTTCAGCTTTTTTTAAAAACTACTCAATGCAGGATTTGTTTCTCTCACTTTAAATGTCATGAAGCTGAGATCCACAGCTGACACAGTTTACATAGTTTGTTCAGAATATATCCTTATCATTTCACCTTCAAACAATGCAATTCTGTTGCTCCCTCCTTTCAGTCTAGATTTCCCATCAATGTGTCTAAACTAAAAACAGATGTCGGCCCTGTCTTACTCTAATTAACTTTCATAATTCAACATTGCATTGGTACACACAGTTTGATCTATCTGATGACTTAATTTAGATAACCACTCATAAGATGTGTCCTTGATTATTAAGATCCCGGTTGCATTTTCAATGAATACTATTCCTTTCCAATAATTCCATTGCTTCTGAAATATAATCCAGTCATACAATGAAACCACTGCCTTAATGTTCAAACTAGTGCATTTTCTTCTCAGAGCTCCATATTTGCTCCATCATGTCTGTAACTACACACATGTCATCAAATTATCCTTTTATTAATGAGATTTTATTTTCTTGTGTCACTCTAAAAACATTTCTGTGTTTTCTTCACCAATTGTTCACTGTATTAGTCATTGAGAAGAGAAGAAATTAGAGAATATGCATATATAATATTACACTGGCTTACAGGCTGAAGTCCAGATTGCCCAACAATGGATTTCTTTCAAAAGTCGGTCCAAGAATCCAGTAGTTGATCGGTACATGAGGCTGGATATCTCAGCTAGTCTTCAGTATGCACTGGAATCTTGAAAAAAATCTGCAGTGCCAGTAAAGAAATGGACTTTCTAAGGAGAGCAAGAGCAAGCAGACAAAGAGTGAGGTTCCTACTCCCATGCCTTTAGACCACAGCTGATGGTGTGGTTCTAACTAAAGGTGTATTTTCCCAAAAGATCAATACCGTAAGTGTATCTTCCCACTGCAAATGATTTAATTAAGTAAAAACCCTCACAGGTATGGCCAGCCATTTGGGCTTTAGTTAATTACATATGTAGTCAAGTTGACAATCAAGAATAGCCATCACACCCCTTAATTCCCATTTATCCTTAGGATTTCTGCTCAACTTCATACCATAGGCTTCTGGTGCAGTGATGAGCTGGCTTTTTGTTTTTATCACAGTAGCCTATTTCTTCATAGTACTTGTTCCTTATAATAATTATTTGGTTGATGTTTTCCCTTCCCTAATGTTTAAGCGGTACATGAAGAAGTGGGAGACTATTTTGTTTATATATCGATGCTTCCTATTTATAGCTACTACCCCTCTAAGCCTGATTCTCCTGCAAAATGTGATCAAAACAAAACCAAATAAGCCTGTTTCTTTGTCTGGTATGCATGCTGTATGGCCATATGCTCTTTCCTCTGTCGCCTTTGCTGTTTCAGTCTTGGGATGTTTCCATGCCTACTGGAAAGTGATTCTGGCTCACAGTCACTCTCAACATGCCTCCAATTCTTGCCATTGGTGTCCTAATTACAACGTGCAAAAGGGTCATGTGTGAGCACTGTGTCTATGTTTTCCACATACCCATTAAGCACTGCAACTCAGTTATTCACTCACTTGCCATTTTCTGCTTCTTGTCAACATGTGAAAATTGAACCATCTCCAAATTCCAGTCATTAATACGAAACTATTAATTCTGGTCATATTTTCTCTCATTCTGCCTCTTTTGCTTCTACTACAAGTATCTTTGACATCATCCATATGCAATCCTATAGACAAATTTCCCTATAGAAATTGTCCTTTTCTTTCTGCTACCAGGATTACAAAGACCTCTGCCTGCTTGCCTAGTTCTGCCGTCTCCAGTCCCTGAGCTCAGTTTCTAACCCACTGGGTAAACTTTCCACTTACTCTCCTCACACCTGGACTGTATGATCTTAGTTACTAAGGAGTTTCATTTCAAACTTCTGTTCCAGTACCCAGCCTTTCAATCCTTCTTGGAACTTTGAAGACATGTTTTTAGTAAATTTATTGTCCCCTTTCAGTATTAACTGTTTCTATGTTTTTCCAGAGCTCTCATGCTCTTTATAACTTCTCATTTCTACTTGGTGATTTTATATTCTATTAAATTCAGAAATTAGAAGCCATAAAATGAAAATGACTCTTCTATCACCCAATTTTCCTCTATCATCCTCTTACTCCCAAGTGATGGAAGCTTGCTCTGATCTCTTTGTAAAAAAATCGGACTCACACATTTGTCTCAGTTCAATCTTTTCTGACCTGTTTAGGTACTTGCTTCCACACTACTCTTTTGGACCCTTTGCTTTAACAATCTTTCTTTCTATGCAGGTTGTTCCTAAAATGTCATAAAACACTGTCTAATGGCTTTCATCTTCATAGTAATCACCCTTAGTATTGCAATTCTTTTTAGCTACTCTTATTAGTGACAACTCTCTAGTGTAAAAACTGAAGTTGTTAGCAAAAAATTCAGTTTTCTTCCCTGTTTTCTTTTCTCCTTCTGGGCAGAGTTGTCTCAATTTGTATCTATCCTAAATTCTTTCCTTCTGGATGCCTAAGTCTCTAATTTTCCCACCCTCATATTTATTTTCCTTTATCTTGTTTTTCTCTCCAAAACATCTGGAGAAACCCGTGTCTCATAAACACATTGGATTATATTATTCCCTAGTTTAAAATATCCAATGATTTTGTTTTGTGTAAAAGCCAGCATTGTTGTGCTCTTATAGAAACATTAATAAAGACAGAGAAAATGAACCCTAGATATTTCTGTCCTCAAAAGACTTTAAATGTTTGAGACACAATTGTATTCAACAGATAATCACAAAGATAATCACCACCATTTGAAGTATAATAGGATGTGAGTCTAATGTGATTTAATATTTATTTTTCTTGTAGAATAAGATTAAAGCTGGGTTCTTGTGGGAGAATCAGAGTCTTGAAGTGTTGAGGCAGACAGGTACCTGAGACAGACAGGTACCTGAGACAGACAGGTACTTGAGGCAGACAGGTACTTGAGACAGCATTAATGACAGTCTCTTAAATTTATAAAATAAGGTCTATGGAGCTGAAATGTTCAGATTTTGATGGAGAACTCTGAGGTACTACTGGAGAAATGGATAGTAGGTAGTCTGCACAACTCTGAAACATGTTTGCATCTCATTCTATAAACAAGTATAAATAATTAAAGGAATTTATTTAAAATTAAGTTTATCTCCTAATAAGATATTTTGCAAACTAATCTACATAAAGATGCAGACATTATTTATTTATTACACCTTTTTGAATTTAGACTATGGGGCTATTAATAGAAATACAAGACAATTTCAGTGAAGACTTTTTTTTTTCTTTTTCTTTTCCTTATTTTAAAAAACAAAGATAAATGTATAAATTTTCAGCATTTTTGTATAAAAGTATATGAATACATTTTTTAACGTTGTAATAAGTATTTGTGGGTACATATACATACACATATGTATATATGTAACAATAATATAGGAAAAGAGGCTATTAATTTGAGGTGATAGGAGAGAAACTAGGAGGGGGAGGAAAAGGGGATGTGATACAGTTCTATTTTAATTAAAATATATTCATTTTTGTTGAACTTCATGCAGTCTGTGAGTTGTTTCTGGATTGTTCAGAGCTTTCTGGGGTTAGTATCTCATTATCAGTGACTGCATATTATGTCTGTTCTTTTGTGACTGGGTTGTCTCACTCAGGATGATATTCTCTAGATGCATCCATTTTCTTAAGAATTTCGTTAAGCCATTGTTTCTGATAGCTGAGTAGTACTCCATTGTGTAGATTTAAAACAATTTTTGTATTCATTCATCTACTGAAGGACATCTGGGTCTTTCCAGTTTCTGGCCATTATAAATAGTGCTGCTATGAACATTGTGGTGCATGTGTCTTTGTTGTATATTGGAGTGTCTCTGGGGTATATGCCCAGAAGTGGAATAACTGGGACTTCAGGTAGTACTATGTCCATTTTTCTGAGGAACTGCCAGACTGATTTCCAGAGTGGTTGTATCAGTTTACAACCCCACCAGCAGTGGAGAAGTGTTCCTCTAGTGAAGACATTTTTAAAGTAGGGCTGACAGAGCTTGATGGTTAATTTTATTTTGAAGACTACTGTCAAGAATAATAAATGAGTATGATTCTCATTTATAAGAGGAGTATATGGTGCTGGCGTGGAGCTGAGAAGGCGTAGATACATGCCTAAAATTCTGAATCTTCTCATTCTGAGATGTTCCAGAGTTTGACTGCTTCCTTACCTTGCTTGGGCACCAACAGACGCCTGTAGATAAGCTTCACAGGACCAGATGTGCCCAGATTTACCTAGCAACTGCTCAACTCTTGTATCTCCAGAATTATGAAGGCTGGTTGCTCTTTATCAGAATACTGGGGCTAAAACATGCTTGGCTATACTCCTTGTAAATGACCTTATGAAGTTCCTTCCCATAGACCCTGCTGTCCCTGAGTATGTAAATTAATCACCCTCAATATTTCTGCCCCAGCCAATCAAATATCACCATTTGAGGCCAACTGGCCATTCTCTCTGGGTATAAATAACCCCTGCCTTTCCCTAATAACCGAGCTGTTCTCTCATATACCCCATTCAAATAATTGATGAGCTGTCTTCTCATATAGTCTTTCATATATTTTTCCCAATCCTAGTCATCAACACTGGATCCTTCTATTGTCCATGTTCTGAAGTTTAACACAGCAGAAAGAGATTGTTTGAAAAATATAGTGACTTATTGTTCAGACACTGATGTTGTGATTTTGTACAATATTTGTATATGAAATTAAGGCATAAGGATTTTTGACGTATCATCTTATAACAAAAAGTTTATAAAATGTGACTCCAATTTTTAAAGTGTTCTCAATCTAAAAATTTCCTAAGATCTCTCCTAGTTCTATCTTAAACTAGAGTCTTTCTCTTGGTCTTCTAGTTATTATCTTTTAACTCACCGTTACTATCCTCTTAATAATCTCCAAAGCAAATACAAGAGTGTTTTTAAATATGGATTCTGCAATCCCACATTCTTGTTATACCTTACTATAAAATACATCCTCACCATTGAAAAAGGGTCCTAAGAGCCTATGTCTTCTTCCTTAAAACTGTATGTTATCTCTCACCCTATTGTATAGGTCCTGTTCATTGAACTCCATCCTGTTTATTCAAAGTATTTGCTCCATTTATCTGTTTTTTTCCCTCTCATTGTCTGAGGTTTTATTTTAATGACACATGGGTGACTTTGCTGTTAGATGTGCTGTGATACTCAGAGAAAAGTTATTTTCTGGCATATGTATATTATGTGAAAAAAAATGTACTGGGTGACTTCTGTTTGCACATGAGAATGCAATTTTTGTGCTATTATACATTCTTTGTGAGCAGTGATACAACAGTGGTATACCAGCAGGAAAGGAGGATATTGCTGTATGAATAAAAGTGCTTTATTGCTTTGTTCAGAGGAAACAGCTGCTGGTTAACATATGCCTCCTGATCTTGATTGATTGTAGAATGACACTGTGAAAATTGTGACTGTGATCATTTGAGAGCACTGAATAAAGAGAGGGCTATCAAATACAATAATCCTTGCTTTACCACACTCAACATTCCTGGATCTTGAGGTGAAAGGTAGACACTGAAGATTTAACAGCAAAAATGTAAAGCTCTGTTAACATGGGTGTAACAAGGCTTTATTAGACGTCACCAAAAGTACAACTCAGCAACATTAATAGTGCCTCAGAGTTGCAACCTATTACTTTTAAGATATACTTTTTAATGTTGAAAATGAAAAGGTCTCAAGTAAAGCAAAGAATCATGAGGAACATATTAAGGAAAAATACAGTAAACATGTGTCTTACGATTCCTGAAATTCTTCAAATGATTAGAATCATAAATTTAATAGAAAAAGAGAACTATCAACCAGACCTAGCATTTCCAGTTTAGGAATCTCATGGAATTACCTTAAAATGACCACAATAAGAAAAAATGTCTGTACCTGTTCAATGCAGTGCATGGTTACCTGCATGAAACCCACATCAAAGTGTCCAGTAAATTTCATGGGGGAACCAGGGCTCAAAGAAACAAAGATAATAATATGACCATGATAGAAAACAGAGAAATAAAGGAAAATGATCACAGTAAAGATCATTAACGTGTAAAGAAGGAAATGCCGAGAGTTGAAGCTTGTAAGAATGACATGTATCCTGTATGATGAGTGTATGAGGGAAGAGTACTAGGGACAGAGCTAGTTAAAGAAAAGTGTTGTCACATGAGGGAGAACAAGGCAGGGAGAGCAGAAGATGCCAGTGAATTTGGTGGCTAGATTTGAGTGATATTGATTTAAAGTTAAAATAAAAATAAATTTAGAAGTTAATTTAAGAGTGAGAATTTTACTCCTCAGAATGAGTTCTAGAATTCTCCAATTTTAGAAATTTTCTAACAAATTCCTATTAATGTCTTATGCCAGAATTATAAGATACACTGCATATTTTTTATTAAACTTATCAATGCAAGAAGAATTTGAATGCAGGTAGCAACATATTAATCATGATTTTCTTAACGTGTAGCCTACAAAACTTTACTATATATACTAAAATATTAATCCTAAAATACTACTTGTTCTATGAACACGGAAAAGCGGGGTGATATCATAATAAGTAACCAAATGTGTCTGACACAAACAGGGTATGTGTGTATGTGTGTGAGTGTGGGTAAGGGGAGGGAGGGAGGGATTGGGGGAGAGATAGAGACAGAGACAGAGACAGAGACAGAGAGAGATGAAGAGAATAAATGTCTTTCCCTGTATGGCAGAAGGACATGGGGCATGGCTTAGGCTCTGGGAGTAGTAAGAATTAAATTAGTAACTATTAGAATTGAGAAAATGGTTTCATGTTTCTCTGTTTGCTGGCAGATCTAAATGTACTGTGAAGTGGCTAATGAAGAAATGTAAGTAGCTAACATGGAGAGAATGCATTTCTGGGGAGAAATCAGCCATAAATGGGATATCATTACCACTTTCTCCTCAACGTTCAGTGACCACTGTGGAACATGAGGTGGAAAGACCACAAGGTCTAGAGATCTGGAAGGACTAAACAGTGACAGTGTCTTCTGGACATGATAGAACTGCTACATTCATGAACTCACATCAGCTTTGGCTGTCTGAACAAGGCCTGTACAAGATCAAGCCAGTCAACATTGTAACACAGAAAAGGGAGGACCTCACTAGTCCCCAGTTCTCACTGAGGACTTATTGACTGTTCATCATTACTGGAGGAAGGAGAAACCTTTTTCTTTAAAGAATATAGCCTCTGGTATCTTGACCATGTCACATTATACAACATTAATGTATATCGAAGCAGAAGAAATTTCACTCTATGAATTAGTAAAACAAACAAAAAAAAAAAAAACATGAAGTTAAAAGGAGCATGTGGAGGACTGGAAAGGATCTGGAAGCAACTAGAATAATATAGATGAGCATGCCTAAAATACTACTTATGGATATGCAAAATCCTTAAAGAATTAATACACAATCATCAAGGCCAGTATTATTTTTGATTTTCATTTAACTTGTGTGAAACCCCATATTATAAGTACAAATGATCACTTTATCTCTGTCTTGATGGCATAGGCCTCATTACTTGCACAAATTCATTTTATATGTATTTTTTAATTGACACAATCTACAAGGCTTCCCTTGAATGCTCACTTCCTCTTCTGTGTGTCCGGAAATATCCTCATCTGCCTTTGCTTCTCCTTATATTATCTCTGTCTCTTAATCCCTTTGGGGAAAGGATAATATTCTTACATTGTCTTTGCACTCAAACTCTTACCATATCTCTCTGTCAGTTATATTGTTGTTTGTTTTGCTGATGACTTATGTTCTCTCATAATTACATTTTTAGTGCCTTCCTGATTCTGATGTTTGTTTAATAATGATTGAGTTCTGTGTTGTAGCCTGTGGTCTTAGCAGTGAATACACAACTAAAGAACTGGTCCCTTTCTCCAGGATCTATCAGTAATAAATAGTTCAGAGTCAGAGTGCAGTGTTGTGAGTCTCTTCATCCTTGACTGATTGTTGGGAGGGTTTTGTGTTGAGCCAGAACAGGTAACTATAGTTGTGAGTTAATGGCCACAGTGTTGGCAAGGAGATTAGAGAATGGTTCTTCATAGAATTTTGCTTTATCTTCTTGCTCTTACACAATTCCTGACTTTCTTTTTTAGAAGAGATCTAGAACTTAGATGTGATCAGTAATCTTCACACACATTGTAACTTGATACACATGAAAAGAAAAAAGATTCTCAATTTTAAAATTGCCCCTATCAAACACATGTATGTCTGTAGGGCATGTTCTGGTTATTGATTGATGTGAGAGAACACAGTACACTGTGAGATGGTTAGCATGCTTAACCAGGTGGTTGTGGGCTGTGTAAGATCCTCCAAACAAGCAAGTAAGCAGTGCTCCTCTATGGATTTTGCTTCAGTTCTTACCTCTGGGTACTACTTTGATTTCCTACCCTTACTCCCTTTCACAATGGACTGTGATATGAAACTGTAATCCATATAGTCCCTTTCTTCCCCAAGTTGTTATTTATTATAACAAGAGAAATCAAACTAGAGCAGAAGAGAGAGTGTGTGTGTGTGTGTAACTCATTTAAAGATGGAGCCATGACAATTAGTTATCCTCTGAATCTTGGGGCATGAGTCTCTGAATTCACCATTATTTACACTGAGAAGAGGCCTCTGTGATGAAATCTGGGACCACTTTTAATACGAAAATAAGTGCAAGTACTTAGAGAAAGGCTTTTTGCTATATCTGCTTGATTTACAATTAGAAACATGGTGCTTACAATGATTCAAATACCTCCTCAGACCTGGGTTGTTGGCTAGGCTTACAGTACCAAGCACTGTTCAGAACACATCCCCATCACAGTGTAGTCCTCATGTACAACCAGTGGGCAGATGCTTACCCTCACAGCAGAGAGGCTGTCTCTTCACAGGTGAGAACAGCTTGCTTTGCATATAGTTTCTTTACGTTTCCTTTATCACAGTTAATTCTCCCCCTCATCCCATACTCTCATCACCCCAACCACCATTCTTCCTTACCTAGGTAAGCCTTCCTGTATGCAGTATTTCCTTTCTTTTCCAAACCAAACCAAACCAAACCAAACCAAACCAAACCAAACCAAAAAATTAGGCTCTACTATTCCTCTGTGTTAAAATAACATTTCCATTCTTTTCCTTTTATTCTTTCTCCTAGAAAGACTCCACATTAGATATTGATTTACTGAATCAAGCAATGGTCCTTAAATGAGAAAGAATATGTAGCAATTGATTTTTAGGGCCCGTTATTATTCCACAAAAAATAATGTTTTTCCAATCTCATGTATTTTTTTTTTGCAAATATCATAGTCATTTTGTTCATTGCATGTGAGTAATAGTCTATTGTGTACCACACATTCATTATCTCTTCATCAGTAATTAGGCATCTAGACAACTTCCATTTCCAGGCTATGATTAATCAGACAACAATTAACATGGATGTACACTCACACAAACACACACACACACACACACACACACACAGAGAGAGAGAGAGAGAGAGAGAGAGAGAGAGAGAGAGAGAGACAGACAGAGTGACAGAGAGACAAAGAAAGCAACAGAGAGAGACAGAGAGAGACAAAGAAAGAGACTCAGAGAGAGGGGGAAAAAGGGAGAGAAAAAGAGAGCTTGGTTATATTGCAGCATTAATTTAGTTTTTTGGAGATGCTTTCAGAATTAATTCTTAAATGGCCTTTCAAGGTGAGACATTCTGAAGCCTGTATGTCTACGTACAGCATTTATTGTAACTTAGCTGACATTGATATCCACAGTATGAAAGGGTTCCCATTTCTACATATCCAGGCCACCATTTTTTTGTATTGATATTCTTGATGATCAATATTTTGATTGATTTGAAATACATCTCCACATGGTTTCAATGTACATTTCTTTAGTGCCTAAGGTTGATGTGTTTCCTAGCCTCTTTTTTTCTTTTAGAATTTTCTGTTTGGTTGTATAATAGGTGAGGCATTTTATAAGTAGACTCTTAATATTATAATTATTTTCTGATTTTTTGCATTGTTAAAGTCATCTTATTTTACAGTTTACAGACACACACAAACACAAACACACACTTCTTCTTTGATGGAGGGGGGCACAGGATAATATACATGTTCAGAACTCTCTTAAGAAATACTCCCATTTTTACTAATTTATTTTATTTGCTTTTTATTGCTTATATTGTTTATTTGCATTCAAACGCTATCCTCTCTCCCAATACCCCCACCAAATCCCTCATTTGATCCTGTTTCCTTTCACTATGAGGGTGCTCTACCACACATCCACCCACTCCTGCCCCACCACCCTATCATTCGCTTACGCTGAGGCATCAAGCCTTCACTGGACCCATGGCGTCCCCTTCCATCGAGATGCCATTTATTCATGACCATTCACTAGGCCAGATTGTCAGTGCTTTGTCATCTAGACACAAAAGTACAGGACCATTGATGCATTGTTCCTTTAACAGTCGGTTCCAAGCAAACTTTTACGAATCCTCAAGTTGTAAAGTTCTATTCAAAGTGATGGTTCTCAGCCCTCTTAATGATACATACATTTTTAATACAAATTTTCATATTGTGGTGATCCATACTTCATAAAAATATTTTTGTTCATATTTCATCACTATAATTTTGTTGCTGTTATGAATCATAATGTAAATTTTTTTGGAACTGGAGGTTTTCCAGAGGGTTTGTAACCAACAGGTTAAGAACTGCTAGTTTAACATATTCTCCTTCAACTCTTGTGCATGCATCTCATTTCATGTTTGTTCTTTCCTGTTTCAATAAGCTTATTGTTAATTACGTAGTCATTCATCACAGCATGTTTGTATTTGACATAAACTTATTAGTTGCTTTTCTAGTTAAATCTTTGAAAAGGTTCAGTGGAGTTAATATATATATATATATATATATATATATATATATATATATATATATATATATATATTCACTTTCAAAAGCAACTTTACTAAACCAGTAATTACACATTCATGAGCTTAAAATTTCTCATTTAAGAAGTGGTAATGGTGATAATGATTCATCCACTGGAAGGTTATGTTAATTTATGAAATGTTTCAGCCAATAAGTTCTGCAGAGAAAGGTTGGAGTTGTGCTTTTGTGCATCTTTTTTTTTTTAACAAATTGTTTAATTATTTTGTTTATTTATTTATTTTGAACAACTTTATTTTAAAAAACAAAGATAAATGTACAAATTTTATGCATTTTTGCATATAAGTATATAAATACATATTTGTCAGTGCTTGATTTTTTTTTAAGGTTTGATAGTGTGCATTAAATTCTTACTAGTTACAATGAGCATAACGTACATGGAAAACAGGATGTAACCTGGAATTAGTCAAAGTTTTCTTAATGTGCAAGGATTAAAGATAATGGTTTTTTTCTTTTCTTTCTTTCTTTTTTGTCTTTCTTGAACTTCATATAGTTTGTGAGTTGTTTCTGGAGTGTTCAGGGATTTCTGGGGTTAGTATCCAATTATCAGTGATTGCATATTATGCCTGTTCTTTTGTGACTGTGTTATCTCACTCAGGATGATATTCTCTAGATGCATCCATTTTCTTAAGAATTTCGATAAGCCATTGTTTCTGATAGCTGAGTAGTACTTCATTGTGTAAATGTACCACAATTTTTGTATCAGTTCATCAACTGAAGGACATCTGGTTTCTTTCCAACTTCTGGCTATTATAAATAGAGCTGCTATGAACATTGCAGTACATGTGTCCTTGTTGTCTGTTGGAGCTTCTCAGGGGTATATGCCCAGAAGTGGAATAACTGGATCTTCAGGTAGTTTATGTTCAATTTTCTGAAGAATCACCATACTGATTTCCAGAGTGGTTTTACCAGTTTACAACCCCCACCAACAGTGGAGAAGTGGTCCTCTTTCTTCACATGCTTGTCAGAATCTGCTGTCATCTGAATTTTTTATCTTGGCCAATCTAACACCAGTGAGGTAAAAATCTCAGGGTTGTTTTGATTTGCATTTCCCTGATGGCTAAGGATGTTAAGCACTTCCTTAGATGCTTCTCAGCCATTTGATATTCCTCAATTGAGAACGTTTTGTTTATCTCAGTACCCCATTTTTAATAGGGTTGTTTGGTTCTCTAGTGTCTAGCTTCTTAAGTTCTTTGTATACCTTGGATATTAGGTCTCTATCTGATGTGGGGTTGGTAAAGATCTTTTCCCACTCTGTTGGTTGCTGTTTTGTTTTCTTGACAGTGTCCTTAGCCTTATAGAATCTTTGCAATCTCATTAAGTCCCATTTGTCAATCTTTGACCTTATAGCACAAGCCAGGAAATTTTCTTCTGTACGTATGTGTTCTAAGGTTTTCACTATATTCTCATCAAATAGTTTTAATTTACCTGGTTTAATGAAGAGATCTTTGATCCACTTACTCTTGAGCTTTGTACAAGGAGATGAGAATGGGTCCATTTTCATTCTTCTGCATGCTGAGTGTCATTGGGACCAACACCATTTGTTGAATAGGCTGTCCTTTTTCCATTGAATGTTTTCAGCTCCTTTGTCAAAAATCAAGTGACCACAGATGTCAGGTCTCATCTGGATCTTCTATTCTATTTCATTGATCCATGTGCCTATCTCTGTACCAGAACCATACAGTTTGATCTTTTTTTATTCCAGATGAAATTGCACATTGCTCTTTCCAACTCTATGAAGAACTGGGTTGGTATTTTCATGTGGATTGCATTGAATCATTAGATTGATTTTGGTAGGATGACCATTTTTACAATATTTATCTTTCCAATCCATGAGCATGGAAGATCTTTCCATTTTCTGAGATCTTCCTCGATTTTCTTCTTTAGAGGTTTGAAGTTCTTCTCATAAAGTTCCTTCACTTGCTTAGTTAGCGTCACACCAAGGTATTTCATATTGTTTGTGACTATTGTGAGGGGTATAATTTCTCTAATTTCTTTCTCCACATGTTTGTCCTTTGAGTAGAGGAAGGCGACTGATTTTTTTTTTTAATTTAATTTTATATCCAGCCAGTTGGCTGAACTTGTTCATCAACTGTAGGAGTTCTCTGGTGGACATTTTGGGATCTTTTAAGTACACTATCATTTCATCTGCAAATAGTGATATTTTTACCTCATCTTTTCAAATTTGTATCCTTTTGATATCCTTTTCTTGTCTAATTGCTCAGGCCAGGACTTGCAGTTCCATGTTGAATAGGTAGGGGGAGAGTCGTCAGCCTTGTGGAGTCCCTGATTTTAGTGGGATTCTTTCAAGTGTCCCATCATTAAGTTTGATGTTGACTGGTGGTTTGCTGTATATTGCTTTTATTATGTTTAGATGTGGGCCTCGAATTCCTGTTCTTTCCAAGACTTTTAACATGAAGGGTTGTTGAATTTTGTCAAATGCATTCTCAGCATCTAGTGAGATGATCTTGTGGTATTTTCTTTGAGTTTGTTTATATAGTGGATTAGATTTATGGATTTCTATATGTTAAACCATCCCTGCATCCCAGGGATGAAGCCTACTTGAGCATGATGAATGATTATTTTGATGTGTTCTTGGATTCTGTTTGCAAGGATTTTGTTGAGTATTTTTGCATCAATATTCATAAGTGAGATTGGTCAGAATTTCTTATTCTTTTTTGGGTCTTTGTGTGGTTTAGGAATGAGGGTTATTGTAGCCTCAAAAAATGGGTTAGGTAGTGGTCCATCTGATTCTATTTTGTGAAATAGTTTGGGGAATTTTAGTATTAGGTCATCAATAATGTCTGATAAATTTATTTATTTTTTATGTTTTGTTTTTTTTCTTTATTTCTTGGACTTCATACAGTCTGTGAGTTATTTCTGGGGCAGTACAAGCCTCTGGGGTTAGCATCCCACTATCAGTGACTGCATATTATGTCTGTTCTTTTGTGACTGGGTTATCTCACTCAGGATGATGTTCTCTAGATGCAGCCATTTTCTTAAGAATTTGGTTAAGTCTGAACCAATCTGGACCTGTGCTTCTTTTGTTTGGGAGACTTTTGATGACTGCTTCTATATTTTTAGGTGTTTGGGGATTATTTAGATGGTTTACCTGGTCCTTGTTTAACTTTTATTTCTTGTATCTGTCTAGGAATTCATCCATTTCTTTGATATTTTACAGCTTTGTTGAGTATAGGCTTTTTTCGTAGGATCTGATGATTACTTGAATTTCCTCATTTTCAGTTATAATTTATCCACTTTCATTTTGGATTTTGTTAATTTGGATACTCTCTCTTTTCCCTCTAGTTAGTTTGGCTAAGGGTTTATCAATCTTGTTAATTTTCTCAAAAAACAACCTCTTGGTTTGGTTGATGGTTTAAATTATTCTTTGTGTTTCTATTTGTTCTATTTCTCCTCTAAGTTTGATTATTTCTTGCTGTCTACTCCTCTTCAATGTATCTGCTTCTTTTTGTTCTAGAGCTTTCAACTGTACTGTCAAGTTGGTAGTGTATGCTCTCTCCAGTTTCTTTTTGGAAGCACTCAGAGCTATGGATTTTCCTCTCAGTACTGCTTTCAGTGCATCCCATTGGTTTGTCTATGTTGTGTTTTCATTTTCATTGAATTCTAGAAAATCCTTAATTTCTTTCTTTATTTCTTCTTTGACCCTGCTATCATTTAATAGGCCATTCTTTACTTTAAATGTTCATATGGGCTTTTTGGTGTCTTTGTTGTTATTAAAAACCAGCCTTAGTCCATGGTGATCTGAAAAAATGCATGGGGGTATTTCAATCTTCTTATATCTATTGAGGCTCATTTTGTGACCAATTATGTGGTCAATTTTCGAGAAGGTGCCATGATGTCCTGAGAAAAAGCTGTATTCTTTTGTTTTGGGATGATATGTTCTATAGATATATATTAGTTCCAATTGTTTCATAATCTCTGCTATTTTTACTGTGTCCTTGTTCAATTTTTGTTTCCATGATCTATCCATTGGTGAGAGTGGGGTATTAAGGTCTTCATCTATTATTATGTGGGGTGTAATGTATTTTTTGAGCTTTAGTAGGGTTTCTTTTATGAATATGGGTGCTTTTGTATTTGTTGCATATATGTTAAGGATTGAGAGTTCCTCCTGACACATTTCCCCTGTAATGAGTAAAAAGTGTCCTTCCTTATCTTTTTTGATAACTTTTGGTTGAAAAATCTACTTTACTTGATATTAGAATGGCCACTCCAGGTTGCTTCTTCGGGCTATTTGCTTGGAAGTTTTATTCCTACCCGTTTACTCTGAGATAGTGTCTGTCTTTGTCTCTGAGATGACTTTCCTATATGCAGCAAAGTGCTGGGTTTTGTTTATATATCCAGTCTGATAGCCTATATATTTTTCATGGAGATTTGAGTCCATTTATGTTAATAGATGTTACGGAATAGTGGTTGCTTCCATGCTATTTTTGCTTCTAGAGGTCGAATTGTGCCTGTGTTTCTTTCTTCTTTGGTTTTAATCTTTAGGAGTTTTCTTGTTTATACTAGGATGTAGTTCCCCTCACTGTATTGGGTTTTCCACCTATAAATCATTGTAGTGCTGAGTTTATGGTCATATATTATGTAAATTTAGTTTTATCTTGGAATATCTTAGTCTCTCCATCTATGGTGATTGAGAGTTTTGCTGGGTATAGCAGCTTGGGTTGACACTTGTGCTCTCTTAGGGTCTGCACAATGTCTGTCCAAGATCTTCTAGCTTTCACAATCTCTGTTGAGAAATCGGATGTGATTCTGATTGGTCTGCCTTTATATATTATGTGACCTTTTTCCCTTACTGCTTTTAGTATTCTTTCTTTGCTTTGGGCACTTGTCTTTTTGACTATTATGTGTTGGGAGGAATTTCTTTTTTGGTCCAACCTATTTGGAGTTCTGTAGGCTTCTTTTATGCTAGTGGTGATCTCATTCTTAAGGGGAGCAAAGTTTTCCTCCAGGATTTTTTGAAGATATTTACTTCGACTCTCAGTTAATATTCTTCGCCGTTTTCTATTCCTATTATCCTTATTTTTGGTCTTTTCATTGTGTCCTGGATCTCCTGCACATTTTGTGTTAGGACTTTCTTGGCTCTTGCATCTTCTCTGACTGTTTTGTCTATGTTTTCAATGTTGTCTTTGGCCCCCAATATTCTCTCTTCCATCTCTTATAGTCTGTTGGGAATGCTTGCATTTGTGACTCCTGATTTCTTTTTTAGATTTTCTTCTTCTAGTGTTGTCTCTTTTAGTGTTTTTTTATTGTGTCCATTTCCATTTTAAATTTCCTTCTCCATTCTTTCATCTCATTGGTTCTGTTTTCCTCTAGTTTTTTTGAGTTCTTTGTGTGTTTTTCTTGTTTCCTCTTTAAAAGCTTTACTTCTTTATGGTTTTCTTCCCGTTCTTGTTTAAGGATCTCTATCATCATCTTGAGGTATGATTTCAGGTTTGAGTCTTCTTTTTCTGGAGTTTTTGGCATTCAGCTGTTTGTTGTGATGGGAGAGCTGGGTTCTGGTGTTCTCAGGTCATCTTGGTTTCCCTGAGGTATGATCTCTCGCTTTCCTCTTGCCATCTTTTTGTCTGTGTTTATATGTGGTCTTGTCAATGATTGGTTCTCACCTCTCCCTTGTACCTGGCCTGTGTCACTGGATCTCTGCGTGTTCCTGGTGGCAGATGGCCTAAGTACCTGTCATACATGCACAGGTCGTGGGCTGATAACAGACATCCCAAAGCATGGTTCCTGCTTACCTCAACCAAGCAGAGGATGAGAGAAGTGGCACATTTTCTATGTGCTCGGCAGAGATCTCTCTGCTCCCTTGCTCCTCAGAACGCCTTCTCACCAGGCCTGTGTCCCTGGAGCTCTGCTTTTGTGCATCTTTTACATCCTTAATGCTGGCCTTTAATGATTAATCAATAAGCATAGGTGAAATTAAAGGATGATGTATTCTCTTCCAAAAAGAAATATTCTTCTTCCTTTCAATTTGTTTTGCTCTTTTCCTTTTTTCTCTTTTTCCAGAATACTTGCCTCCCTTCCCTTCCTTTCACTGGAATGTTTCCTATGTAGCAATTCTTTCTCTTTCTTCTTCTTTTGAAGGTGAGGATTCGCCAATAACGATAAACTATATTTAGATTTTGCATGAAGTTGACTTAGTCCTACATCTTGTAGAAGACAGACAACAAGGCTGTCAATGAATAAAACCTACTAGTTGTTTGATTTGTTTTGTTTGTTAACAATAAAATATCTAAATTACTGACTTCAAAAGGCAGAATAGACTTTAGAATATTGCTTATAAGGTATAGTTCAAGCATCATTATTGGAGAAATATCTATTAGTAATCATAGAGGAAATATTATATCAAAATTCACTGTTTTTTTATGACAGCTTTTAGAAGAAATTAAGCCTATAAAAATATATTGTTACTGCATGACACTGGTACAGAAATAGGCACTTAGATAAATGGAATAGAATAGAAGATCCAGAAATGAGCCCTTACATATATGGTCACCTGATTTTTGACAAAGGAGCTGTAAACATTCAATGGAAAAAAGACAGCCTATTCAACACATGGTGTTGGTCCAACTGGCACTCAGCATGCAGAAGAAGGAAAATAGACCCTTATTTATCTCCTTGTACAAAGCTTAAGTGTAAGTGGATCAAAGATCTCTACATTAAACCAGGTACACTAAAACTATTATATGAGAAAGGAGGGAAAACCTTAGAACTCATAGGCACAGGAGAATATTTCCTGAACAGAACACTAATGGCTCGAGCTCTAAGGTCAAAGATTGACAAATGGGACTTAATGAGATTTCAAAGTTTCTGTAAGGTGAAAGACACTGTCAAGAAAACTATATGGCAGCCAACAGAGTGGAAAAAAGATCTTTAACAACCCCACATCAGATAGAGACCTAATATCCAAGGTTTACAAAGAACTCAAAAAGCTAGGTACTAGAGAATCAAACAACCCTATTAAAACAAGGCACAAACTTAAACAAAAAGTTCTCAATTAAGGAATATAGAATGGCTGAGAAACATCTAAGGAAGTGCTCAACATCCTTAGCCAACAGGGAAATACAAATCAAAACAACCCTGAGATTCCACCTCACACCAGTCAGATTGGCCAAGATCCAAAACTCAGATGACAAAAGATGTTGAGAAAGAGGAACACTTCTCCACTGTTGGTGGGGTTGTAAACTGATACAACCACTCTGGAAATCAGTCTGGCGGTTCCTCCAAAAAATGGACATAGTACTACATGAAAACCCAGTTATTCCACTTCCGGGAATATACCCCAGAGACACTCCAACATACAACAAAGATAT
Organism: Micromys minutus; assembly: GCF_963924665.1. Classification (NCBI taxonomy): domain Eukaryota; kingdom Metazoa; phylum Chordata; class Mammalia; order Rodentia; family Muridae; genus Micromys; species Micromys minutus. The sequence continues at coordinate 191,862,084 of NC_137969.1, read as the reverse complement.
ATGCACCACAATGTTCATAGCAGCTCTATTTATAATAGGCAGAAGCTGGAAAGAACCTAGATGTCCTTCAGTAGATGAATGGATACAAACATTGTGGTACATCTACACAATGGAATACTATTCAGCTATTAGAAACAATGGCTTAACGAAATTCTTAAGAAAATGGTTGCATCTAGAGAATATCATCCTGAGTGAGATGACCCAATCACAAAAGAACAGACATAATATGCAGCCAGTGATAATGGGATACTAACCCCAGAAAACTCTGAACACCCCAGAAACAACTCACACTGTGTGAAGTTCAAGAAAAAAAAAGAATATATTTTAATTAAAATAGAATTGTATCACATCCCCCTTTCCTCCCTACAGCCCTTCCCAGTTTCTCTCCTATCCCCTCAAATTAATAGCCTCTTTTCCTATATTATTGTTACATATATACATATGTGTATGTTTATGTGTCCACAAATACTTAATTACAACCTTCAAAATGTATTCATATACTTTTATGCAAAAATGCTGAAAATTTGTACATTTATGTTTGTTTTTTAAAATAAAGTTTTTTTAAAAAAATAAAAGAAGAATTTTTGATTGGTCAAAAAATCTTGATTCTTTTTAAAGTTCCAGTTTGGGGTACTTTATGTATGTCACACAGAGTATCTGCTATCTAAACATTGTTTTAAGGTCTTTTATTGTAATTTTTTCCTCCTGTGAATAAAGAGAATGTTACAAGTCAGCTTGAATAAACTGTTAAAAAAAAGGTATATTGTGTGTGTGTGTGTGTGTGTGTGTGTGTGTGTTTCACTAACCATATTTATACAAATTTAACTGATCTTTACTAAAGCCTCTGTTTACACGGATAATTTTTGATAATAAACCAGGATATATAGTTTAGTACTTAAACTATAATATTAAATATTATTACTTTCATTAATCTTAAACATATTTTTACCTTAACTTTGTTGATAATCACCTCAAATTCTCTACTTACCACATCTTATTACTTTATAAAACTGAAAAATTTTTTTATGGAAATGAATTTAGCTGTGACCATAGAATATTTTAATTCATCAGTATATGTTAATATAAATTAAATTTTCAGGGATATTATTATACTATGATACCAAGGTGGTTGTTCAGTTTTTTATTGACTATTGTCATTGACAGACCTTGAGGCTGCATAGTACTGTACTTGACTGTGAATGCAATTAGGTGATCCAAGCTTAGTTTAAATAGTCTTACTCACAATTCTTAGCTGTTTTGACAAACGAAAGGATGGCACAGCATCTCAACTACAAGTTTATTTTTTCTATTGTTTAATGGAGAAGCTGAAATATTTTAATTATTACTTTATTATGAGCATATGTTTTACATTGTTAAATCAGCTGAATTTATAGTACATAAGACAATTTAGCTGTCCAATCTGCTTCAAACAGTCAGAGCCTTTGAATCTAAGCCATTTCCCAAAGCAGCATCTACTTGGCATATAGTGAAGGGGTGATTTGACATTTATTTATTTATTTATTTATTTATTTATTTATTTATTTATTTATTTGTGATCAGAGTCCCTAGTTTTATCTTTATCTCGCCGTTGAATTGTCCAGTTTGGCTGTGTACAACAATCAAATCAGATGGATAATTGTCAATTCTTTTTGCATGTCTTATATTATAAACATAGCTTATAATGAAAAGGATTTACTATACTGCAGAAAATGACTGACCATCCTGCTTTCTTAACTGGTCATTTGCACCAGGTCAGAATGTTCTTTCTGTTAATTTGTAGTGTGATCTGATTTCACTTACTATAATCCAACTTATTTATTCAGACATATTTAGCATCTTATTATAACCCAACTGTGAATTCTAAAAATGTTTGAACTGAAAGATATCATATAAACAAGGTACTACCTGTGTTTTTATTGCCTAAAACACAGCTGCTCATCTCTCCAGGCCATTGAACAGCTCTGGTCTAAAAGCCACAACACAGCTGTACTGAAGGAGAATTAATACTTGGCATTCATTTAGATTCCTTGGACAGAAATGCCACTGTTCTAATGTTTTAATGATCTAACCCAGTACCATTAGTCAAAATGAATCTCCCATTTTTATTGCTGGCTCTTAATAATAAAAATACTACCAAGTTATACTGTTTTTATGAATGGTGTATCAAAGATCATTGAAAAAAATTGGTTTGTTTTTTGGGGTTTTGTTTGTTTGTTTGTTTGTTCAGTGACTCATCAGAAAAAAGACTGACTAAAGCTGGATTGTATTCCTTTTGTGAAACATTTTCTGATGACTGATGAGAGGAGGCCTGTGAGGTGCTAAGTGATTTTGAATATAAAAACCAACAGCAGTGACTATGCTGTCTCATCTTGAGAAAGCTGGAGAGGTAAATGCCTTCTCTGGGAAGAGCTGGTGTGCTCTGGTAACAACAGTGAGAACAGTCTGATCACTGTTCTTCACATATTAGGCTCTATCCACTAACACAGTACTGATGTGTGTCCTATTGGACCTAGAGTGAAGACCAGATGTCTTGTGAACATTTTAATGGAAGGCAGTAGTAGAATAAGATACTGGTGGACATTTGTAAATACTCTTGTAAATTTGATTAACTGATAAGAAACCTAGGACATTAGGAAAACAAAACTATGTGTAATTCAAGAAAAACTCAAAGCACAGTGGATAGACCTGGGTCTCTGGGGGATGTCTCTGAAGAATACTTGGCTCTGACCATTCACATTACTGTTGTTTGATTTCCAGCTTCCATGAAATAAACAGCTTCTTACACAAGGTCCATTGCAATGATATTTTGCCTCACCTTAATAGCAATGTTTGAGTACTATACTGAAATGATGAGAGAAAACCAATCTTCCTCCTTTTAAGTGATCCCATTCTCAGGTATTTGCAACTATGATGATGTTACAAAACACTGATTTTTAGATTTTTATCTTATTGCTATACACACTCAGAGACACACACACAGAAGGGGAGAGAGAGAGAGAGAGAGAGAGAGAGAGAGAGAGAGAGAGAGAGAGAGAGAGAGAGAGAGAGAGAGAGAAAGAGAGAGAGAGAGAGAGAGAGATTTTGAGACATCTTCCTATGTAGCCCATGCTGGTCTTGAACTTACCATGAAGTTCACTATGATTTCCATCTTGTAATCATCTAACCTCTTCAGTGCACCTAAATGCCTGGGCCCAGAACTCATTCTTATTCTTTCAACTATTGTTCCATTTCACCACCCTCCAAAATGGGTTCATTATGCAACACCCAATAATGCATCACCCTTTCCTAATATTAACCTACCCAGCTCCTCACTTAAGTCCCAAAACTCATCTTGATACTATGCAGGCATAAGTGGTATGATTTTTTTTTTTTGCTTGCTTAATTTTGCTTTTTAAGACAAAATCTTATTTCATAGATCTGACTATCATAGTATCTACAATTTAGGTAAGATTGGCTTCCAACTTATAGAAATCCACCAGTGAATCCCAGCTATTAATGTGCTTTTACATAACTTTGAGAGGTAGTATTTATTCCCAATAGACTTCAATGTAGCTGAACTAATTTCTAACTCTTAAATGATAGGAAGGTTAGAGGGCCCAGTCCAAGGTCAGCTTTGGGACTAAGGTAAAGCAGAATATCCTTGTGGTGGATTCTGTGTTTGGGGATTCTCAACTCATGGAAGGAAGGATTCAAACAATAGTAAGAGGAAGGTCAAGGGACAAGTGTACCCTTCAGTGGTATCCTTCAGAGACCCCACTGTACCCACAAGCCTCAGTTATCTCTGAAAATGCTCTCAGAAAAATGCACTCAGTTGTACTTTATTACTCTTTTAGACTTCTGGATTCAATAAAGTTAACAAGCATAGCCACAAGTGTACAGTTATAATCACACTGGAGTAAGAAAGAAATAAATTGACAGTAAAACATATTTCTCACTTTCTGTTTTGTAAACCGATGAAGAATGTCATTAAACCTTAGTTGATCTCATGCCAAAAATTAAGTGAAAGAGAGATGTTTTGAAGTTTATATCAGGGCATCATGTGGACAATATCCTGGTGAGATATCCTTCCTTTCTTGTCTTCATATGTCTCAATTTCTGTGTATTAATCAATGACAGAATTTTTTAGAAAAAATTGTTGACAGGATTATAGGTAGAAAATATATGACAGCTAAACTGGTCCTCCTCACTTGTTCCTGTGTGGCACAGGTAAGGAGTAGACACTGCATTCTTTCTTAGTGAACCAAAGTGAGCCCATTTTTCCAGTCAATTCTGCTTTCAGTTCTATAACAGGGAATTGATGGAAAAACCTCTTTTTATCCTCAACTTCTTCAAGCTCCAGAATGGATCTGCTGATGTTTTGTCTTAAAATTAAAAATTCACCAGTAGTCAGGCAATTCAAAGTTAGGATGATCTTTATTGGTGCCTCTTGGGAATTTTACACATCTCATGAAAATGTAGGGAAGCACTTAGGGTTTCACTTCGCTCCAGAACATCTGTTCCTACTAGCAGGTATCTGGCTTTCTGTTTTATTCTTTATCATTAATTGTCTAGGGAAACTACAAACTTCACATGTCGACAGGCATGTAGCATATGCTTTGTGTTTATTAAAAGCAGCATTTGCTAGAAATTAAAAAGAAAATGTAGGTAGATTGTTATAGATTCTGTTACAACATAACATGATATAAGCAAAAGCTCTATTTTTAGATCTACTTCCTCCAGTGTAAGTCTACTAAAATATTATTATTCCATGTGTGTAACATACATATAAATCTAACTTATTGTATGAAAAATAAACAGTGAGGCTGTGTGGTCTGATTTTTAACTGCTTATCTCCAAACCATCTGAGTTGAAATCTAATGCTGCTATGCATAAGCCATGAGATACAGGGTAGATTACTTAATATCTTGATGCTTCATTTTTCTTATGTGTGAAGAAGTTAATAGAATGTGCCTTCTAAGATTTTTTGAGCAATTGTTTGCCTAATTCATATTAAGTATTTATAAGATAAATATGTGACATTAAATATTATAGCTATACATTTGAAACTGAAGGAGACACACAATGCTATGCTTAGCTACATCCAAAAAGCTATTTACATCTTACTTGCTCTTTAGCAACTTTCATTTGACCTATTTAACCCCTAAGACATTTAGGATATTTAGTCTGGCTAAGGGTTTTTTATCTTCTTGTTTTTCTCAAAGAACCAGCTACTGCTTTTGTTGATTCTTTGTATAAACCTTTTTGGTTTTACTTGGTTCATTTTAGCTCTGAGTTTGATTATTTCCTGCCCTCTACTCCTCTTGTGTATATTTGCTTCTTATTGTTCTAGAGCTTTCAGGTGTGCTGTCAAGCTGTTAGAGTATGTTCTCTCCAATTTCTTTTTGGAGGCTGTCTTAGCTATGAGTTTTCCTCTTAGCACTGCTTTCATTGTATCTTATATCTTTTAGTATGTTGTGTCTTCATTTTCATTAAATTCTATTAAGTGTTTAATTTTTTTCTTATTTATTTCTCGACAAAATTATCATTGAGAAGAGCACTGTTTAAGTTGCCATGTGTATGTGAGCTTTGTTCGTTTTGTTATTTTTGAAAACATCCTTAGTCCATGGTGATCTGATAGAATGCATATGATTACTTCAGTATTCTTATATCTGTTGAATCTGTTTTGTGACCGACTATATGGTCAGTTTTGGAAAGATACTGTGATGTGCTGAGAAGAAGCACCGTTTTCTTTTTCTTTATTATTTTGTTTTAGGATGAAATGGTCTATAGATGTTTGTTAAATTTATTTGGTTTATAACTTCTGTGAGTTTCACTGTGTCTCTGTTCAGTTTCTGCTTCCATAATCTGTCCATTGATGACAGTGGGATGCTGAAGTCTCCCACTATTTTTGTGTATGGTACCATATAATCTTTGAGCTTTAGTAAAGTTTCTTATATGAATTTGGGTGCCCTTGCATTTGAAGCATAGATATTTGCTCCAAATCAAGTTTGAGAGTTCATCCTGATAGAATTTTCCTTTAATGAGTATGAAAAGTCCTTCCTTATCCTTTTGCTAAGTTTTGGTTAAAAATCAATCTTATTAAATATTAGAATTCCTAATCCAGCTTGCTTCTTTGGATCATTTCTTTAGAAAGTTTTTCCTGAGCATTTTACTCTAAGGTAGTGTCTGTCTTTTCTTCTGAGATGAGTTTCCTTTATGCAGCAAAAGGCTGGATCCTGTTTAAGTATCTAATCTTCTTGTCAATGACTTTTTATTGGGGAATTGACTCTAGTGATGTTAAGAGATATTAAGAAATAGTGATGGTGGTTTTCTGTTATTTTTGTTGTTAAAGGTAGAATTATGTTTGTGTGGCTATCTTATTTTGCGTTTGTTTCAAGAAGATTACTTTTTGGCTTTGCCTAGGTTGTAGTTTCCCTCTTTGTGTTGGAGCTTTTCATCTATTATCCTTTGTAGGGCTAGATTTGTGAAAAGATATTTGTAATTTTGGTTTTGTCCTGGAATAACTTGGTTTCTCCATTTATTGTAATTGAGAGCTTTACTAGATATTTAATAGTCTTGGCTGGCATTTGTGTTCTCTTAGGGTCTGTATGACTTTTGTCCAGAATCTTTTAGCTTTTATGGTCTCTGTTGAGAAGTCTGGTAAAATTCTGATAGGTCTACCTTATATGTTACTTGACATTTTTCCCTTTCTTCTTTTAATATTCTTTGCTTTTTGGTGCATCTTTTGTTTTGATTCATATATGACAGGAAAAATTTGTTTTCTGGTCTGATCTATTTGTTGTTCTATAGGCTTCTTGTATGTTCATGGATATCCTTTTCTTTAAGTTAGGAAAGATATATTCTTTAATTTAGTAAGAAAAATACTTACTCTCCCTTTAATTAAGAATCTTTGCTACCTTCGACATTTATTATCCTTAAGTTTGATCTCCTCATTTTGTTCTAGATTTCCTGGATGTTTGGGTTAGGAGCGTTTTGCTTTTTGCATTTTCTTTGACTAGTGTGGTATATTTTCTATGGTATCATCTGAACCTGAGCTTCTCTCTTCTATCTCTTGTATTCTGTTGGTGATGCTGGTATCTACGACTCCTGATACTTTTCCTTTTTGTGATTTATTTATTATTCTATTTCCACTTTTAGATCCTTGATGGTTTTGTTCAATTCTTTCACCTTTTTGGTTGTGTTTCCATGTAGCTTTTTACAGAATGCCTGTGTTCTCCTCTATTTCTTTAAGGGAGTTATTCATGTCTTTCTTAATGCCCTCTATCATAATCATGAGGTATGATTTTAAATCCAAATCTTGGTCTTTCTGGTGTGTTGTAATATCCAGTACATGCTTTGGTGAGAGAACTGGGTTCTGATGCTGCCAGGTTTTCTTGGTTCCTGTTGCTTAGGTTCTTACGCTTGCCTCTTTTTATCTGTGATGTTAGTTGGTCTGGCTTTCTCTGACTGGACTTTGTCCCTTCTGTGGGCCTGTGAGCTGGTGGCCTTAGGGGAAAGAGTGCTTCTTGGTGATCATCTCTCTGCTGACAGGTTGTGGATCCTGATGACAGTGGGATGGCTCTAGCTCTGGAAGTAGATGGAGACTGGATATGTCCAGTCACAGGTACCTCCGTGATTCCTCTGTCTTTTGAGTTATTTGCTGGTCTCTAGAAAGTCAGTGGAGAGAAAGTGGGACTTCACCTGTAGGTTTAGTAGTGAGAGCCCTCCTGGGTGATCAGCTCTCTGCTGGCAAGTTGTGTGTCTGGATGACAGTGGGATGGCCCTAGCTCTGCTGTAATACTCTTTAAGGATGGTATAACAGTGAAATTTTCACTACAGCAAGTTTTATATTAATTCAGGGATAACTAATTATACCTGAAAATGTACCAGATTTATACATGGACACAGAGTCTACACAAGAAACTTCAGTGCTTGTAACTTTTAGCTTTTGCAAATGTCATTAAACTAAGCCCACGGATAATAAGGGACAACTTATTTTCTTGTTAAATTGTTTTTTATAATATACATTCTGCTTAACATTTGCATAACTAATTTTATCTTTCTATTTTATTATTTTCCATTTATATCACAAGGCATAAGTAGTTCTTTAGAAAGGCACTTGTGTTTGTTGTAGTAAAGTATGCAATCCTTTCTCGAGCTCAGCTTTTCTGAATGTGTTCTCCCTTCGATCCAGTGCCAATGTTTATACAGGTTAAACTGACACTAACTACATTACAGTATCAATGTGTCCTTCACATAGCAGAGGAAGATAATTGGAGTAGACTGGACAAAAGGAATAACTCTTTCACCTACATACCCAATTATTTAAAAGCAGCGTAGAGCTTATAAAGGTATACTATTGTCTATGAAATAAAAAAGCAAACAGAAGGCTTGGCCTGTAGGTCTAGTAGAGCTCCTGCCTTCTGTGTAAGAGTCCCCATTGAATGAACAGGACTGCCAGGAAGAAGAAAGCAAAGAAGGCTATTAGATTTGGGAGAATAAGGTTTATTTGGAGCAGTCATTGTAAAAACATAAGATCAATTTACCAAAGTCTATAAACAGAGACCTGGGTTTACACATAGAAGCTTTGCCAAGCCCAGCAGAGAAATACCTTACTCTATTCACATTTATTACTTGCTTCATTTCTCCAGTATTACTGATATTTGCTTCTATAGTAACTTATGGGACCTGAAAGCCTGTGCATCTGTGATGTTATGTGTGATAATGCACTGTGACTGTAATTTGCCTAATTCAGGTTAGTTATGTCATTGACTTGCTGTTCTTGTCATTTAAGTAATTCAAAATTTTATTGAATTTGTTTTTAGTGAAGCCTTTGTGAATACAAACTATGTAATATCATAATATATATTACATATTCTGCACACATTTACTAATTAGTAAGGTACTGCTTTTTCATGTTCAGGTTTGTTTGATTTCCTGTACTATTTCATCTTTGCATTAAAATACAAGTATCTTCATTTCTAGACCCAGGATATTCCTAAGATTTCTCACAAAATAAACGCAAACAAAATAATGTCTTCCTGAGGATACTTTTTTTTTTAAAAATGTCAACACATTATTACAATTTTTGCTATATCATATAAACATGAAAAATATCAACATTTTTATAACATATATCTCAGAGTGAAATGAATATTTTTTTTAAATTTGAGATTTATATTTTTTCCATTTTAACAATGATCTTAAATTTCTGAGTGTTAGCATGTTGCAGGAATTGCTTCCTTTAGTTCATTAGAGCCCTGAATGTATTGTATATATTTTTTATTTTATATTGTATTTTATATGTATATGATAACTTTTTGTAATAGCAACAAAATGTAAACACTTTTCACTCAAATGTACAACCTATCACTCTAGCAACTAGAAGTCATCTGGGCCTTCCTCAGTTCCCACTTTGGATCACTTTTCTGTGCTATTCTTCTGAATTGTAATTAGCTAGTACATCTTGAATTCATCATTCTCTTTTTCTTTTAACCATATTTTTTCTCTTTTTTAACTTTATTTTAAAAAACAAAGATAAATGTACAGATTTTTATGTATTTTTGCATAAAAGCATACAAACACATTTTTATAAGGTTGTAATTAAGTATTCGTGGGTACCTATACATACACATATGTATATATGTAACCATAATATAGGAAAAGAGGTTATTAATTTGAGGAGATAGGAGAGAAACTGGGAGTGGCTTTAGGAAAAAAAGGGGGATGTGATACAGTTCTTTTTTAATTAAAATATATTCGTTTTTTTTTCTTTTTTTCTTGATCTTCACACAGTCTGGGGGTCGTTTCTTGGGTGTTCAGGGATTTCTGAGGTTACTATCCCATTATCAGTGACTGCATATTATGTCTGTTCTTTTGTGACTGGGTTATCTCACTCAGGATGATATTCTCTAGATGCATCCATTTTCTTGAGAATTTTGTTAGACTGTTGTTTCTGATAGCTGAGTAGTACTCCATTGTGTAAATGTACCACAATTTTTGTATTTACACATTGTGTAAATTTTGTACCACATTCATCTACTGAAGGACATCTGGGTTCTTTCCAGCTTCTGGCTATTATAAATAGAGCTGCAATGAACACTGTGGTGCATGTATCTTTGTTGTATGTTGGAGTATCTCTGGGGTAAATGCCCAGAAGTGGAATAGCTCGGTCTTCTGGTAGTACTATGTCCATTTTTCTGAGGAACCGCCAGAATGATTTCCAGAGTGGTTGTATCAGTTTACAACCCCACCAGCAGTGGAGAAGTGTTCCTCTTTCTCCACATCATTGCCAGCATCTATTGTCATCGGAGTTTTGGATTTGGCCAATCTGACTGGTGTGAGGTGGAATCTCAGAGTTGTTTTGATTTGAATTTCCCTGATGGCTAAGGATGTTGAACACTTTCTTAGATGTTTCTTAGCCATTCGATATTCCTCAATTGAGAATTTTTTTTAAGTCTGTACCCCATTTTTTAATAGGGTTGTTTGATTCTCTGGTATCTTGCTTTTTGAGTTTCTTATATACCAGATTATTTTTCACTGTGTGCATGTTTAATTTTCACCATTGACAAAGTTGAACAGTAGGTTCATAATTGATACAGTCTTCCTGAGATTGCTTTCAAATTTCTTCAGTTTTATAACCATTTATTAACTAATATACAATGTCAAATAGGTGAATATGCTGTGTTGTTTGTGAATATCCCATTCATGGCACTTATACTTTATTACCATTAATATGGTTATAAAAACTTTATCCATATTTATAAGTACATTATAAATAAGTTCAATGTTACATATCTAGAAGTGGCAATTATCTGTTTTAGAGAATACATGTTACCAGATTCACATGATAAGTTGGTCTCTGTGCTGGATATTTTTATGTCAATTTGACATAAGGTGAAGTCATCTGAGGGGATAAAACTCAACTAACAAAATGCCTTCTTAAGGTTGTAGACAGGCCTGTAAGATATTTTCTTAGCTACTGATAATAAAAGGGCCCAGCTGATTGTAGGTAGGGTTATCCATTGGCTGGTGGTCTTAGGTTCTATAAGACGGAGATTGAGCAAGCCATGAGAGCAAACCAGTATGCACCACTTCTTTATGTCTTCTGCATCAGCTCCTGCGTTCAGGCTCCTTCATGGCATGAATTTTTTTTCTTCACTGCTTTTGGTAGTGAACTGTTAATGGAAATATGAGTAAAATAAACCCTTTCTTCCCCAACTTGCATTTGTCATGGTGTTCCATCACAGCAATAGTAACTAAAAGTAAGATACTCTCTAACTTTATTAAATTTCTTTATATATTTAGGGAAAATACACGTGAATCCAATACCATACTCCATAGTTTTGCCAACAATCATTAAATGCTTTTGTCTCTATAGTAGATATAATGTTGTACATTTTACATTCTAACTTACATTTCAGTGATTATCAATAAAGTCTCTCTCCTATTATTTGATTATTTATCATTACATTCTCTACTATTTATAGTTTATTAATACACTTTGTCCTTATTATCCAATATATTGTTAGTCCACTTTGATTTGCTGTTTTTCATGAACTAGGTTGTGAAATTTACACTCTTTGAGACATAAGCAAGCTATTTGTAATGCCTGTAAATAAACAGATATGATTTTAATGTAGTAAGTTGATCAACCTTTTTGTTACATTTTTTACAGTTGTATATATTTCCTTCTGAATTTGAGTCCTAGCATGCTTATGTTAACATTGGGGCATGGTGGGGTATGTCTATAACTCCAGTTTGAGGAATGGAGATAGGTGGATACTGCAATGCTTGTTGGACTGCCAGCCTAGCAGAAATATTAGTGTGCACACCCAGACAACCAGGAATGCACACCACACATGCACATTCAAAACAATTTTAATTTATTGTAGGCAGTCCTGTGACTATTTTCTATTTTTATAAAATTTTTACTTTATAAAATAGACAAGTTGGGGTTTGTTTTTGTACATACTGTAGGAGGGGAAGAGATATGTTTTATTGTTCATTATGAATTTGATAGAATTTATTCTGAGAGCTCTAGTGGTTGCAGTTGATTCTCTGTGTCCTCCTCTCTTTTTCTCTCCCTGACCCCTCTGTCTCTCCCATCCCCTCTACCTATTTCTTCATACAGGTATAATTTCACTGAAGAAATATATCTCAGTAGCAATTGAAAATGTATTCAAACTCTATATTTTGGTGTAATTTTAATCATTTTAATTTTATTTAAAAATTAGCCTTCATGATTAAATATTACTTTTTGAATAATTCTTTTATATTTCTGTGAAATCATATACATATATATTTGTTTCTTCACAAATTTCTTTCTATTAGAACTTCATTCTGATATCCTTTGCTAGTCTTTCTGAATTTCAGGCATTCCCTAATGAAATTTTGTTGGGTAAAAATAAAACTAAACAAAATAAAACACAAATGTGTTTTCATTATTTAAAGTTAAAAATATCTATGTGTTAAACTCCCAACTGTGAAACATCTTGTGATTATGGAATATTTGTTAGAAAGTAATTTTCTAACATATTAATCATATTTTCATGTATTTGACCTCATTTTGGCTTTTTAAATATACCCATTATAAATATTTATTTCAGATCATAAAGCTTATTTTATTTCTTTCACTTTTATTATAGATTTTAGACTAGAATATGAATGCCTCAGTCCTTCTTACAAGGGAGTACAAAATAGGGAGGGAAGTCCAAGGTCAAATAGAGGAGCAGGGAGTGAAGAAAAGATCTACAGAGAGTGCCTCACCTGGAGAGCCAACCCATATACTTCCACCAAACCCATGCACTATTGATGATGCCAAGAAGTGCTTACTGGCAGAACCCAGTATATGTTGGTCAAATATTCCTGAACCTAAGACCTGCCCTAGAGTATTTGATATACCCAGTATCATTCCATTGGAGGGAACTAATTTTTAGTTATTCACCAGGTATAAAAGACAGTTCAGTAGTTAACATTTACCCAAGGGTCATGGTTTTCATTTATTTGTTCATTAGCTCATTCTTTTTTTTTTAATTTTTATTGGATATTTTATGTATTTACATTTCAAGTGTTATCCCCTTTCCCCCTTCTTCCATCCCCATCTACTCTCTTCTTTCTTCCATGAAGATGCTCCCACTCCCAACCACCAACTCCCACCTCACTGCCCTGGAATTCCCCTCCACTGGGGAAATGAGACTTCACAAGACCAAAGGCTTCTCCTCCTTTTGATGAGAGACAATGCCATCCTCTGTTATATATGCAACTCCATGTGTATTTATTGGTTGGTGTTTTAGTCCCTGGGAGCTCTTGAGAGTTTGATTGGTTGATACTGTTGTTCTTCCCATGGGGCTGCAAACTTCTTTACCTCCTTCAGTTTTTTCTCTAGCTACTCTATTGGGGTCCCCATGCTCAGTCCAATGGTCAGCTGCAATCATCCTCCTCCTTATCAGTATGGCCTGGCAGAGCCTCTGAGGTGACATCCATATCAGGCTCCTGCAGCAAGCACTTCTTGACATCAGCAGTAGTGACTGGATTTGGTAGTTGCATATGGGATGGATCTCCAGGTGAGGCAGTATCTGAATGACCTTTCTTTCAGTATTTTAAAATTTTAATTGTTATCCACTTTTCCAGTTAATCTTGTCTGTTTCCTCCCCAATCCCCACTGCTTCTATGAGGGTGCTCTGCCTCCCACCTCAGTGCCCTAGCATTCCTCTACATTAGGTCATTGAGATTCCACAGGACCAAAGGGCTTCTTTCCCATTGATGCCGATAAGGTAACCCTCTGATATATATCCAGCTGTAACCATGGGTCTTTCTATGTATACTTTTTGGTTGATAGTTTAGTCCTTGGGAGCTTTGAGGGATTTGGTTGGTTGATATGGTTGCAAATCCCTTCAACTCCTACAGTCTTTCTCCTAACACCTCCATTGGTGTCCTGTACTTATGCAGATGGTTTGTTGCATGCATCTGCATCTGTATAGCTCATACTTTAAAAAATAGCAAAATAAAATACAAGATAAAATGAAACTATTACTAAATTTAAAAAAATCTAATATGTTAATTGATATATTGATATGAACATCAGATTATTTGAATATCTTTAAAGATCTTCTGTGTCTTCAGTGCTGTTTTAAAGTGTGGATATATTGTTTGTTTTGTTTTGTTTTGTTTTTTCTTTTTTTATTGAAAAACTTTATTTAAAAAAACAAAGATAAATGTACAAATTTTTAGCATTTTTGCATAAAAGTATACAAATACATTTTTAAGGTTGTAATTAAGTATTTATGGATACATATACATACACATATGTATATATGTAGCAATAATATAGGAAAAGAGGCTATTAATTTGAGGGTATAGGAAACTTGTAGGGGCTGTAGGGAAGAAAGTGGGATGTGATACAGTTCTATATTAATTTAAAATTTTTTTTTCAAGACAAGATTTCTCTGTGTTATCTGGGCTGCTCCAGACCTCTTTTTGTAAACCAAGCTGGCACTGAGAAATCCGCAGAAATCCAGCTGCCTCTGCCTCCAGAGTACTGGGATTAAAGAGATGAGCTCTTACTCCAATGTTTATATGTTTTAAGAAGCCATATATCTCGGTATGTATCTTTTTCATGTTCAAGTAATGTCAGATAAACTCTACAATCTACTGTGCATTTCAGAAGAAAAATAAAAGATTTTGAATGTTTCTAACATAATAATATATTCTTGAAAATTTTGCTGTATTTGGCATGAATTATAAATATTATGTATATGTACGTGCACATATGATGTTAACCATCACATGATATATCACAAGTTAGAACAATTTTCTCTCTATGAGACAGATGAATTAATAAAATACATATATTGTACAAAAAATTGTGGCTATCATATGAGATATAGGAATTGAAATTTCTGCATATAGAATTTTAACATGCAGGTTCAATTTTCTTATTCTATACTTTGTATTTTTTTATGTCTTTTGTGATTTCCTTTTGGTCCCTTTTGTGTTATCGTCTATCCATGCCATAAACTAATTTGTACACAGAGTTTCAAAGTGTCAAACATGATAGCTGTTAATTGCATAAGCTGAGTTTGAAAGTCTTTGAAAGATCTTGATCATCTCATTTTTCTCTAGCCCATGACACCCATGGTGCATCTGTCTTTTTTTTTTTATCTCCTGTCTTCTGTATCTCTCTTTTGCTCTCTCTTTTTTTAAGTATGTTGCATAATAACATTGTAACATTATTTCTCATCTGATACCCGTATTGGAGACAGGTAAGCTTTTTGATTTAGAATACACATTTACAGTGCTCATCACTGAATTTGCTTACTATGCTCATCACTACATTTCCACTGGAATTTTCAGGGGGGACTCACATCTCATCGAGTCCTGTCTACAGAAGTTGTGAGGACATAAAAGCAATCCTTTAACTTTTGAGACATTTTGTGCTCTGTAAATTTAAAAGCAGGCTCTGATGTGGAACCACCAGGCTCTTTTTAATGCTTTTATGATTAATGCAGCAGTTTGAAATTTTGTCTTCATCTCACTTGGGGCATGAATGGCAGAGATGATGAAGGTTTAGCCTCCAGTCAAACTTCCCTTACAATTCCAAGCTCCATTTACCTCTGTTTACTGATTTTCACTGTAGTTTTAGTTCACTACTTTTGCTCACTTTGAATACTTTTTATATTTACCAAATTTAATAATTTATTAATGCTTACATTTATTTTAGTTTTTCTGACCTCTACTTACACTTTATCTGGTGGAAAATTTATAGTAGCTAAATTACCTTCTGAAAAATCTGTTTTCAATTTTAAAATGGCTCTTTAATATTTTTCCATTTAAATTTTAGAAGTATGTCATAGGCAACAGTCTTGGTAAGAATCATAAATTGAAAAGCATACATTTAAGGTAAAATGTATATCATATTTAGTTTGGATTTTTCTTGTTGTTGCTCTTGTTGTGGTTTGCTTAATTTTTGAAAAGGGTCTCACTTTATAGCTCTAATTTCCTGGACCTCATTATGCAGACCAAGCTGTCTTCAAACTCACAGAGATTTTCTGTCTCTCTCCTAAGTGCTCAGATTAAAGATGCTCACTACCACCACCCAACCCTTCATACTTAAAGTTTCAGTTTGGATGCTGTAAGAAAGCAGTCTGGCCAGAAACAACTAAAGGAAGGAATGAGTTTGTTTGGCTTATAGTTCCAGATTACAGTCCATCTCTCTCTCTCTCTCTCTCTCTCTCTCTCTCTCTCTCTCTCTCTCTCTCTCTCTCTCTCTCTCCCTCCCTCCCTCCCTCCCTCCCTCCCTCCCTCCCTCTCTCTCTCTCTCTCTCTCTCTCTCTCTCTCTCTGTGTGTGTGTGTGTATGTATATGTTTACTATGCTGCGAATCAAACCTAGAATTTCATAAATCACTTTAAAACTGAGCTATATTCCATGCCTTACAGGTCTTAAATATATGATAAGTAAATGAATATGATATCGAGCCAAATAATTTTATGTTAACATGACACATGCAAAAGTCATTTGAGAAGGGGGGACCTCAATAAAAAATATCTCCATATAATTAGACTTTAGACAAGCTTGTAGGACATTTTAATTTGTGATTGATGAGGGTGAATGCAGCCTGCATTGTGTGGGTCTATCTCTGGGCAACTGTTACTGGGTTCTATAGATCTTGCTGAGCAAGCCATGAATATCAAACTAGTAAAGAAGAATTCTCCATGGCCTCTTGTTGGTGTATTTGTTTTATTATTATTATTATTATTATTGGACTTTAATTGGGAATTAAGTACATTTAATTTCATTATTGGGAATTAAGCACATTTCTCACCGCCATACATATATGTCTGACATCACATGTATAGTTGAAATGTCTTACAATTTCATAGCAATAGAGTATCCTATTGAGAAGAGTTTTACTGGTGCATAAGAAGTTTTCAATGCTGTGAAAATGATGATGATGATGATAATAGTAATAATAATAATAATAATAATAATAATAAGAAGAAGAAGAAGAAGAAGAAGAAGAAGAAGAAGAAGAAGAATAAAGAATACACTTTCTTTATGTTTCATGTTTGTATTTGTTAACTTCTGAACTCATTTATCAACTTTTTCTAAAGAGAAAAGAATATGTCATATGAATAGATGAAAAGTTGAATCTTTTAAAAGGGTGTTTAAGTAGTTTACAAAAATGAAATAGGAATGCTTGCATACTGGATGACTTTTAGAGTTTCTCATACCAGACATCAGCGTTCAGCTGTGAGCACTGCATTGTGCTGTCCAAAGCCAAGCAGGCAGATGGGCTTTCATTATTTTCTTTTGACTTTTTATATTTGTTGATAATTGTTGTAATTAATTTTTAATCTGAAGACTTGTAAAGCAATACTTGGGGATTTAAAAACCAAACTTGTGTTAATGAAGCCCACACTGTCCAAATACTCTTTCCAAATCCATCTTCACTAAGCAGTAATAACTTTTTCCTGGTCAAGGGTTGATCTCAAGGCATCTGGGAAATAATAAGATAGCATCTGCCATCTTCCATGAAGTTCCATAAATGCGAGCAATGGAATGATTTGTCAAATCACAGCCACTTCTCAACAAGTTCTATTTTGAAGCAAAACCACTATTGTTCAGTCAGTGCCGACTTTTGTGTATGGTTCTAATTCTTAGGTTAGAATAGTAAAGTTATCAAAGAGAACACTAGAAGTAAAATTGAGAATGCTGAATTAATTTTGAATCAATTTCTACAAATTCTAGAGTTGTCATTGTTACCAATTTGTACATACTCATACTGCATATCATAACATTGTAAAATTTTCAATAAGCAACACAAAATGTAGCAACTTCTCTGAAGTCACAGATTTCAGACATGGTCATCATTGTTCAATGGTAATTTCTCATGGAGCTTGGTTGGTAAGGAGACAATTCCCTAGACATGTTGATTGAAAAAAGAAAGAAGTCAAAATATCACTATTTGCATATGATATGATAGTATACATAAGTGACCCCAAAAATCCATGAGAGAACTCCTACAACTGATAAAAATCTTCAGCAAAGTAGCTGGATATAAAATTAACTCAAACAAATCTGTAGCCATCCTCTACTCAAAAAGATATAGGGGCTGAGAAAGAAGTTAGAGAAATGACATTTTTCACAATAGTCAAGAAGAATATGAAATACCTTGCTGTGACCTGACCCTAATTAAAAAAATAAAAGTTCTGTATGACAAGAACTTCAAATCTCTGAAGAAAAAAACTAAAGAAGTTCTCAAATGTTGGAAAGGTCTCCTGTGCCCATGGTTTGGAATATTCAACATTGTGAAAATGGTCATATTGCCTCAGGCAATCTATAGACCCCATGAACACTCCAAGTCATTTCTTCAAAGAGTTATGAAGAGCAATTTGTAAATTTATTTGGAACATAGGATAGGGAAAAGTATTCTCAACAATAAAAGAACTTCAGTGGTAATCACCATCACTAACCTCAAGCTATATTACAAATCAATCATGATTTAAAAAAAAAAAAAAAAAACTCAATGGTATTGGTACAGAGATAGGCATGTAGATCAATGGAACATAATTGAAGACCTAGAAATGAACCCACACACCTATGGTCACATGATTGTTGACAAAGGAGATAAAAAACATTAATGGAAAAACAGATGGCATCTTCAACAAATGGTTCTGGTTCAACTGGCAGTCAGCATGCAGAAGGATGCAAATTGATCCATTTGTATCTCTTTGCTCAAAGCTCAGGTGCATTAAGATCAAAGACCTCTACACAGAACCAGGTACACTGAGGAACCTCCAGACTGATTTCCAAAGTGGTTGTAACAGCTATAAGTAAAAAAAGTGGGGAAGAGCTTAGAACACATAGGCACAGTAGAAAACTTTCTGAACAGTTAAACAATGGCTTATGCTCTAAGATCAAGACTCAACAAGTGGGACCTCAGGAAATTGCAAACTTTCTGTAAGGCTAAGGATACTGTTAAAAAAGACAAAATGGCAGCTAACAGATTGGGAAAGGATCTTTACCAATCTTATGTCTGACAGAGGGCTAATATCCAATATATATGAAGAACTCAAAAAGTTAGAATCTAGAGAATCAAATAATCCTATTAAAAATGGGTGCATAGTTAAACAAAGAATTCTCAACTGAGGGATATTGAATAGCAAAGAAGCACCAAAAGAAATGCTCACAATCCATAGTCATCAGGGAATTGCAAATCAAAACACCCTGAGATTCCACCTCACACTAGTCAGAATGGCTAAGATCAAAACCTCAGGTGACAGCAGGTGCTGGTGAGGATATGGAGAAAGAGGAACACGCCTTGATTGTTGGTGGGATTGTAAATTGGTGCAACAACTCTGGAAATCCGTCTGAGGGTTCTTCAAAAAATGGGACATAATCGTACCTGAGGACCCAGCTATACCATTCCAGGGTATATATCCCAAAGATTCTCTCACATATAACAAGGACACATGCTCCACCATGTTTTTAGCAGCCTTATTTATAATAGCCTGAAGCTGGAAAGAGCACAGATGTCCATCAACAGATGAATGGATACAGAAAGTGTGGTACATTTACACAATGGAGTACTACTCGCTATTAGAAATAATGACTTTATGAAATTTCTAGGCAAGTGGAAGGAACTAGAAAATATCATCCTGAGTAAGGTAACCAAGTCACAAAAGAATGCACATGTCATTCACTCACTCATAAGTGATACTATTCCCTAAAAGCTCTGAATACCCAAGAAACAATTGATAGCTCTTATAAAGCTCAAAAAGAAAGAAGGTGGCTGTCTCACGGGAAAAAAATACAAGGCCAATAGAGGAACAAGGATTGAAGAAAAGATTAATCAGAGACTACCTCATCTGGGGATCTATCCCATATGCAGCCACCAAACCCAAGTTTTACTGATGCCAAGAAGTGCTTACTGTCAGGAACCTGATATGGATGCCTCCTGAGAGGCTCTGCCAGAGTCATACAGATACAACTGAGAATGCTTGCAGCTAAACACTGGACTGAAATTGGGGACCCCAATGAAGGAGCTAGAGAAAGGACTGAAGGAGCTGAAAGGGTTTGCAACCTTGTAGGAAGAACAATACTATCATCCAACCAAACCCTTCACAACTCCCATGGACTAAAACACCAACCATTAAGCACTTGTGGTTCCAGGAACATATGCAGCAGAGGATAGCATTGTCTGGCATCAATAGGAGAAGAGGGCTTTGGTCCAGTGAAGGCACATTTTTCCAGTGCAGGAGAATGCCAAGACATTGAGTTGGAGAGGGTGATTGGAAGAGGGAGCACCTTCATAAAGACAAGTAGAAGGGGAAAAAATGGAGCAAGTATGGGAGAAAGGGAAAACCCTTGAAACGTAAATACAGATAATTTCCAATAAAATAATTAAAAAAACAGAAAGTAAGACTTATAGGGGAAAAACATAAGTAATATCCTCTACCATATCTGTTGATAGCTGGTGTTAAACTGTGCTAAAGGCTGCACTGACAGGACCATATATATTGCACACATTTCTGTTTGTTTGATTGTTTTTAGAGACAGGTTTTCTCTGTGTAGCCCTAGATGCCCTAAATCTCTTTCTCCCTCTCCCTCTCTTTCTCCCCTCCCTTCTCCCTCTCCCTTTGCCTCTCCTTTTTCTTTTTCTTTTCTTCCCCCTCTCTCTCCCTCTTTCCCCATCTGTTTCTCCCTCTCCATTTCCCCCCTCCCTCTTCCTCTCCTTCTCTCTCACCCTCTTCCTCCCTCCCACTTTTCCCCTCTTTCCTCTCCCTCTTTCTCTTCCCTGCTACCCCCCTCTATCTGGCCCCCTCCTTCTTTCTCTCCAAGGCTGGCCATGATTTCAGAGACTTACCTGCCTCTGCCGCTCAAATGTTGGGATTATAGTTGTGCTCTACCACCTGCTGGCTAATACAAACAGCATTTATAAGAAAAGCTAACTGTTACAATAAATATTAATGATGGAAAGTCTTCTCTCTTTACTGGCCCCTGCAGTCTCACTCCGCAGATGCAGCTCTAGTTTGGAGCTGAACACATGGACTTTGTCACTGGTTCCATGAACTACACTCTCCACAAGTTTCCCTTCCCAGGAGGTTCACTCTGCCAGCTCTGGTGCTTTTTCCTGTGTGTTTATTTACTTCACCACCCAAAACAAACATGACTCTATGGCTGAGTAAGTTTTCATACAGGTTTATATATTCAATTCTCAATCCACAAAACCCCAAACAATAAAATTACATTCAATAGACAAAGACACCAACTGCCCTTTTATATGAGATAAAATGACCTACAAAAACCCTTAAAATATTTATATCTACCTATGTCAGATTACAGTCACCAGGATTTGAATCGGCTTTCTCCAGCTCCATCTTTATCTCCTCCCCCAATCTCTGCTCCTACCTCTCCACTGTCTAATTATGTATCACCTTAACATCAATCCACGGTTAACTTTACAGAAAGAGGGAGAGAGGGAGGGAGGGAGAGAGAGAGAGAGAGAGAGAGAGAGAGAGAGAGAGAGAGAGAGAGAGAGAGAGAGAGAGAGAGAGAAACTTGCATTACCTGGATACATTAGAAATAGTACTATACACTTAGTATATTACAAATAAGCATTACATGTCTTGAGGCCTACATGCAATGTGATTTAACATATGGAAACTTCAGAATGGCAATGCACACATGAAAAATGAAAGACACAAGTTTCCTAACCAGTTTTTTTTATAGTACATTAACTTTTTCATAAACTACACCATGCAATCTAAAGTCAAAGAAGATGCTCATTGTGTGACAGATACAATGATATGAGTTGATATCAGTTGTTTTCCTAAGCCTGGAGAAAAGTTCTGAAAAATGCAATAGATACAATTTGTCAGCTGGATGGTGAGAAACCCAAGAAGTCAAGAGAAACCGCTGACCCTTGCCACCTTCTTATATCTTTTCTCATCTTCCTGTCAAGGAACAGTACTACTTCATGCTTCAACTAGCTTTTTAATCCTTGTCTAGAAAGCCACACGCTCCCATATCAAAAAGCTGACTGCCAGCAACCTTTCTAAGGACTTTATTCCAAAAGACAGACTGGGTAAATATATCTTCTACTGCTTCTGACTACAACATTACCAAAACCCCTTTGTTTGATAATTTTATTCATGTTCATCAAACACAGGAAAGAAGAAAAGACATGTGTGAATTGTCATCTTATTTGACATACTGTGAATTCAGACTTTGTGAGATCAGATGAACACTACACAAAAGTCAGGAAATAATTTGGTGCATAGACCAGTCACTGTATCTGTTGAGATATAGGCAAGGAAAATTGAAATGTCCAATGAAACAACTCGTTTCCAGCTCAGATAAGTCAGTTGATTTTTCAAGAATAATTGTATCACTGATGGTTGTTCCCCAACCCCAGAGATGGAAATGAAGATTTACTAGAGAGGCATTTGAGGTGAGATCTATTGAATCTCAATGAAATACAAACCTGTGAAAAAAATGAACAAAATAGCATTAAGTATTTCTTTCTTCAAATTGCATTAGACAAAATTGGCTTTGTGTTTTTAGCAAAAATGCAAGAAAGATGAGAATATGTCCTTTTCTAAGTAGCTATCCAGAGTCCATAATTCTGTCGTGAGTTGTCAGAGTTGTACAGAATAGAACATTTGGGGCCAGTGCTATGTGACATGAGAATTAGGAAACAAGTTATACTCTGACATGTTGTCTCTCCTCAACATTCACAGATCAATATCTAATCACCAAAGCAATTGTGTTATGAGTAAGGTCTTAAGAAAATAATGGGTCATGAGGGCAGACCTCATATAAATTATTTTATTGCCCTTAAAAAAGTGTTTATTCACCTCTTTACCCTGAGATGTTGCTATAAGAAGGGAGTTTCTATAAGGAATAAGCCCTTGCCAGATCCTGAATCTGCTGGAGTCACAATATGTGACAGTCCAGACTATACTACTCTGAGTTATATATAATACATTTCTAGTTATAGATTACGAATATGTATAGGTTAATCTTAAATGTTGTTTAGACAGGATTTAGAATATCGGGGAGATAAGACAACAGTTGAATATCTGTAATAAAATTTATACGTTGGATTAATTGGGTTGGGAAGACCCATCTAAATGTGGGAAGTGCTAGACCATGGGTGGAATCTAGTATTGAATAACTAGAAAGCAAGTTCAAGATGACAGGTACCACTGTCTGAATCCTTCAAATGAATATCTGCCCCATGTTTCTGCCAAACATGACAGTTCTACTGTGAAGAACTGGATCCTCAAATTAAACCCCTTATTTCTAAGTTGCTTTGTCAGGTATTTTCCTGCAACAATGCCTAAAATATTGTTGGATGCCTTCCCCATGCCTCACCTATGAATGTTGAAAGTCAATCATGCAGAGAAAAAGAAAAGATTTAGGGATTGAAAGTGTAGCAACACTCAATAGAATTTCCGGAGTATTCATAGGTAGGACTGCAGGACACCTGAGCTTTTCCACCATAGGTATATTTTATAAAAGTTAATGCTTGTACACAGTAGGTAGACCTTGAAAGATGGAGAAACTTCTATAGCTCTCTAAAGCCAAGAAACTCTCCAGTCTCTGGTGAAACAAGGTAGATATAATTGAAAAACATGTATATCCCTTTTACCATTGTTAAAACTAAAGTATGAAAGCACTATCTTTATCTTCAATATTAATCTTTTCATAAATTCCTATAACTTTTTTGATACTTGTATTTTACATATAGGCATTAGTCTCAGCAGGTTTACAAATGATTTTTTTTTTTCATTTAGAAAAGTAGGCTCCCTCTACCACTTGCCCAGGGAGTACGTATTCTCTGGACTCTTTCAAAGGGTTATAAAACATTGCCTCTGCTATTGGTGGTGGAGTGTATTGCGTTTTCTGGTGATTGACTGTGACTCCCCACCAAGAGTGGAAGTGTATTCAGCACATCCACCTGTGTGCACACAAAGAAAGATCAAGTTGGCCTTCCCCTGTCTTTGGAACTTCATACTCACTGATCTCAGTGGTGTGTCACTGTCCTCTCTACGACAGCTCCTTGTTTCTCAGGCCTGCTGTGTTCCCATACTGACTTCCTATTGTATGTGTATACAGACTGATTATGAGTTCACCACTCTTTCCCCCTTTTGTGCAGCATATTATCTCTGACAGATGAGTGCAATAAAATGAGTCCATTTTTCCCTCTCTCAGGCAGCAGAGTGAGTTCTAACCAACAAAGGCACACCGAGGCACATCTTTAACAGTGTCACCACATTGGCTTTCATCGCTTCACCTTTCCTTTCTCTGGTTTTCATCTCTGTGGCTGTAAAACACAGCTCCACATTGTGCCTGTCCTCTGGTCCTCAGCAGAATTAGTTACACAGACAGGAGCAGACTCTTTCATAGATACTCCATCACAGCTCAGCCTGACTTACCTCTCTGCACAAACTCTATTTTATAGATAAAAAGCTCAGAGTTTCAAAAGATGAGAAACTTTCATAAAAAGTCAAGCTTTCATTTTTGAAAAATAATACAATACTAGGATACTATTGAAAAATGTGATGGAATATTTAATAGGAAAAGAAAATGCTTCCCACATATGAGAACATTTCCAAATGGTATGCATTTGCCTTTATAAGTTTTTCTTTTTTATATGTGTAATAAATGCAGACATTATCAACCATTTCTCTGTTACTAATAAATATATTTGATTTTATAATCAGATTTAAAATCTTTTAATGCTAAAAATAATGAACTGAACATGCAGGATAATGGCATATGGTTCTTATCTCAGAATATTCATCCTAATAAATAAAATTTGAGTTGAAATGAAAAAGATTTGTGACAATTCTGTGATTTTCTTTTGTGTGCTAGGTGCTTTGGGATATTACAGAAAACTGTCACAAACTGGGTGACATAAATTAGGTACTTATATATGTATTTCTAGTGTCTGAGAAGAGAAGGTCAATGTGTCAAAGAACCAGAAAGGGCGAAAAGGATCACCCTTTATAGTTATCAGACACTCACGATGTGAGATGGACCCAATTAAGCCTTGGAGATCTTTTCTGTAAGGAGAAAAAAAATCTCGATTATAAAAGTTATATATATATAATTGTTTGTAACACTAAGAAAAGTAAGGATGTATACAAGAGACAACCTATCAAATAGCATAGTGATTTCTACCTTTTAGGGCTTTTAAAAGATTTGATTTATTATGTTTGCATGACTAAATGCCACATGTATATGAGTGTCTGCAGATGCCAGAAGAGGACCTTGGATCGTCTATCGTTGAAGTTACAGTTTGTTGTCACCACTGGGTCTGGGTGTTGGAAAGAGAACTGGGGTTTCCTTATAAAAAAATAACAGGATGTTTCCTTAGGACCAAGTCATCTCTACAGTCCTTACTTTCTCAAATTCTAAGTCATTTAAAAGCAAATGGTACTCTAAGAGAAGACCTTGAGAACATATTTACAGAAGGCCAATGAAAGGAAGTACTTAGACAGAGCATGGAGAATCTCAATGCTATATTTCTCTTCTTATAGGATTGCTATCATTTTCTGTGCAAAAATTTAGTAATTCCAAGGAAAATTATTATGTTGATTCTATGCATCATTTTTTCTTGTTGTTCAGTTAATCAACCATAATAGAGCCCTTTGTTCCTATTCAGTAAATCTTCTTAAGTTGATGAAAGTAAGAAAACATTCAGTTAGGGAGAAAGAATGAAATGAGCCAAGAAAAAAGCATTGAAAGTAAATATGCTAGAATTTAAATAACTGAAGCAAGAGGAAACCATGCTGTAATCCAAAGGTCATATGAGAGAGAATGGTTTGTATTTACAGGAGAGAATTGAGCCAAATTCAATATAATATATAAAGAGGGGGGGCTTTGAGAAGAAACAGATGCCTACACAAAAGGAAAGGTGAATAATTAATTAGTAAAACCCAAGCAGTAAAATTTAGGCTGTCAGGAAAACTCTCTGGGAAGGGACCAGAACCTAAAACTACCTCATGCCTCCAGTATCTCGCGAGTCAGTCAGGATGATATCTGCAGAACTGATTAGTGGATACTAATGTTTTTCAGGATTGATTGATTGTGTCAGCCCTTGATAGAGAGACATGTTCATCGATTTTGAAATGGAAAGGCTAAATGATTATTCTGTGTGTACATTTGAGAATTGAGGTACTCGTGAGATAGATGACATATGACAATAAACTGCACTTGTGAAACATCGAGATTAGCATAGCTGCAATGCCAGAAAATAAAAACACGAGGCTCTTGGTAAACATCTCAAATAGTATACATTGCAAATCGTGTGCAGAATGTCTCATGTACTATAAGGGATGTGCTTACATTATCTGATGTGCATTTGAAAGTTTACTGGTCATCTTGTGTTTTATTTGATTACCTTATTTAAAAATAAGAAACTAGAATTTGAGGTTAGGGTTATTCCTGCAGAGAAGGTATGGAAGGAAGAAAAATAGAAAATGAAGTCGGAGAAAGCTAAGAATGAAGAAGAGTGGGAAATGGAAGGAAGGAACTGTTTGAAGTAAAGGATTTAAGATATACTTTCACTTGTCTAAGAATGTAAAAATGAAAAAAAAAGAAGATGAATAGTCAAGTCTTTTACAACACAGAATTCATTTACCAAAATTACTTTAAAATAGCACTCAAATTCGACTTAATAGCTATATTTACAACCGGGTTAAATTATCATATTCTGAATACCACTCTCTTTCTCTCATGAAATATTCAAAACATTTAGAAAACTACAGGACTTAGGGTAATGTGTGTACTTCATCCCAGACTTAACCACTCTAAACGATGTTCTTCCTTACTTTGATCAGTTACTGTAGCAAGTAACCTTTTCATTTCATTTATTGACCTTATTTGTGTGTGTGTGTGCGTGCGCGTGTGTGTGTGTGTGTGTGTGAATGTGCACATTTGTATCAGTTTACATGTGTAGTACAAATTTTGGCAGTTGGTTTTTACTATCTACCTTGGTAAGTCAAGGTCTTTCTTGCTCCTGCTGCACAATATGTTCTTATCTTCTGCATAATCCTTTTGAACCCACCATCCATATCTCTTGAGGTTTGTTGGGATTTCAAGGGGGGGGGGGCGCTACTGTCTCCAACTTCTTGTGTGTGTTCTTGAGATTGTACTCAACTCTCAGGCTTGCAAGGTTTGTAAGCCATCTGATCCAACTTTTAATAAGTTTTGTAAGATAAAAATGAAAACTGAACCCTAACTGTTTGGTTACTCCAAAACTGTCATAACTATTGCATCAGTGCACATTTTGCCTGACAAGTTGCTGTTGCTGTAAGGAGGGTCCAGCATTTCATAAATATATTGATGTCTGGTATTTCTCCCAGAAGCTTGTACAACACACTCTGGCAATATGAAATACAGCCAAGCAAACTCTCAGTGTAGTGGGAACAGATGATTATCAGCCTCCAGCCCACACTGAGGACCATAGGTACTGATAGTTTCTGGAAAGAGAGATCTATTCCTTATTGAAGATACAGCCACTGGTGTGTTTGTCATGCTCTAATAGACATATGGACATATGGGTGACACTAACAGGACTTAAACATCTTTATAAACGTAAAAGATAAAGATAAAGCGTGAAATGGGGAGAGAGATGTGTTGTGGATGATATGGGGGAGTTGAAGAAGGAAATGGGTAGTGTATGTCATTGTATTTTATTATACACAATACAAAATAAATTGAAAAATAAGAAAATGTATTTTAAAAAAAAGAGAGCCAAAGGTTAGGCTCAATAGAACTGAAGATTTCAGTGAACTGTGTTTTAATAAACACCCATTTAAATCTTCATTCATTATGCCCAAAATATGTGGAATACTTGAACAAAAATAGCGTTTGGAACCCATTGCATTGTACAATGAATATATACTAATGGCTTTTAGAAAACTATTGTGAACTACATTAATAACATTTTTAGAGATTCAAATTTAAATAAAAATGGTTTTTCAATAAAGAATCTACAAAGCAACAAACCCCTGATCGTGAGCGCTTTGTGCTGTCCAGAGTTTTGTATCTCTTGCTTGCTCTTAATGAGAGTCATCCTCAGAGCTGTATGTTTCTTCTAAAAAGTACTGTGAATATTAGCATATACTATATCTATATACAGAGACCCATGCGTATACTATCCATATAATAGTTTGGTTTGATGGTACATTGAAAGATTTCATAAAAGTTACCTTTTAAACAATTGCCTTTAGCATGTCATGAATAATTAAACATTTTAATGTATGAATATGAACATATCTGAAATTCTGATTTACTTACTTTTTATTTATATTTGCAATATAGAAGATTGACCTCAGGCCTTACATATTCCAGGCAAACAATTTATTGAGCAACAATAGTAGCTCTGGCTAGTCATTTTGGGTAACATTCATATAAAGCAAATATATCATAATTTATTTATCACATGAATTATAGGACCTTAAGCTATGTCCAGTTTATAACTTTTACAAAGACACAGTGATTATTTTAATGCATGTGACATACTTGAGCATTTCCTAAGTGTGTGTGTGTGTGTGTGTGTTTGTGAATGATTGCTAGATTATAGTCTATGTACATCACTATTTTCCCCTTGAAAAAAGATTAATGAATTTAATATTCAATTAATAACAAGATTTTTTCAACTGTTTATATCATGTGTTAATTTCAAAAACATCTTTAATTTTTCTTCTAATGATTCGGCAGGACTACATACCTTTTTGTATGTTTGTTGTGCTTTTTTATATTCTTGCCAATGTTTTATTTTGATGCACTATTTGAGTTAACTATGCATGCTATATCTATTCATTTTTATCATTAATACATTTAGAAAGCCCTTTCATTTTGATTGAATACTGCAGAAGGTTGAGAGGCCAGGCCAGGATAGGTTTACCCCACTAAAGTTTCACATCCCTAAGTGGAAACTGAATGGTTTATCTGACTTTCTAGAAAATCAGAAAGGTAGACAACATCCAATCCCATCTGCCTTGTTGCTTAAAGGAAAAGCTACTTTTATTCAGACAAGCAAGCACTGGTGAGCACATTGCAAAGCATTTCAGGTTTTATTTATTTTATTAAATATTTTTTCTTACATTTTAAATGTTATCCCCTTTCCCAGTTTCTCTCTGGAATTCGCCTATACCATCCCTCCTTTCCCCCTGCCCTAATGCCCTAATGAGAGTGTTCCCTACCCACCCACTCCCTCCCACCTCCCCACCCTGGCATTCTTCTACACTGGGGTATTGAGCCTTCACAGGACCAAGAACCTCTCCTCTCACTGATGCCTGATAAGGCCACCCTCTGCTACATATGTTGTTGGAATCATAGGTCCCTCCATGTGTACTCTTTGATTGGTGGTTTAGTCTCTGAGAGCTCTGGGGGTCTGGCTGATTGATATTGTTGTTCTTTTTGTGGGGTTGCAAACCCCTTCAGTCTTTTTTCTAACTCCTCCACTGGAGACCCAGTTCTCAGTCCAGTGGTTGGTTGAGAGCATCCAACTCTGTACTTCTCAGGCTTTGGCAGAGCCTCTCTGGAGACAGCTATCAGGCACCTATCAACATGCACTTCTTGGCATGCACAATATTGTCTGTGTTTGCATTTCAGTTTTTAGAATGATGTACTGTGGATCAGAATCACCGAAAAAAATCCATCTGAAAATTCTAAACTAATTTCTTGTTTTCTGACACTGCCTTAGAAGGGTAAACAGGAAAGAAGAATGAAGTGAATGAAGGTGTAAATCCAGGTAAAGCACAGGGAGTAGGAAAGTAAGATGAATTGGAGAAGGAAGCTCTAGTGAGAAGGTGGCCTGGGCAGACTTTTCCTACCTTAGCTTAGTGGCTTCAGTTGCACAGCAGGTTCTGCCTGTGGGGGGCCAGAACTCTCACTTCACAATAGCAGACCAGTGCTCCAGGCTACACTGTGTGGCTCCAATTTCTAGAGACCACAAAAGCCAATCCTACAGATAGGTAGCTTGGAGAAATCTGTAGTTAGCTTCTGCAATCCCACAGCTAACAAAAAGAACTTCTGAGAAGTCAAGAAGCTCATCATCAGAGCTTCAGTAACTATTAGTTAGTAGAGTTGTCACACAATTTTCTCCTAAAAACAGCTGATCACACTTGGTTCTACTTATACATACATACTTCTAACTCAGCTCTTCAGTTTTCATAAAGACTGGGTATTCATTTGACCATTTTTATTCAGTAATGAATACATAGTATTATGCTTATATGTTTTCTGTTTATTTTGTTAAATTTATTTTTAGGCCCTTTAAAATGCATAGTCTATTTACATATAATGCCTAATTGGTGGTTATTGATATATAGAAACATGATTGTACAGAGATATATTTTCTAGTCATCTAGCAAACAATATTTCTGCAAAACCTTGCAATACACTGGGGGTAGAAAAAAATGGGTAAGGAGGATCATGCCAAGTTGTTTTCTTATTTTCAAGGCAATAATTCCTACAGTTTCTTCATAAAATTGTATATCACATTAAACCTTCATAATTGAGTGCCATCTGGAAATATATATTTTGTTACTTTAGCTGTTCTGTTTCTTGTTTTACTTCTTTTTAAGAGGGACTATTGAAACTTGTTTTCTGTGTTTTTGAGATGATTGTCTTCTGCTATAATTATTAAGTGAGTTTCATTGGCTTTATTAATAATAATCAATTATTGTAATACTGGTATAAAAAGTCAGTTACAGAAATTTCATTTAATTGTTTTCTGGCTCATTGTTGAATTTGGGTTGCTAACAAATCATTCAATACTTTAGAATCAAGTTTATAGGTAATCTGCAAGAGGGGAATTATGGGTGTGTGAGAAGGTTTTGATAGAGGAAAGAGAAGGGGGAAGTGATATATTTATAAAGAAAAAATCAAAGCACTTGTATGTATAAGCAATTATATGTATGTATGTATGTATGTATGTATGTATGTATGTATGTATGTATGCTTAGCAGTGCTTAATTTTCTAGGTAAAGTTAACTTTTCCTGTAAGCATCCAGGTATACCAATTTGAATAATGTATATCTTTTTGAATTCTTACAAGGCCAGATAAGCCAATTCCATTTCCTCTATTAATAAGAAAACCTAACACAGGTGATTCCATTCTGGCATGGTCTGTCAACCTACTACAAGCTCAATCCAGACCAAAGGACATCATAAATGTAGTTGACGGTAATAACAACATGGATAGGTAATTAGCATGTATAGGTAATTAAGCCAATGCATCAAAGTATAACATTGAGAAAGATATCAGAAAGCACAATAAATGCACACACATATGCAAAATGTATATAGATATACATATAAATATAGGTATAATTATAGGTAGCAGTATAAATTTTTGAGACAAAGTCTCTACATAGCCCTTGCTATCCTAAAATTTACTAAGTAGACCAGGCTGCTCTTGAATTCACAGATACCTATCAGCCTATGTAGGTGGGACACAGATTTCCTTTCTCTTTTGAGGCCTGATTTTAAAATTTACCAAACACAAACAAAAATAGAATTTTTATCATTTTATTTTATTTCTTCCTTTTATTATTTTAATATTTCAAACATTAAAGGCTATTATTAGAATTTGTATATTTCGTGTTAGGAATCTTTCAATAATTCTTGAAAAGACCAAATATCTTTCCTCTCACTTTTGGCATGGGTACCATTATAAAGAAGATGATAACCTAAGAACACATGAAGTTGCATGAGTAGGGAGATGAGAATGATCTGAGGAAAGCTGGGAGAAGGAAGGGGAAATTTTCAAAATATCTGGCATAAAAAATTAATCTATTGAATGAAATAAAAGAAGCCATTAATTTGAAAGAGAACAATGCAAAGTGTATGAGGAAGATGCGGGGAAGAATAGAAAAAAGAGAAAGGATATATTTATAAACTTAAAAATCAAAAGATAAGTATTACATATATATACATATATATATATATATATATATATATATATATATATATATATATATATATATATATATATATATATATATATATATATATATATATACAGAGAAATTGATAGAGGTATGTTTTGTTTTATTTTATTTTTTGGGAGGGGGACAAGGTTTCTCTACATAGACCTGGATATGACTCACTATGTAGACCAAGCTGGCTGTAAATGCACAGAAATATTTTTTTTCTTTTTTTCAACAACTTTATTTTAAAAAACAAAGATAAATATACAAATTTTAAGCATTTTTGCATAAAATTATACGAATACATTTTTGGCAGTACTGCAGTGCTTGTTTTTTTTTTTTTTAAAGGTTTGATAGTGTGCATTAAGATCTTACTAGTTACAATGAGCATAAAGTACATGTAAAACAGGATGCAACCTGGAATTAGTCAAAGTTTTCTTGGTGTGTAAAGATTAAGCATAATGGTTTTTTCTTTTCTTTTCTTTACTTTCTTGAACTTCATATACTCTGTGAGTAGTTTCTGGGGTGTTCAGAGCTTTCTGGGGTTAGTGTTCAATTATCAGTGACTGCATATTATGTCTGTTCTTTTGTGACTGTGTTACTGCACTAAGGATAATATTCTCTAGATGCATCCATTTTCTTAAGAATTTCATTAAATCATTGTTTCTGATAGCTGAGTAGCATTCCATTGTGTAAAATTACCACAATTTTTCTATCTATTCATCTACTGAAGAACATCTGGGTTCTTTCCAGCTTCTGGCTATTATAAATAGAGCTGCTATGAACATTGTGGTGCATATATCTTTACTGTATATTGGAGTGTCTCTGGAGTATATGCCCAGAAGTGGGATAACTGTGTCTTCCGGTAGTATTAGTCCAATTTTCTGAGGAATCACCAGACTGATTTCCAGAGTGGTTGTACCAGTTTACAACCCCACCAACAGTGGAGAAGTGTTCCTCTTTCTCCTCATTCTTGATAGCATCTGCTGTCATCTGAATTTTTGATCTTGGCCAATCTGACTGGAGTGAGGTGGAATCTCAGGGTTGTTTTGATTTGCATTTCCCTGATGGCTAAGGATGTGGAGCACTTCCTTAGATACTTCTCAGCCATTGGATATTCCTCAATTGAGAACTTTTTGTTTAGCTCTGTACGCATTTTTAATAGGGTTGCTTGGTTTTCTGGTGCCTAGCTTCTTGAGTTCTTTGTATACCTTGGATATTAGGCCTCTATCTGATGTGGGGTTGGTAAACATGTTTTCCCACTCTGTTGGTTGCCATTTTGTTTTCTTGACAGTGTCCTTAGCCTTACAGAAACTTTGCAATCTCATTAAGTCCCATTTGTCAATCTTTGACCTTAGAGCATGATCCACTGGTGTTCTGTTCAGGAAATTTTTACTTTTGCCTATATGTTCTAAGGTTTTCCCTAATTTCTCTTCTAATAGTTTCAGTGTACCTGGTTTAATGTGGAAATCTTGTATCCACTTGCACTTGAGCTTTGTACAAGGAGATCAGAAAGGATCTATTTTCATTCTTCTACATGGTGAGTGCCAGTTGGACCAACACCATTTGTTGAAAAGGCTGTTCTTTTTCCATTGAATGTTTACAGCTCCTTTGTCAAAAATCAAGTGACCATATATGTGAAGGCTCATTTCTGGATCTTCTATTCTATTCCATTGATCCATGTGCCTATCTCTCTACCAGTACCATGCAGTTTTTAGCACAATTGCCTTGTAATATATCTTGAGGTCAGGGATAGTGATTCCTGCAGATGTTTTCTTTCTTGTAGAAAATAGATTTCATTATTATAGGTCTTTTGTTATTCCAGATGAAATTCCACTTTGCTCTTTCAAATTCAATGAAGAATTGGGTTGGTATTTTGATGGGGATTGCATTGAATCTGTAGATTGCTTTTGGTAAGATGGTCATTTTTACAATGTTGGTCCTTCCAAACCATGAGCATTAGAGTTCTTTCCATTTTCAGAAATCTTCCTCAATTTCCTTCTTTGGAGATTTGATGTTTGTTCTTTGAGTACAGGAAAGCTACTAATTTTTTTGAGTTAATTTTATATCCAGCCACTTTGCTGAAGTTGTTTGTGAGCTGTAAAATTTCTCTGGTGCATTTTTTGGAGTCACTGAAGTACACTATCATGTCATCCACAAATAGTGATATTTTTACTTATTCCTATCTAATTTGTATCCCTTTGATTTTCTTTCGATGTCTAATTGCTCCAGCCATGAAATCCAGTACTAATTTGAATAGATTGGGTGAGAATGGGCAGCCTTGTCTATTCCCTGATCTTAGTGGGATTGCTTCAAGTTTCTCACCTTTAAGATTTATGTTGGCTGTTGGTTTGCTGTATATGGCTTTTGTTATATTTTGTTATGGGCCTTGGATTCCTGTTCTTTCCAAGTCTTTTAACATGAAGGGGTGTTGAATATTGTCAAATTCTTTCTCAGCTTCTAGAACCTCACAGAAATCTATCTACCTATGCAAATGGGATCATATTTCTTTCTCTTCTGAGTGTTGATTTGATTGAAATTTGCCTGCCACTTCTTCCTCATTGTTCAGATTAACAAGTCAGTACTGTATGCCCAGTGCCCATTTATTTTAAAGATGAACAATTTTTTTCATTCTAATGTTATGCATTCTAAATTTTTCTGCTCTGATTAATTCTTTATATTTTTGAAGTTACCTTCATTATTTTTGAAACCAAAGCTGTCTGTTTCTAATATGCCTTTTAAATTTCTTTCAATGTTCAATGTTTCTGTAATTATAGTCTATACTTCATTAACTCTTCAGATTTGTAAATAAACCTGGTAAATTGTTTACTATTAATATTATTTAATAATAATAACATTGATTCCAAGAATATCAGTGATTTTTATGGCAAGTTTTAAGTAAGCTTGACACAAACAAGAGTCCTTGGAGAAAGAAGAGGAAAACTCAGTTGAGAAAATGTCTTCATACATCAGGGTATAGACAAGCTTGAAAGGCATTTCCTAAGTGACTGATGTGGGAGGACACAGGTCATTTTAACTAGAGGTTCTGGGCTGTAATCAGCTCCTGCCTCCAGGATATTGCCCTGTTTAGTTTCTGTAAGGATTTTTTTCATTGATGATCAATAATGTGTAAGATAAGAAAAGTGAGCACTTCTTAACCAATTTGCATTTTATCAGAGTGTTGTATCACAACAAAAGAAATCCAAACAAAGCATTAGTGTAAAAATTTTTATTTGAACACCATTGAAAGCAATCTCTTCTCACTTGATTGGTATTTGTCTATTGAACAGTGCATTCATTTCCTTGTTCTTTATTATCTTTTTTTTTTCATACAGATAAGAGTAAGGCAGGTTTTATTCTGAGAAAATTCTTAGAATTAATAACTATATGAATTAACCTATGTGTTTGTTTGCTAGTTCAAACATTTAAAAATGTGTATGTATTTATTTCTTTACACCATTCTTATATATATTCTTATATTATAGAATAGTATATTAGAATTATATATAAGTAATTCTCATATTAGAATTTCCAATTTTTTTTTCTCTAGATCTCCCTTCACAACTGTTATTACTTCATCTTTGTGCCCATCTGGGATGATCATTCTATACCATACTTGCCAATGTCCTGTATTCACAGATTCATTTTTGTTCATTCCTTTTCAGTTGGTGGCATCTGGGGGCTTGTAAGTCGTAGTCTTTCAGACTTTATTTAAACAGAAATAATTCTGTGATTCCATTATCTTAAGGGTTATACACGCAATTGGTACTGCTTAGTCGTTATCTTTTCCCTCAACACTTGGGAGACATTCCTTTATGTCTCTAATCAACAGGTCATTCCTTATTAAATTTTTGTCTTTGTGTTGGGAACACTCCTGTTTACTCCATTGCTAGGATATATTTAAGTTCCTATTGTTTCTTCACGAATTTATTCTCTGAGCATTCTTGATTTTATTTATTTCTGTAATAGTTGTATGCATGTGTATAATTTGTGTGGCTTTTTTGGTAACTCTTTGATATTTGTTTCTGAAAATTAAATTAGGTTTATGAATGTACTCATTTATTTATAGACTACTATCATGTAACCCAGTCCATATATCATACACACACACATATCACACACACACACACACACACACACATACACACACAAACACACACACACAAACACACACACACACACACACACACATATATATATATATATATATTTCAAAACATATTTGACCATAATTAACCTACCCTATCTGCCCCATTTCCCCACCCCTTACAGATACACCAAAAGAATTGTTGCTTAGGTAATTCTAGCTCCTGTCAAGCTGATATCAATCAAAAATGGGTGAATATGGGGCATACAATATATATTAGATATACAGCAACATAGATCTTTTTTTTTCAAAATTCCTTTTCTACTTCTAGCTTTAGGCTTGTCTTAGTTCATTTCTTTAAGGCAGACTGACTACAAACCTCAGACTTGTTATATAGCTAAAAGTAACCTTACATTTTGATATTTAATGCCTCCAACTCCCAAGTGCTGTAGTTAAAGGGCTTCATGCATGCTAAGCAAGCACTCTGATAACTGATCTCTAACCTTACCTCTACCTCTAGCTTTGGCTGATTTGCTGTTTGATGCCCCAGTCCAGTGTCAGCATATGTCTATGTGCTTGTTTCAGTGAGATTTGATCCACTTGACAAGTCTTTGTGTGTGTGTGTGTGTGTGTGTGTGTGTGTGTGTGTGTGTGTGTGTGTTGCAGTAAATATTTTTTACAAATTAAGCGGCTTGTCTCCTTATCGGCCCCACAGTCTCACTCCACTGGTCTGCTTCTTCTTTTTCTTTTTTAAACAACTTTATTTTAAGAAAATAGATTTTAAAGCATTTGTGCAAAAGCTATATAAATATATATTTTGCAAGTACTTGATTTTTTAAAAAAGTTTGATAGTATGCATTGAAAACTTACGGCTATAATGAGCATAGAGTACATATAAAACAAAACATAACATGAGAATAGTCGAAGTTTTCTTGTTGTGTAAGTATTAAACATAATAATTTTTAAATACCAGGGATTACTACCAGGCTGAATTCTTAGCTCTTGAATTATTGTTTAAGGTCTAAGTGTATCACACTATGAGAAGGTGCTATATGCATTTTTTTCCTAAGAATAATTGAAGCTTCCACATTTTGGCTTTTTTTGTTGTTGTTGTTGTTTGGTTTTTTTTGGATTTTTTAGTTTTTTTTTTTGTTTTTTGTTTTTGTTTGTTTTTGAGCTTCATTTGGTCTGAGAGTTGTTTCTTGGGTATTCAGAGCTTTCTGGCCCACCTTTAATACAGAGCCATGCGGTCTGAACCACCCTCACGATCTTACTTAGTCTGTGCGACACTCTTCCCTTGGTGGTTTTACTCTACCTGTATACCGCCTCCTTCCTAGGGTGTTTCTTTACCCCAAATCTGAACTAATGCCTGAGAGCTTTTCATACAAGTTTATATATTAAATTCTCAATCCACAAACCCTCTACACAGGAAGATTACATCAAATAGACAAAGATACAAGCTGCCCTTCTAAATGAGATATTAGACCTATATCTTATATGTTCATAGCTATTTGATGCCAATTAAGTCTACCTGGATCTAGTTCATTCTTCTGGATCTCCATCTTAGAGTGTCCTCTCACCTTTGACTCTCTCTCTCCAGCTTCCTCACCCCACCCATTCACTGGCTCTCCTATATTTTACTACTTAAAATGAGGTTAAGATGAAGCACCTCATGAGTGAGTGACTATGTAGCCCCCCCCTCTCTCTCTGTGTGTGTGTGTGTGCATTTGTGTGTGTGTGTGTGTGTGTGCATTTGTGTTTAAAACTGCTGATTTACAAAGATACCCATTCTTTCTGCTATCCTGGTTACTTCTGTTTTTTTTTTTTTTTATGCTCTAGTTTGAAGATTGACTTGGTTTCATTGCCTTGAGTACTGGGTTGATTAGGGTGTGTGTGTTTTATTCAGTGATTCACTCTTATACAAGAGTTTTATTCCATAGTGTGTGGAAGGCTAGAATTTTAAAGTAACATTCAGTGCCTTGTGCATGGGTGTATATAAGATTTATTATTTTTTCTTCAAAGTAATAAATGCTTATATATATATATAGTTCTTTTGACAAAGTTGTTACAAACATGTTATGTAAATTTTTCCATTCTGCTATCCAATATAAAAGAGTTGAGAAATAATTTTTTGGCTATTAATAGGGACCCAAGGCACTTAGTAGAGGTTTCTGAGATCAAATTAGATTCAAAGTGAATAGCCCACAGTTGTCCTATATCTTGAAGCCCTGAAGGGCTCAGGTTCACTTCTTTCTTACCCCTTTATGGGCATTACTGCACAGATGCCATTCTTTTGTTATTAGGCATCAAACAATGATACTTTTTATCAACTCATGTAGCAGAAGATATAAGGAGGGAACACTGGATTGACCTACATTAAGAAGCTTCCTAAACATTTTACTACAAATGATGATCTTGATCTTGTGCAATAAGTTATCATGCATGCTTATGAATAAGGTATAAAATGTAAGAATTCAAGTTGCTACAAACCAGTCAGAAAAAGATTTGCTGGACAAGTTCCTAATGCAAACATCATGAGATCTGTTAAATAAGGAGTAACAGTTTTTGTACAGCTGGAGCATGTGTTTAATAAATTTTGATCTTGTATTCATATGTACCTATAACTACTTCTTTAATTTTTCTTCTCCCATGGTTCACAGCAATTTCTAAGCTTATAAAGATTATCAAGTCTTCCAGATAGAATTTTTAATTAAGTTTTTCGGATATTGTGTA
This sequence comes from Micromys minutus, assembly GCF_963924665.1. Lineage (NCBI taxonomy): Eukaryota > Metazoa > Chordata > Mammalia > Rodentia > Muridae > Micromys > Micromys minutus. The sequence goes on along the minus strand of NC_137969.1, from coordinate 191,823,328 downwards.
GTTAATTAATCTGTATACATCAGATCTAGTTGCAAATCTGACTTTCTTTTCACTGCCTCTGTTTCTTTTATATTGATTTTTATTAATGAACTAAAATTTTGATTTCTATATTTAAGCAATTTTTTATTTATTTGTAGTGAGAAGTTTATCCATATCAGTATAAATGTGGTCAAATTGTAAAAGTGAGCATTTTTTAACCACAATGCTGGTTTGTTTTCAACAATTCCATACAAAGATCTAGTTCTACAGAAATAATTAAGTAGTAGTGGTACTTCAAACAGCCAAAACACATCTGTTTAAAAAATTGCTTTTCAAATGATAAATTCATATGAATTGAAAAAGACTCTAAGTTGTTAATAGAATTCACTGGTTGTGCAAGGAATGCCTGAGCAAAGGAAAACAGGCATGATATAGGGATCCAGCCTGATCACTTTGAAAGGCTGTCTTGAAGATCATCCACCCAGATGGCATTGGTCAGTATTTTCATAAAAAGAAATTATCAATTGTTATAATAACCTCTTTTTCCCTAATGCACACATCCATTTAATTTATTAAATTTTTATTTAAACTAATTGAGCACTAAACAATTTTCACATGTACATGATACTTCACACCATACTCTGGACAGGAAAATACTAATACACTATGTGTACAGACAATGCAAATCATTAGGTAAATTATGAGGATGAGTAATGGCAATGAACAGACTTTTGTCTTAAAAAGACTAGTTCTTTAAGCATGAGAACACACCATTATCATATAACTTAATGTTCAAAGATGTCTTTTCTTCAGCCAACATGCTAACACAGCTTGAAGGTCAAAAGCCGTCTTGGAGAATTTGAAGCCCCAATTTGCAATACTAGATTTCAACAAGAAAGGGTAACATTACACAGATATAGTGGAGATTCATACATTGAAATATGGTAATCTGGAAAAAGTCAGATCTAACAGGCTATTTAGAAAGTGTCACTGATGTTACCTGGACTCAATCTGATTTTCTTTGGTTAACAACATCTAGATTAGATATCCTGAAAAGAGCTCAGGTGACCATGTGCTGAAATCTCTCAGATTATGAGGTAATTTGTTTTTCTTTTAAGCTAAATGGTCTCATGAATGTTGTGACAGTCATAGAAAGCTACCACAGTGAGGCAATCTGTAGATAGTTTCCATTTTCTTTTGTGAAGAATATGCATAAGACCCAAGCAAAATGAATCATACCTTTTGTTTTGGTCTTAAATCTTGAACAAATTGGTAAAGTTCTTTTCCCAATCTGTTGGTTGCCATTGCTCTAGTGACAGTGTCCTCTGCCTTACAGAATCTTTTCAATTTTGTGAGGTCCTGTTTGCTGATTGTTGATCTTAAAGCATCACTAGTACTCTGTTCAGTAAATTCTCCTCAGTCTTAATGTGCTTGGGGCTTTTCCCCACTTTCTCTTCTATTAGATTCAGGGTATCTGGTTTTATGTGGAGGTCCTTCATTCACTGGTATGTAAACTTTGTACAAGATGAGAAGAATGGATTCATTTGAGCTCTTGACATGGTGACCGCAAGTTGAATCAGCACCATTTGTTTAAAATGCTGCCTTTTTCCCACTGGATGGTTTTATTTCCTTTGTCAAAGATCAAGTGACTATATGTGTGTAGGTTCATTTCTGTTTCTTTAATTCTATTCCATTCATCTACCTGCCTGTCTCTATAACAATACCTGAGCACGGGGACCCCAATGGAGATGTTAGAAAAAGTAATGAAGAAGCCTAAGGGATTTTCAACCCCATAGGAAAAGCAACAGTATCAACCAAACAGACCTACCCCCAGAGATTCCAGGGACTAAACCAACAACCACGGAGGGACCCATGGCTCCAGCTGCGTACTTAATGGAGGATGGCCTTGTTGGACGTCATTGGGAGGAGAATCCCTTTGTCCTGTAAAGGCTCTTTTCCCAGGACAGGGAAATGCCACAGTGGTAAGGTCAGAGTGTATGGGTAGGAGAGAAAACATCTTCATAAAAGCAGCAGGAGGAAGCATGGGGTGGGGGGAATCAGGAAAGCGCTTAACATTTGAAATGTAAATACATAAACTATCCAATAAAAAAAACTTGAACAAATTGTAGGTGAAAGAATGACGGGACAGATGAATGCTGACATTGTGCTATCTAGGGAGAAACTCAGTCTGTGCCTATGACTCTGAATTCCTGTTTGAAGCTCTGTCTAATTTGCAGAGATGGGCCATATTCTTTCAATGACTCATTTGTATATATAAGTTGGTAAGTTGCAAAGTTTGAGACACTCAAGAGAAAGTTATTTTTACCAAGCTAGTACATTGACTATGAAGTAAGTTAATTTTAAATTATGTTTTATTCTACAGCACTTTAAAATTGCCCATATTCCTGATGTCATCTACTTCCAGGATTTAGGGCATGTAGAGATGACAAAGACTTGGGGGAAAAGACATGAAAAATTCATTGAAAAACTTATGAGTTTAGTATGAACATGGTGAATAAAGAAGCCTTGTCCACAGTCAATTTCTAGAAAGGACTATGCAGGGAACTTGTAGAATAAAAATGAGTAGTTAACTGTCAGAATCTGCACACCACTGCATTAACAACTTGATTCAAACTTAAAGATTATTATGATATAATGATACACTTGAGAGATCTCTGAATCACTGTTTCTGGCAAGAAGAAAGTTTCATCAAAAGCTTCAGTCGTGGGTCATTGCTAAAGTATCTGCTGGCATAAATCACATGGAAATGATAGCATACTCTGGCATGCTAAGATCATGCTGTGGAGTTGCAGTAGTTACACATTAGTTACACATTATTGTACCCAAATGTGAGACATAAACAAGTGAAAGAAATAAGGGTTTATACTTGGACACATCTTTAAGGGATAAAGTCTGCTGTGTAGGAACGCATGGCAGCTGGAGTATGTGAGAGGATGCTGCTTGTGTTACATCCTCAGTCAGAAAGCAGGGAGATGAATGTTGGTGCTCCAATTGCTTTCTCTTTTTGATTCATTCTGGGGCCTAGCCCATGACAGTCTGGGTCTTCCTTCCTCAGCAAAATCTCTCAAAGATTCCCTCACAGACATGCCCAGAAGTATGTCCTGATCAGGTCAAGCTGACAATGAAACTGAACAATCATTCATATACAATAAATAACTATCAAACTCTCGCTAGCAAGTGAACATATCCATTTTTGTAGGTCCAAAATCCAAGGCTTTGGTACAGGGTTAACAGATGTTGACCCAAGAAAACAGATGTTATCCCAAGAAAATAGAAGGATTATCAAGATGACTATCAGTTTGAGATATGTTTGCTCATATATCTCAGTGGTACAGGATCTAGGATAGCTTATCTATCATCAAATATATTTCGTGTATCTCATTTTTTATTGTAATATGATCATAAGCATGTTTGCCGTGAGAAGAGCTTTGTAATAGACAAACAGAAGCAGAAATATCATCTGGAGAACTGTGATGAAGATTGTATCTGTCTTATTCTATTGGCCCAAATGAGTCTAAATCATAGTGTAAACTTGTGCTATATACTATGAACATAGAGAAAGATGGGTCACTAAGTTTATAAACAAGATCTTTTACCTACAGTGATTTTTATGACCTTCCTGTAGGGCACATGGAATCTTGTTACCAGACAGGCATAAGAATGGTAAAGTTGAGCGGGCTCAAACCCCAAGAATCAAAGTATTGAGAATTTCTGGACTGGAACCATTCCCTGCAATGGAACAAGTAACCATGACACCCCAATTAGAACCATGGACACTGGGTCATGTAGCTAAACACCTGGAGTTTTCCATGCCAATGAGGTGTCTTGATAGCCTCTGAACTGTAAGCCAATGAGTTTCCTGTGCATTCCTTCTCACAGAAGATAATTAATTCCTGGCTCATACCCAATAAAGTGTATATATTCATATCCACCACCAAATAAACCAGTATGAGCAAGAAAGTATCTCTTCATTAAGGATCCACCATGGGGAAGACCTTTATCTTAAAACGCCACATGTGAAACTCTCAGGGAGTTTTCTCACTTCTAGCCCCTCCATACTCTTGGCACTCACTCTAATTCCAACAGGGTTCTGCCTGTCCTGGGATCCAACTTCCCCTTCCTGCTCCAGCACATGGACTCTCAGAATTTGAGCATTAACAGAACCTCTTCTCCTGATTCCCAGCCATAACATTTGTCCAAGAGTCAGATTTTTCCCCTTCCAGTTCAAGGAAGAAGAACATGGACTGTGGTTCATCCAGTTCGAATTTTATTCTGCCTCCCCTGAGTAGCATGCCAAGTGGCACCCAGACACCATCAGCAGAAGACAGGATGTGGTATGACACTTTCAATGGACCTATTACTGCCTACCACAAATAGGTTGCTGGCATCTAGCTATAGGCATGTGTTAAACTACAGAAATATTGAGTCTTAATGCTTTACTTTAAGAGCATTACTTTACTTTAATGATCTCTCTTCTGGGAATAGCTTTCTGCACATCCACATTAATTTTAAAAAAGTATTTGAAATATGGTTATTGATTTTACTAACCTTATGTTGTTTTGTTTTTTATCAGTTCTAAAGGTTTGCCTTCACTTGGTAGGGCAGATGAGTATCATTATTATATTACTCAGGAAGAAATCAACTGTATAATGGGTTTGTGAAACAATTTGATATATAGGAACTCAGACACCTTATCCTAATAATGTACATGACACAGCTTTTTTTGTAATAATGAGAAATATGATAATGACCTGTCAATGACTCTTCCAGAACAACAAATTGCAAAGTCCCTGTCTATCTTGGCAAATCACCAGTATAATGATAAGGAAAGTCAAGAATGTTGCCACTCTGACTTGTAACATTTTTATTTTTATTTAGTGCAGCTTCTTGGTTAAACCCTTGCAAAACTTAGGAACAATGTTGCAGAAACTGAATATCACCTAAAGTACAAAAAATATTACCCAAGCCTACAAGTGGAATGGTACTTGGAAAATTCAGTAAGGCTACAAATATCAAATACAAATACGTGGGCTTGACTTGGATTAGATAATAGTGTAATATGGTTAACTCAGCTGGCCATACAGTGGGTTGGCTATAAGCCAGCACTACAACTCTGTTTGTAGAGTCCTCTCAACTCTGCTTCTTCTTCAAGAATATTTATCTTCATACTTAAGGTATATACAAGTCTTTATGTTATATGCTGATCTCTCTAAGGTTAGAAACAGTAAGTACACCTTGTTGATATCAAAGAATGTAAAAGCCTTTTAAAACATATCTGAAGGGGAAGACAAGCCCCATCTCACTTAGGCAGAAACTTTACTTGTCAATAACCTAATCAGGCCTCAGTTGTCTACTGCTTTTGCCATTAACCAAGACAGGCAAGACCTCCTCTTAAGGTGCTTATCATGTGCCCATTCCTCACTAGGCTCAAAGTACACATATATCATCCCTTTTAAAAGGTAGAGTTTCTTACGTGATATACTTTAATTAAATGTAATAATAAGCTTCTTGTGTAGCTTTGATATTTTTCAGTATTAAGTTACATTGGAAGAACCTTCTTAGGATCACCAAAAAATAGTTTTGCTGTAAGATTTATATGGCTGCCCCCCCCCCCCAAAAAGATGAACACTCAAACTGGGTTATAAGAAACATAAGGTATGCTTCTAAACTACAATTTTACCTAAAATTTAAAATTTTTATTTCAGGTTAGCGAATATTCCAATTGTTCTCTTAATAGCAGAAACTAATGCTCAACAAGTGACTAACATGACAAAGTTAATGTAACATAATTTTTAAATTATTTATTTTATTATTTCTGTGTGTCTGTTCTCACAGTTCCAAAGAGGACAGAAGTGGGTATTAGGCCTTTCAGCTGCCACATTTTGGTCACTGTTATCCAAACTTGAGTCCTGTTAGATGGCCTAGCATTCTTAACTGCTCAGTTATCTCTCAGTCTCTAGAGTCATTATGAGAAAAACTGTAAGCAGTATTTCCAAGGTTCACTATCTTAAATTTACAGACTGAATTCCAAATCAATCTATATGCTGGACAGTTTATACACATTGACAGAAATGTTAACAGTTACTTGAAACTCATTATCTTTATGTTCTGTATTTTAAGGTACCACATACTACTTACTCTAAGGCATAGGGCATCTTGACTCTCCACTGCATGTGGACCACAGCAATCTATCTTTGTTATTGCTTTTCTTATTATCAATAACAACTTTTTTTCTGAGGCTTTTTAAAACTCTATATTTGTTGTTATTCTACTCCAAGGAAGATGTTTTTCAACTTAGTCACTTCATATCTAAAGCACCTTGGTGGATTCTTTTTACTTAGAAGATAAACATTACACATCTTTACCATGCCTAAGAGTCTTCATGGGGCAGATTTTAACCTCTAGTGAGAATTTCTAGCCTTATCTCACACAATTGTTTGAATTGTAGAATTTGGTATTCCTCCAGGGACTTTCAGTTAAGAGCATCAGAATTCATCTTCTGCAAGATAAAGATGCATTTTTTGCTAAAAAATTATTTAATGGATGTCGTATACAAACAATGATAGTCTGCTGAGACCAACTCCCTCAGGATTCTACAGTAGAGGAACAGCAGAAGCATTCATGGATTTAGTGACCTAATCAGCTGTTCAATGATCCTCTGCCATTTGGTTGATGGCTGCTTTCCTGTCTTTCTTTCATTCAAATTCTCTCAGTGTTTTCACTTGTTTAGACATTCATAGGCATATCTCATTAGTTTATTAAATCAAAATTCTTCAAAATATGATATTCATTTTTTTCTAATTTAGAGTAATAAGCATTTCCTCCATTCTTCAGTGTGGCCAAAGTACACCAAAGACCCAAGAAACAATCATTGTTTTTGGTATTGGCTATTTTTCGGTTGTCACAATCACTACAGAATATTGATCTACTGTTGTATTCTCTGGATCTCTTTAATAGGTATTATCATTCCTATCAGTAGGCATGTATATAAGTGCATGTGTGAGTGTGTGCATGTGTGAGTTTGTGCATGTGAATGTGTGTGTGTGTGTGTGTGTGTGTGTGTGTGTGTGTGCTCGCGCGCTTTCTCTTAGTCTAATTGGCTGGTATGTGCTGCAAGTAATTCTAAATTTATAGAATCTTTTTGCTTTGAAAGCTTTTAAATTGAAACCTTGCAATGCTTGAGTCTTTGTTTTATTTAATTGAACAACTTTATTTTAAAAAAACAAAGATAAATGTAAATATTTTAAAAGCATTTTTGCATAAAAGTATATGAATACATTTTTGTCAGTTCTTGATTTTTTTAAAGGTTTGATAGTGTGCCTTAAAATCTTACTAGTTAAATGAGTATAAAGTACATGTAAAACAGATGTATCCTGGAAATAGTTAAAGTTTTCTTGGTGTGTAAAGATTATGAAGATTAAGCCAAATGATTTTTCTTTTTGTTTTTTTGGCCTTTTTTTTTTTTTTGAACTTCATATAAACTGTAAGTTGTTTCTGGGGTGTTCAGAGCTTTCTGTGGTTAGTATACAATTATCAGTGACTGCATATTATGTTTGTTCTTTTGTGACTAGGTTACATCACTCAGGATAATATTGTCTAGATGCATCCATTTTCTTAAGAATTTCATAAAGTCATTGTTTCAGATAGGTGAATAGTACTCCATTATGTAAATAGACCACAATATTTGTATCTATTCATCTACTGAAGGACATTTGGGTTCTTTCCAGCTTCTGTCTATTATAAATAGAGCTGCTGTGAACATTGTGGTGCATGTCTCTTTGGTGTATGTTGGAGTGTCTCTGGGTGTGGAATAACTGGCCTGGAAATGAAATAACTGGGTCTTCATGTAGTTCTCTATTGAATTTTCTGAGGAACTGCCAGACTGATTTCCACAGTTGTTGTATCAGTTTACAACCCACCTACAGTGGAGAAGTGTTCCTCTTTCTCTGCATCCTTGCCATCATCTGCTGTAATCTGATTTTTTGATCTTAGCCATTCTGACTGGTATGAGGTGGAATCTCAGGGGTGTTTTGATTTGCATTTCCCTGATGGCTACGGATGTGGATCACTTCCTTAGATGCTTCTCCGCCATTCAATTTTCCTCAGTTGAGACCTTTTTGTTTAGCTCTGTACCCCATTTTTTAATAGGGTTGTTTGATTCTCTGCTGTCTAACTTCTTAAGTTCTTTGTATACCTTGGATATTACCCCTCTTTCAAATGTGGGGTTGATAAACATCCTTTCGCAATGTTAGCTGCTGTTTTGTTTTCTCGACAGTGTCCTAAGTCTTACAGAAAATTTGCAATCTCACTAACTCCCATTTGTCGATATTTGACCTTAGAGCATGAGCCATTGGTATTCTGTTCAGGAAATGTTCTCTTGTGTCTATGTGCTCTAAGGTTTTCCCTATTCTCTTAGAATAGTTTAAGGGTACCTATTTGCACTTGAGCTTTGTACAAGGAGATAAGAAAGGGTCTATTTTCATTCTTCTGCATGCTGAGTGCCAGTTGGACTAACACCATTTGTTGAATCGGCTGTCCTTTTTCCATTGAATGTTTACAAGTTGCTGGTGTATGCTCTTTCCAGTTTCTTTTTGGAAGCACACAGAGCTATGAGTTTTCCTCTTAGTGCTGCTTTCATTGCATCCCATAGTTTTGGGTATGTTGTATTTTTATTTTAATTAACTTCTAGAAAATCTGTAATTTTTTTCTTTATTTCTTCTTTGACCATGCTATTGTTTAATAGAGCGTTGTTTAGCTTCCATGTATATATGGGCTTTAGTTGCCTTTGTTGTTATTAAACACCAGCCTTAGATAGGATGTATGGGAGTATTTCAATCTTCTTATATCTACTAAGGCTTTTTCTGTGACCTATTATTTGGTCAATTTTGGAGAATTTGCCATGAGGTGCTAAGAAGAATGTGTATTCTTTTGTTTTAGGATGAAATGTTCTGTAGATGTCTATTAATTCCAATTGGTTCATAACCTCTGCTAGTTTCACTGCGTCCTTTTTCAGTTTCTGTTTCCATGATCTGTCCATTGATGAGAGTGGGGTGTTGAGGTCTCCCACTATTATTGTATGGGGTGCAATGTATTTTTTGAGCTTTAGTGGGGTTTCTTTTATGAATATGTCTGATTTTGTGTTTGAAGCATACATGTTAAGGATTGAGAGTTCCACCTGACAAATTTTTTATGTAATGAGTAAAAAGTGTCCTTCCTTTTCATTTTTGAAAACTTTTGGTTGAAAATCTACTTGATATTGGAATGGCCACTCCAGCTTGCTTCTTGGGCCATTTGCTTGGGAGGTTCTTTTCTAAACCTTTTACTCTGAGATATTGTCTGTCTTTGTATCTGAGATGAGTTTCCTGTATACAGCAAAATACTGGATTCTTTTTATGAATGCAGTCTGATAGTCTATGTCCTTTTATTGGGGAATTGAGCTCATTTTTGTTAATAGATATAAATTTTTGATTTTAGAGGTAGAATTGTACCTGTGTGTCTTTTTTTTTCTTGCTTAGGTATTTTCTTATTTTTACTTTGATGGTATTTCCCTCCATGTATTGGGTTTTCCACCTACAATTATTTGTAGTGCTGGGTTTGTGGTCAAATATTGTGTAAATTTAGTTTTGTCCTGGAATATCTTGGTGTCTCCGTCTATGGTGATTGAGAGTTTTGCTGGGTAAATCAGCTTGAGCTGACACTTGTGTTTACTTAGAGTCTGCATGATTTCTGTCCAGGATCTTCTAGCTTTCATAGTCTCTATTTAGAAGTCAGGTGTGAATCTGATTGTTCTGCCTTTATATGTTACATGACCTTTTCTTTTTACTGCATTTAGTATGCTTTCTTTGCTTTGGGCACTTGGCGTTTTGACTATTATGTGTCAGGAGAAATTTCTTTTCTGGTCCACATCTATTTGGAGTTCTGTAGCCTTCTTTTATGCTCATGGTCATCTCATTCTTAAGGGTAAGGAACTTTGCATTTATGATTTTGTTGAAGATATTTACTGTGCCTCTTAGTTGATATTCTTTGCCCTATTCTATCGCTCTTATCCTTAGGTTTGGTCTTCTCATTGTGTCCTGGATCTACTGAATATTTTGGGTTAGGACCTTTTTGGCTTTTGCATCTTCTCTGAATGTTTTGTCTATGTTTTCAATGTTGTCTTTGGCCCCTGAGATTCTAGCTTCCATCTCTTGCAGTCTGTTGGAGATGCTCACATCTGTGACTCCTGATTTCTTTTATAGGTTTTGTACCTCCAAGGTTTTCTCTTTTAGTGTATTTTTTATTGTTTCCAATTCCATTTTAAATTCCTTCTTCAATTCCTTCATCTCTTTTGTTCTGTTTTCCTCTAGTTTTTTGACTTCTTTGAATGTTTCTCTTATTTCCTCTTTAAAAGCTTCTATCTTTTTATGCTTTTCCTCCTGTTTAAGAATCTCTACTATCATCTTGAGGTATGATTTCGGGTCTGAGTCTTCTTTTTCTCAAGTGTTTGGCATTCTGCTCTTTGCTGTGATAGGAGAGCTGGGTTCTGGTGTATCCTGGTTGTTTTGGTTTTCATTTGGTAAGTTCTTTTGTTTTCTTCTTGCAATCTTGTTGTCTGTAACTATATTGCTTGTTAGTGATTGGTTCCTGCCTCTCCTGTGTACCTTGCCAGTATCCCTGAATCTCCTCTGTTCCTGGTGGCAAATGGCCTGAGTGTTTGGTCTGCACAAAGTGCTCTCTGGGTGGAAACCAATTTCTTTAGGCAGACTTCCTGTTCCCCTGTACCAATCAGGAGGCAGCATGCTTTCTGCTCACTTGGCCTAGACCTCTGTGTGCTCACGCTACTTTCAGAGCAGTCTCACCAGGCCTTTGTCCCTGGATCTCTGCTTTTCTCAGTGGCAGATGGACTGAGTATTTGGTCTGCACGCACGGGCCTTCTGGGTGGAAACTGAGTCCCTAAGGCAGAGTTCCTGCTCCCCTGATCCAATTGGGGGTGGGCCTGCTTTCTGTGAACTTTGCCCAGACCTCTCTGTGCCCAGGCTACTTGTGCCCAGTCTCACCTTTGTTTGAGTCTTTGTGCTGGACAATTTCATTCATGACTTCTAAATTCAGACTCTGTGAAAGATGAGCAAATATGTGGCAGATAATCTTCAAATAAATCAAATGTCAAGTAATAATGTTAGCTTTCCCACTCCATTTTATATTCTGTGCAATGGTTACATGGTATTCATTTGATACTAGAAAAGTGATGTTTATGACTTTTCATGAACTATTTGAATATTTTTTATTTATAAACTGTTTGATAATATATAAACCATGCCAAACAAGTTTTTTAGTGTCCAAGTTATTAAAGTGACTTTCCCTTTAAATATTCATAATTGATGATATTATAATATCATATTAGGAATTAATTTGTCAGAATATATATTAAAATCTTTGTTAATTTGAAAGAGCTAATATATCTTTAAATTTAACTGCAAGACCATCATAAATATTTTGTAATGCTGTGTCTCTAAAATTTTACTTAGTTTTAGAATCCTGATTTGTGGGACACAACAATGGCTTATTTTTCTGTAGGGCAGCCATGAAATAAAGTTATTAGTATAGCCCATAGTTTACATCTGTGGTGATTCATTAGTTGTTCAGTGATGAAGGTATATCACAGAGAAGAGTATGCATCTGAAGAGTCAGCCTCAAACGCTATCTTTGCTTTGGTATCCACACTATATTTTTATTCTCTCCCTCAAGTACTTTTCCCATATCATTTTCCTTTTTTTCATTACTTCCATTGATCTTCTCCACAACATGAATTAATTTGTAGAAAAATTATAGCTATGCTTGGCAAGGGAAAATTGATTGGCTCCTTTGCCCATCTCAAGTCCTGGTGATCCCTGCTGTGGTTTAGTTTCACTTCTAGGATTTGGATCTGTAAATTTGTGGGAACTGCAAAGCCAGCTTTCTCAATTTATTGACCTTCTGTTGAAAGCAGACACAATTTAGCCAACATCTGGACAGTATTTGTCAAGGCCAAATGTTTCCCAAATCCAGATCAGAGAATAAGTTGGTGCATTCTCTAGCTAATTGATGGGTAATAAAAACAAAAACCAAAAATAATTTGTCTGCTTTTAGTTCCACACTTGGTTTATTTTTACCTAGGCATTGTTAGTCAGTATTAACCAGCATATACACAACACATTTTCTCTTTCTATTTCCTGTAAGAAATCCTGTACCTAGAAGATACTCTAGAAACTGAGTTTCATCCTAATTACTAAACTCCTTCCTATCTTGGCTAATGCTGGTAGCTGCCGTTTCACTTTCACGTGTTTGCTTTCTATCTATTATAATGATCATTAAAGATTGTCAGACCACTTGGTAGGTGTGATAAGTGGAAGGACCTCTAACTGCATTTATTGGATTTGTTACAGAGGGTAAATAGGAACTGAGAACTAATAGTTGGAGAAGAAATCTTGTATTATGAGGATAAGTGAAGGAAAGTTGAAGTTGTTTATGAATAATGTACAGATTCTAGATGTCAGTCTAATTGTATATTTACAGTGATATAATTATTAAAAAACAGAGACATTGATCTTCTCCTTTGAAGTCTTCTTTTAAAAAGAGATACTACAGTAAACCCCCCTCATATTACTTTGGAATGGAAAGATTTCTCAGTTATGTGGACATGCAATATATTCTAGGTATTTCCTGTTGCTATGACTAAGTACTTTAACTAAAAGCAACTTAATGGGAGAAAGGATTATTTTATCTTATGCCTCCTGATCCAAAGTCCATCACTGAGGGAAGTCTAGGCAGAGAAGCAGGAGCTTGAAACAGGAACAAAGTACCATAGAATAATGCTTCCTGGTTCACACTGTCTCGTTCAGGCTCACTCTCAGGTGGTTTTCTTGTAGAGCTGAGGTCACCTGACCAGGAAAAGATACTGTGTACAGTGGGCAATGTTCTCCTACATAATCAAAGCAAACACTGCAATTCTTCATAAACATCCTGGTAAAGAGAGTTACTCAGTGGGACCTTTGCTTCAGTTGACCCTATGCTTTGCTAAGTGGTGGCTTGACTAGGATGGAATGTCATGATAGAACTGAGACAGCTGACAAATGCAAATCACAGCACCATCTGAGATGTTGAGAAAATGTTTTGGTCAACTCTACAGTTAAGGTATTTGTACCAAAATAATACATAAAATGATTATTGCTTTATTATCAGCTCTTCTTGTGGATATAAGATAACTCATAAAGCTCCATGTATTCTATTATACTTTGTGACTTAAGTTTTCATCAAAATGCCACTCAATTTTCGTCTTTCCCAACTACTCTGACTCTCTGTCTCTGTCTTTGTCTTTCTCTTTCTGTGTGTGTGTGTGTGTGTGTGTGTGTGTGTGTGTGTGTGTGTGTACATGTGTTGTTGCACCTAATTACCTGGATTTTGAAGTGGAAGTTCATGAACAGCCATTCTCCTCACAATGAATCTGGGCTTCTCATCTTAGAACTGATCCGAGGATAAGGGGTTGGGCTGAAGGACAATAGACATTTTCTGATTCTCCTTTCATGTTGGTCAGAACAGACACATCATTAGAGACAGCTGAAGAAGAAATTCTTTTTTTCTCAAAATCTCCTTTTAAGTTCAGTTGCACATGTGGCAGCCCAAATATTTATTTAAACCAATGTTTGTAAAGTTGACCAGCTATAAGCTTCTTTGGTCCTTAATCTTATCAAATGGTTTTAAAACAAAAATCGCTGATAGTCCCCTTGAGAAAGATTTCATTATTAAAAATGTACGGAAAGGCAAATCTTTCTTCACCCTCTCTTTGTGGCTTTCTTTAAAAAAATGTATTTCAAAATATCTATAACAACTCATATAATTTTATTTTTACAGAATGAACCACGATGCTCTTCTATTAATATAAATGAACACCTAGTCATAGATAGGAGAGATTAAAGAAGAGGTAAATTTTACTTTTTTAAATTTCATTTTATGTGCATTGGTGTTTTGCCTGCAAGTATGAACTGGATCTACAGACAGTTTTGAATTGTGATGTCAATGCTAGAAATTGAACCCAGATCCTCTGGAAGAGCAGTTAGCTCTTAACCATTCAGCCATCTCTCCACCTGTGACTAATGTGATGTTAATCTGTCCCCAAATCATGTTCTAACTAGTCTGATTTTTATCTACCCACCAAATATGTTTTCTGCCACAGCGGAGGCATAAATCTCATGTTACAGAGAAGTATAGAATACATGGACATTTACAAATGTTAGGAAATAAGCCATTTTATACAGTTCATGGGGTTCTTTTAAAGCAAAGTGAACCTTTATCCTCATATCTGACAAAGCACATAAAGACTGAATATGAAAGAAGTCGGTTGTTCAATCAGCAAATGTGCAGAAATTTCACATCTTTTCAATAACCTAAATCTGAACACACTCAATATAGAATATTATTTGGATTCCCAAAATATTATTTACTAATCATCAGAATTCAGAGTGGTAATTTTTAAATTTTTAATTCCATGTTTCTTCTAGCCACACGCATTGCCTGTCTAAACTTCCTTTGAAATTGTTAATCTCTATTATACTTCTTTGAATTTAACTGAAGACAAAATAGCTTGCTTTTGGATGTCTCTATATAATTACAATTTAATTTTGTCTGGTTGATATGCTAAAGATAATGGCTTCTATTTTGCAAAATGAGACCCAGCTCCATGCAGCAACACTGGCAGAGCCTCTCTTTGAGATGCAGAAGCCAACTGTTCCCTCATTGCTGTAGAGTGCGTGCTTCCAGATTTTGGCGGTATTTCCATGGCTAGAACAGAATTTTAAAAAATCCTATGTCTATAAAAAATGCTAGCTTACCTCTTCAGTGTTGTGCACTGAGCAGACTCCACTGTGTGTCAATAGGACAGACAGCAAACTGAAGCTTTCCAATTGCCTCAAAACTGGTACTAGCGTGGAGAGCACTTTGTTGTCACTGCTCTGCTATAATTGTTGCCACAATTTGGGATTTTTGAAAGCAGTTGCTTGTCCACTATTAATAAATATTCAGCACTACCACATCTTTGTCCCATAATCTAAATTTCACACAGCTGACTAATAGCTCTCATATTAACATCACATATGCTAGACAGGAGTATTGTTTTCCAGGCAGAAAAAGTCCATCTTTTTCTATCTGAGATGTGTCTTAGAGATGTGTCTGTTGCAGCTACATGAAGTTTTGACTTCTACACCAGTCTGTCCATGCTTGTGGATTGAAAAGGCCCTGTCTCTAGATCTAGAAATGGATCGTCTCATTAGAAGGCACAGCAAATCTGTTGTCAGATGCTGCTCTATTGAAATGCATTAGAAAAGGAGACAGAAGACTATCTAATGCCAGGTTTGAATATGGAATACTCAGACTTCAGGTAAGTATGAACAAAATAAAAGTCAAATTCACTTTGATAAATTTACCTGATTGATTCTATAAGAATTTAAAACTGATCAGGTGTTAGTTTAGTCTGGACTTTCTCTCACCTTGTTAATTTACTTCTCTGTTTTTATTCTCACTCTTAAGCTGGCTTTGGGTAATAATTTTTAAAGGCAGCAGTAGCTTTAATAAAGAGAATTTTATGAAATTAGGTAATCATAAAATTGTAAAAAGTACTTATATTTGCAAATACAACATTCTTAATTGTCCACAGTCACAAAGATCCACTGATTTGACTGTGTACATACTGACAAGAAACAGAAGAAAGATATAAAGCACTTTGACATTACAGAAAACCCCAGTGTGACAAATGTCCTTCACTTCTTGATTACAGCTGCTTCTGGCTCCTGTTCCTTTGACCTGCCCATCACCAAGGACTTTACTTTTGAACTGTGGGTCACAATAAACATTGCTTAAGTTACTAAAACAAAATAATCAATTGATCAAACATAAAACTTCCCATATTTTAAAATAATTCCATCAATCTTAACTTAAAACAAAGTAAGAGAACTAGATTAAATTGATTGCCATCTGGAAGAAGGGTAACTGGTTACTTTGTTAACCAATAACCTAATTTCTCTGCTCTTCTCTTAGTCTTCTTGTTACTGAGATACAAAAAAAGCCCAAAACCTGATCTATTTTTATGTATGCTATTTATAACCTAATAATTTGTCAAAAATGGTTTAATAACCCTACCTCTTTTTCATCATTATATTTGACAGGTGCCAAAATGATAAAATGTCTCAAAATATGGCCCATGTGATAATTGTTTTAATCTTACTATAACTTGACAAATAATGTGGTAAAAATATTATTTAAAATTCAGAATAGAGCTTGTGAAACATGGTATCAAGTACTATATCAAATGCTTGAGCATGTTTTTAATTGGCAAAACTTTAATGCCATTAAGAGTTTTGCATATGCTTCAGCTAGCTTTTGTGCAGTTGAGAAAAAAAAATCAATACCCATCTGTCACTGTGAGTGGAGCACATATGGTAAGAGAAGACCTTAAAATACATCAGACGTGGCTTCTATTATCCCAGTCTCTTTGGCTCCAAAAGAAGTTCAGCCACCTTGATATTGCTTTGGCTTTTAGAAGTTTAATTTTGCCAATTAAAATTGTTATTTTATGTGTAACTATGACAATTCCACTCCTGCTTCTCTGCTGTTATTAATAGTCATTAGGAAAAATTCCGAGCTCATGTAAACTCTATCTGAATTCATGTTTTGAGCTCTCAAAGGCAATGGCTCTGTGTTCCAGTAGACGTCTTTCTTAGAAGGGTAACTAATCAGTGTCTTCAGGGGCCATTTGTCAGTGCCTTCTGTCCTTTTTGGAACTGTCCTAGTTTGACTTACAGTTTGCAAAGTCAGACTTGAATGAAGAAATGATCCAGGTCTCCAGATATTTAAAGTCAAAGCACTAAAGTGAATTTTATTAAGGTATTTTTGATATGAGGAGGGAGATGATATACAACCAGGCCTCCTGTATTTCACATTCATAAGTGGCTACTCCTCAGCAGATACTATACTTGAAACCACATTGAAGAAATAGAAACTCATGACATTTGAACATAAAAATGCTGTGAAGGCTGTAGATACATGAGCAGGGCAAGCAAAAGGCTCCCTGTAGATGCACAGTACAGCAATGACTCCTGGGGGAAGGCAACGAAGACTTTAAAGGAGAGGAGTGGGAAGTCATCTTAAACAACACATGGAGAATTACTGCTGCTGGAGTGCACCATGGCGCAGCTTCCATGAGGGGGAACTGTGGTGATGCAAGTGATTTAAGCAACTCCTTACTCAGTGTATTGCAAGTACCAGCACCATAAATGCATTGCTATACACACAAACCAACACAAGCGAAAACATAGTGTGTTTGTGTGTGTGTGTGTGTGTGTGTGTGTGTGTGTGTTTGTGTGTGTGTGTGTGTGTGTGTGTGTGTGTGTGTGTGTGTGTGTGTGTGTTAGAGAAAGAGAGAGGGAGAGCAAGAAGGAGAGTGAGGGAGACCAAAAAAAAAAAAAAAAAAAAAAAAAAAAAGAGACAGAGTTTTAAATTTTTCTTCTGTGTTTGAGGCTCTATATTGAAAATACCGGGGATCTTCAGAGTATGTCTGAGGAAAGAAGTCACTAAGTTTCCTTTGTATGTAGAACATTCTGTTAATAGTACTTAACCTTCCTACTGCTCTGGCCCTTTAATGCAGTTTCTCGTTTGCAGTGACCCCCCCCAACCATAAAACTATTTACATGGCTATGCTGTAACTGTAATTTTGCTAGTTATGAATCATTATGTGGAGGGGACTGTTTTGCTACCATTATGAATATGATATGCAAGATCTCTGAAATGCGACCCCTGTGAAAGGGTCATTCCACTCCCAATGAGTCAGGACCCATAGGTTGAGAACTACTGTTCTATCTTCTGTGGCTGAAGTAATGAGCTTTGATAAAATAAATGTATTTTGTAGGCTGCTAAGGGGTAGTGGCAGTGGATAGTAGAGGAAAGATAAATTGGAAAAAATGTTTAGACTATGAATCTTCAAAACTCACTTTTATCTTTGTTCTGTCTACCAACTGGGTTTATAGTTTAATGTTTGGTCTTTGTTATTGCAACAGAAACTCACAAATTGAAGGTAGAGTGGGGGAAATTAGGACTGCTTTTACTAATTAACTTTTTATATATCTATTCACTAATCTATCTGGTGTGTTTGGGGACTGAACTAAAGACCTTGCAATTGCTAGATGAGCACTCTCAGACCAACTACATTCTCACATCAACAGATATGACACACTTGCAAAAGCTATTTATCCTTCTCTCAAACAAATCATTACAATTTCAGTTTCTGCTAAGTGCAATACTTCTACTACCTACCCCCAGATCCTCACTCTCACAGAAATACACCCCCACCTTTACCCTTTCCCCAGTAAATAACAGGCCTCTGAACATCAACCAAACACAGCACAACAAGAAACAATAAGACCAGGTATGAGCCTTCACGTTGATACTGGGCAAGGAAATCCAGTAGACTAAGAAGTGTTCTGAGGACAGCCCAAAGAGTCAGACAGCCCCACTTTTTCTATTAGGAGTCCCTCAAATCACCAAGCCAACAGCCATGATATCTATGCAGAAGACCTAGTACAGACACATGCAGGCTTCATAATTGCCACTTCATGCTCTTCGGAGCCTCTATGGTCCCTGCTTAGTAGGCTCCATAGGGCTTGCTCTCCCAGTGTTCTCAACCTCTCTTTTTTCCCACAATTCCCTCTATACCTCCTCTTCTACAAAGATGCCCAAGTTCCAAGGTAGAGAACCACTGAAAAGCTCCAACCAGGGCTTTCTCTACATTTACTGTTTGGCTGTGGGTCTCTGTACTAACTCTTATCAGCAGCCTGAGGCAGCCTGTATGATTCAAATTTGACTAGACACCAGTTTATCAGTAGAGAAGAATATTTTTAGTTCCATTCATCCACTTGCTTATGAATTTTATGAACTCGTTGTTTTCAATGGTTGAGTAGTACAACTTTGTGTAAATATAACACAATTTCTGTATCCATTTTTCTGTTGAAGGATGTCTGGGTTATTTCTAGCTTCTGGCTATTACAAATTAGGCTGCTATAAACACAGTGGAGCATGTGTCCTTGTTATATATTGGAGTATCTTTTATGTATATGCCAGTAGTGGTGGTATAGCTAGATCATCAGGTAAAACTATTTTGATTTTCCAGAGAATCCACCAGATTGATTCTCAAAGTGGTTTTACCAGCTTTCGATCCCACAAGAAATGGAGGAGTCTTCCATCTTCTCCACATTCTTACCAGCATCTGCTATTACCTGATGATTAAGGATGTTGAACATTTCCTTAAGTGCTTCACGGTCATTTGAGAGTCCTCAATTAGAAATTCTTTGTTTAGCTCTGCATCCCATTTGGAATAGGGTTATTTGGTTCTCTGAAATCTAACTTCTTGAGTTTTTTTTATATTTGGGATATTACCCAAACGTAGTGTTGGTAAAGATATTTTCTCAATCTGTGAGTTACCATTTTTTACTGTTAACGCTGTCCTTTACCTTATAGAAGCTTTTCAATTTTCAGAGATCCTCTTTGTCAACTGTTGATCTTGGAGCATGAGCATTGGTGTTCTGTTCAGGAAATTTCTGTCTGTATCAATAAATTTGAGTCTCTTTCCCACATTTTCTTTTATTAAATTCATATCTGGCTTAATATGAAGGTCCTTGATCCACTTGGACTTGACATTTGTACAAGAAAATAAAAATGAATCAAATTGTATTTTTCTACTTGTCTACAGCTAGTTGAACTAATCCATTTGTGGAAAAATGTGTCTTTTTCCAGTGCATAGTTTTGGCTTTTTTGTCAAAAATCAAATGGGGTCAAAAATAAATATGTGGGTCCATTTCTGGGTCTTTAATTACATTCCATTGATCTGCCTGCCTATCTCAGTACCAAACCATGTGGTTTTTATCATGATTGCACCATAATACATTTTGAGGTCAGGGATGATGATTCTTTTATTGCTGGGAATAGTTTTCACTATTCTGGGTGTTTTATTATTATAGATGAACTTGAGAATTATTCTTTCTATCTTTGTGAAGAACTGAGTTGGAATTTTGATGGGGATTGCATTAAATTTTTAGATTGTTCTTGGTAAAATGTCCATTTTTAGTATGTTAATCCTGTCAATCTATGAGCATGGGCAATTTTTCCATTTTCTAAGGTCTTCTTCAATTTCTTTCTTTAGAGACTTGAAGATTTTATCATATGAATCTCTCTATTGCTGGGTTAGAGTCATACGAAGATATTTTATATTATTTGTGACTATTATGAAGGGTGTTATGTCCTTAATTTCTTTCTGAGAACATTTATCCCTTGAGTCAAGGGAGAGTATTTATTTGTTTGAGTAAATTTTACATCTAGCCACTTTGCTGAAGATTTTTATTAGCTATAGGAGTTCTCTTGTGGATTTTCATGGGTTGCTTATATATACGATCATATTAGTAGGAATGACTAATATCTTGACTTACTCTCTCCCATTTATATCTCTTTGATCTTCTTTTGTTTACTCATTGCTCTGGCTATAACTTCAATAGATAGTGAGAGAGTAGACAGCCATTTTACATCCCTGGTTTCAGCAAACTTCTTTAAGTTTCTCCCCATTTAGATTGATATTGGCTATTGTTCTGCTTTATAATGCTTCTATTATGTTTAGGTATGGACCTTGAACTCCTGATATCTCCAATAATTTTAGCATAGCATCCTTTAAAATAGCTGAACACTGGGAACAACACAGATATCTCTCAACAGAATAATAGATACAGAAATTGTGGTACATTTACACAGTGGAGTACTACTAAGCCATTAAAACAACTACCTAATGAAATTCTCAGGCAAATGGATGAAAATAGAAAATACCATTCAGAGTGAGATAACCCAGACACATAAGAACACACTTAATCAGTATTCACTGATAAGTGAATTTTATCCCAAAGCTTAGAATATCCATGATACAACCTACAAACCATATGTAGCTGAAGAAGCAAAAAGATCAAAGTGTAGACACTTCAATCCTATAAAGAACAGGAAAAAAATCACAGGATGCAGATGGAGAGACCAGGGAGGAAAAAAGGAGGAGGAGGAGGAAAAAATGGGGGGACAGAAACAGGTGTTCAAGGGACAGAATAAAAGTTCAGAGAATCAGGAAATTAAGTAGAAACATATAAGAGAGGGGTGGAGAACTGTAGTAACCACTAGAAAGTCCCAGACTCCAGGGAGACTCCAGGAGGCTATCAAAAGTTAATGGCAATGACTTTAGCTGAAATATCCAACAGCAAAGAGATAAAACCTGTATAGATCACTTCTAGGAGAAAAGCATGGCCCTTAGTTGAGGAATGGGGTCACCCACACATGTCAAAATTTTAAACCCAGAAATGCTCCAGTCCAAAGGAAAGACATTGACAAAAAAATGCAGCAAAGACTGAAGATTAGGCCATCCAGAGACTGCCTCACCTAGAAATTCGTTTTATCTGCAAATCCTGTCACTAATGCTGATGCCAAGAACTGCGTGCTGACAGGAGCCTAATATGGATGATCCCAGAGAGGTTCTACCAGCACCTGACCAATACAGATGCAGATACTTAACACTAGCCATTGGACTGAGCCTGGAGATACCAATGGAAGGCCTAAGGGACGGACTGAAGGAGTTGAAGGGGATTGCAAGTCCATAACAAAACCATTATCAACTAACTAGACCATCAGAGCTCACTGGGACTATACCACTAACTAAAGAGTGTACATGGAGGGAGATAGGACTCAATATACATATGTAACAATGGATAACCTTACCTGACATCAATGGGAGAGGAGGGAGGCTTAATGCTCAGGCTTAGCGGGATGCTAGTGGAGTTAGGTGGGAGTAGATGAATGAGTGGATGAGCACCCTCAAAGAGGCAAAGGGGAGGAGGTTAGGAGAATGGGCTAGAAGGTTGTTGGAAGGGTAACTTGGAAGTGAAAAATGAAACTTAAAAAAATACAATTATTAATAAAAAGAATATTATTATCAATCAGTTCATTAGGTTTTGTGGCTTTTTGTTTGATTTTTTCAAACATTTTTTTCCTTACATTTTGGATAGATGACCTGTCCTTTGGTGAGCATGATATCTTTAAGGTGTTCACTATCAATGTCTGAGAGCCAATGGTGATTAAATCTTAGTAGGTTCCTTTTACAGATGTGGGTTGTCTTCTGTTTGTGAAATAGATGTTAAAATATTAGGATGGCTTGTTTCTAAGGTCCATTTGCTGGGGGGAAGATTTCCAACCCTTTACTCTGAGTTAAATTCAACCTTTGATGTTGAGGTATGATTCTTGTATGTAACAGAACAATAAATACTCTTTCCACATTTATTCCTTTAGCTCAGGACTTTTCATTGGGGAATTTATTTCTTTGATATTGAGAGACTGTCAATTCCTGATATTTTGTGGTTGGTGATGTTGGTGTTGTATGTGTGACTCTCCCCCCACACTGTCTCTGTTTCTTTGTCTCTCTCTCTGTCTATGTATCTCTGTCTCTCTCTGTATTTCTCTCTCTCTCTCTGTCTATGTATCTCTGTCTCTCTCTGTCTCTCTCTGTCTCTCTGTCTCTCTCTCTGTGTGTGTGTGTTTCTCTCTTATTTATTTATTTATTTATTTATTTATTTATTTATTTATTTATTTATTTTTGCTTAGTGGTCTGAAATTATTTATTTTTCCATGATTTTATGTCTATAGTTAACCTCCTTTGTTTCAAGTTGCCCTGCTAGTATGTTCTCCAAGGTTATATTTAGATAAATATTTTAATTTGATTTTATCATAGAATATCTTTTCTTTATCTATGATGATTGAAAGTTTTACAGGGTATACTAGTCTTGGCTGGCATCTATAGACTCTTAGATTCTGCTGGACATCTTTCTAGGTCTGTCTGGCTTATAAAGTCCCCATTGAGAAGTTTGGTGTGATGCTAATAGGTCTGTCTTTTTATGGAACCTTTTTTTTTTCTTTGAGATTTAATATTCTTTCTTTGTTCTGTATGTGTAGTGTTTTGATAATTATGTAGCAAGGGGACTTGCTTTCCTGGATCAATTTTTTTGGTGTTCTGTGTACTTCTTGTACTTTTATAATCACAGCTTGGAAAATTTTCTACTATGACTTTACTGGAAATATTTTCTAGGCCTTTGAGCTATACTTTTTTTTATTATTTTTTGGGCGTGGTCTATTTATAGTGTCCTAGATTACCTAAATGTTTTATGTCAGGAAATTTTTAGATTTAACATTCTCTTTGACTGATGTATATATTTCTTCTAACATATTTTCAATGTCTTGAATTTCAATTACTTGTATTGTGCTGGTGAAGTTCGCAGCTGCAGTTCCTGTTTGCTTACCTAGATCATTCATTTTCAAAGTTCTCTCAATCTGTGATGTCTCTATTTCTTTGTCTTCATTTTCAGTCTTCAATTGTTTATTTTAATTTTCTTTCTTTATTTACTTACTTTTTCTTGATTTTTTTAAAGAGATTTTTTCATTTCCTCCAATTTTTTTGTTTACCCTTTGTTTAATTTCTTTAAGGGTTTTATTCTTTTTCTATATAAGAACCTCTCTTATCTTTGCAAGGTTGGTTTTAAGTTACCTTTCTGGTTCTTTATCTGTGTTGGAATAGTTAAGGCTTGTTGTAGTAGGATAGCTGGACTTTGGTGGTTACATACTACCTTGGGTGTTGTTGACTATGTTCTTACACTGACATCTAGGCATCTGGGCTTGAGTTGATTATAAGTCTAGACTGCTGGTTTCTAAGTTCGTGTTTGTTTTGTACCTAGGTTTTTCTTTCATTTCTGGCACTCTGGATAGTGTGGCCTGTGGTTGAGTAGAGTGCTCTGCCTGAGTTGGGGGCTCAAACACAGCAACGAGGAGGGGTGGCAAGATATTGTCCTGGGCACCTAGAGAGTAGGGGTAGTTTACTCTTTGACAACCTACTTGGACATTTTGTGGTAGGTGTAGCCTCTGGTCAATGAGAGATACTCTATAGGAGCTGGGAACTGGGACATCATTGCAATGAGGAGGTACAAGTACTGGAGATAGTTTCAGGGGAATGCTGAGAAAATACCCTTTTGGTTGAGCAGAAATTTTCTGCCCAAGTTGAACCACAGATTATTACTATAGAAATTCAATAAAATCTCCCAAAATCTTCAAAAATTTATAGGAAATATCAAATATAAAAGGCTAATAATTTCCTTTTATATCATAATCTCAATGGCACTTAGTTGAAAGAATTTGAGATTCTTTTAAGCATTAACAGAGTTTATTCTCAGAAAGAATCTTTAGTTAAGGAAGTAAATTACAAGTAGAAAACTACTTTGTTAACATCGGTGGTTGCAAGCTTAGGTTACTCATAATAAAGAGCCACATTAATGGTGATTTTACAGTCCAACTACAAGTAGTCCCTGCATAGAACCTTAACAATATTTGAGATATACAGTCCTCTCTGTTTGCATTGTCAGGGACACAGTATGTCCCCTTAAGTTTGAACTTCTACATCCTTAGTCCAGCATATGTGGTGAGTTAGAGGTATATGACCTCCTCTTCTGAAGGGCATGTATAGTTTCTTCTTTATTCATTATTCTATAGCCAGATTGTGGTTACATGTCTGTACCTAAACATAAAAAGTAATAGAATTTTTTGGGGTTTTTTGTGTGTAAATAACTCCATATTAAATCTGTTTCACCTTAGAAAAAGAAGAGAATAGGTATTAAGAGGCTAGCAATAGTTTCTAACACAACATACCCTTATGTCATTTTTGAGAGATGTCTTGAAATGATTTATTCACTGCCACATTGCCCTACCTGGCATAGAGTCTCATAAATGCTCAGGTCTACAACGTGGCATATTCATATTTCTGTATACTTGTCATTTGGTTATTTCACTTGTATAATGATTCAACCATCACCAATTTTCCCAATTTGACAACAAATTTTGGAGATAAAACAGTAAAGAAGGACCACTATTTCTGACTAGAGTTGATAGTTAAATTTGTTACAATGGAGAACAACCCCATACACACCATGTGCTGCTAGATAAATGCCTGTACATATACCATGATGCATATGTTTTTTTATATGCAAAGTCAGTAATACTAATTTCTGTGGTCATGATTTTATATTATAGGAGTTTCCCCCTCTTTCTCTGTTTTTGGACTTGAATGTTGACCTATAAAGAGAGGCTTTGGTTTCTTGCATTACAACTTTAAAGGTCTGTCTACTCAGACACAAAGCTGAAGAGTTTGGCATTTTCAGCTGAGTATTTCTTTGAGTTACTAGACTGATTACACTGACAACCTCACTTTCCTGGAAGTATACTGAGATTTCTTGAGAAGAGAAGGAAAGTATTATATACAGTGTTGGAGTGTTGGAATGAAAACACTAGTAGAACGTGATGAAGTTCCAAAGGTCTGAAGTCTGAATCTTATGCCTCAAGTCTCTATGGTACTCTGTTATTTTCTTTCTTTCTTTCTTTCTTTCTTTCTTTCTTTCTTTCTTTCTTTCTTCCTTCCTTTCGTCCTTCCTCTTCTCCTCCTCCTGCTTCTTCTTTTTTCTCCTTCTCCTTCTCCTTCTCCTTCTCCTTCTCCTTCTCCTTCTCCTTCTCCTTCTCCTTCTCCTTCTCCTTCTCCTTCTCCTTCTCCTTCTCCTTCTCCTTCTCCTTCTTCTTCTTCTTCTTCTTCTTCTTCTTCTTCTTCTTCTTCTTCTTCTTCTTGTTCTCCTTCTTCTTCTTTACCTTCATCTTCACCTTCTTCTTCTTCTTCTTCTTCTTCTTCTTCTTCTTCTTCTTCTTCTTCTTCTTCTTCTTCTTCTTCTTCTTCTTCGTCTTCTTCAAAACTACATAGTTCTAATCTCTAAGAATTTTTTTTTTTTTTTACACAAATTTTACCCACTGGTCTCAAAATTAAAACCAGGATGCTTATACTAGGACTTTTATGTGCCCTTAGTTCATGTGCTGCAAATGTAACCCCAAATTTTAAGGGTTAGTGGGTGTTTTGTTTTGTTCTTTAAAATTTTTCATTGGTTATTTCATTTGTTTACATTTAAAAGCCCCTTCCTGGTTTTCTTTTCTGGCATTCCCCTACAATGGCTCATCAAAACTTCACAGGACTGAGGGCTTTCTCTTCCAGTGATGAAGATAAGTCCATCCTCTGCTACACATGCAGCTGGATCCATGAGTCCCTCCACGTGGTTTCTTTGGTTGGTAGTTTAGTCCCTGGGAGCTCTGGGTTTTCTGGTTGATTGATATTATCGTTCTTTTCTCTGGGGTTGCAAACCCTTTTACTTTCTTCTGTCCTTCCTCTAACCACTCCATTGGGTTTCCCTGCTCAGTCTGATGGTTGGTTGCAGACATCCACATCTGAATCAATGAGGCTTTGGCAGAGCCTCTCAGGAAACATCTATTTCAGCAAGCACTAGTGACTGGGTTTGTTGGCTTCCTGTGGGATAGATCCCTAGATGGAGCAGTCTCTTTCCTAAAGTCCCTGTATTTCCTTTAGACACGGGAAATTATGCATTAAAATTTTGAGATGCTTTTGTTTCTAAGAGCTGGAAGCTTTGAGTGTTTGGTAGGATTAAAGAACACTTGGTAAGAACTGCAGATTGCTCAGTGCTTAAAAGCTGTCACT
Organism: Micromys minutus; assembly: GCF_963924665.1. Classification (NCBI taxonomy): domain Eukaryota; kingdom Metazoa; phylum Chordata; class Mammalia; order Rodentia; family Muridae; genus Micromys; species Micromys minutus. Next base: position 191,796,684 of record NC_137969.1, on the reverse strand, counting down.
ACTGCAGAGGACTATGTTTGGTTCCTAGTAGGCATTTCTAGCAGATCTTAAATACCTGTAACTCTAGTAAATGCTCAGATGCAGGCAATTTTTATGTCCCTGGGTTCCCACAGGCACACACACTTGCACATATACAGTATATATAAGTTTTTGTGGGCAGGGCCATCATGATGACATCAGTAATTTTACAAGCAGAACAGGAGACAGACACACTTTACTTGCTTTACAAATTCTCTAAAAACCATGATAGATCCAAGTCAGCATAATTGTAACTTACAAGATGCGAGAGAGATCAACTTTGCTTCTTTAAAATTCTAATTGTGTTTGATACATTGTCAGAGAATAGCAACACACTCATACATACACACAAACACAGACTCAAATGTACACACAAATGCACATACATGAATACACACATATATACATATGTATATACAAACACAAATACACAGATGGATATCTGTACATATACACATGCACAAATACACACACAGATGCACTACACATAAAATATGCACATACACTCACATAACACATAAATATAAAAACACATGTACACACAAAAACACACACACATTCTCATACAGAAACATGTACAGACATATCCTCAGAATTATATACACATACACAAACATGCATACACATACTTTTATACAAAACACACTAAAGCACACTCTTATACTCACAAACACACAAATACACATGCCAAAGAATCTACATACATACAAACTTACACAAATATACACATATACACATAAGCTTACACATATACATACATATAAATACTATACAAACATTATGCTCACTCATACAAACACATGCATATATAAATGAACAGAAACACACACAAATATAGACACATACCCAGACATACATATACACATAAACAGACACACACAATACACACATCCACAAATACACAGAAAAACACACACACATATACACAAAGACACACAGGCACATATATACACACTCAACATGCATACACACACACACACTCACATACTTCATGGCCTTGGATCTCCATGATTGTGTGTGTGTTGTTTTTTCCAGAGTAATGGGCCCTTTGTGTGGCTTTGTTCATGTCTTTGCACTCCTGTTCTGTGAAGTTCTCTGGGTCCATAACTCTATGTTTTTCCCTAAATCACTTAATCTCTTCATTACTAGTCATTCTTTACTTACTTTAGAAGAATTTAACAAAAACAAACAAACAAACAGTTTGCATGGGACAAAGACAATGTGATTGTTTTATTCAATAAGATGGCTCCTGATAAACATGTAAATGAAGAGTGGTAAGTCTTATCACAGCAGGAAAAATGAAAGTTCAGATGCCCTCATGGAAAAAGGCCAGAATGGCTCAAGTGACTAGAACACAAGAGAAACTGGATCTCTGAACCAAGCAGATTAGCTGTCAGCAGGGATTTTGTACCTTAGCAACTGGACTAAGAGTCATATTTTCCCCACCCGCCCCCGTGTATTCCTGAACACACAAAATTAAATGTAGACACTTTTTTTTTCTTAAACCTTTTATTAATTCTCGTGAGTTTCACATCAAGCACATAAATCTTGTGAATCTCCACATCACCTATATTCTTCCTTTGCCCTTGCAACACCCAATACACAACAACAACAACAACAAGCACAGCACAGAAAACATCTTCTCATGGAAGCCGTTGTGTGTCACAGTGTGTCCACAATACTTCCCTCTGTCTACGCATCTTCACTCTGTTGTTTGTTGTTTGTTGTCTTAAGTCATTGGTCTGGTACAAGATTTCTGGCTTCTGTGATACAACCAATATTGGATCCTCATTGGGTTTCCTCCCGGTTATCCTGTTGTCCTGTTTCACGGACATCCTACAATTTTGGAACAGCTGGACTGGCTCTTTCACACTTCCCAATCTTTTAGAGATGATACAGATATGATGGTAGGCTACCTCAGACCCCGAATCTGGGCTTAGGTGGTAGCAGTGCTGGTCTTACAATCTGTTCTCAGTTATCTGCACCACCAGGGTGAGCTCTTCAGCACTGCTCTGGCTTGACCTGCCCCCTGCCCCCCCACTTCCCCTCCCTCCCCCCCCCCCCCCGCGCCAATGACACCATCAGCAGGAAGATGGGTCAGTTCTCTTGCTCTTGTGCTGTCTGTGTTGGCTCATGCCATTTGCATCAAAGCCTCCAGAACCACCTTCACTGTGCTGTTCTTTCAAGGACCCACTCTTCCAAGCGCTGCAGCTGTTCCTGTGCTCACTCCTTCAGTGCTAGCTCACCAATGTCTTTGACACCAGGGTCAGGCAAGGTTCAGGGTCTTTCTACTAAATGCTCCAACCTCTGAAGAATAGGGGCAGCTCACTTGCTCTCATGACTGGAGGGACCACTCTCCTGCTGCTACTGCAGATGGTAAGAGGCATGTGGAGGGGGGGAATCAACCCGCACCCATGCTACCTTACCACAGGTGAATGGCTGGGCCAATGTTCCTTCACCTTCACCCTCAGGCCCCTTGACCAAGGAAGATATATTTCTTAAACTTGAATGCTAAGTAAATTTTTATGAAGCCTTAAATGTGCACAGAAGCCAGTCCAGCCTCTTCCTGTCTTCATGCTTCAGTGTTGTATCTAAGACAGACACTGACTCAAAGTGATATAAACTTGCCAGGTTGTTGCTGTAGGAGACCAGCCTTAGCAAGTGCATGGATCAGTCAGAAAAAAAGTGCAGTTTTGGTATCAGCCATGATTTATGTCATAGAGAAATTCAAGTGTGTGAGTGTGTATATGTGTGTGTGTGTGGTTATGTGTGTGTGTGTGTGTGTGTGTGTGTGTGTGTTTACCTGTGTGTACATCTGCATGTGCACATGTGTGCATATTTATTTGTGCTACTATAACAAAATACCTGAAATGGATAATTTACAACGAATACACCTTTATCTTTACAGTTCTGAAAGCTGGCAAGTCTAAGAACAAAATCAGAATGCCAGAAAGTTTAGAGTCTGACATGTGTATTTTCTGCTTCCTCACATGGAGAAAAGAATGAAACAACCCAGATGTCCTTCAAGAGAGGAATAAATACAGAAATTGTGGTACATTTACACAGTGGAGTACTATTCAGCTATTAAAAACAATGACTATGCAATTCTTAGGCAAATGGTCCTGCCTGAGGTAACCCAGTCACAAAAGAACGCACATGGTATATGCTCTCACTGATAAGCAGATACTAGGCCCAAGAAACAACTTACAGACCTTAAGAAATTCAAAAAGAAGGAAGGCCAAAATGTGGATGCCTCAGTTCTTCTTAGAAGAGAGAACAAAACACACATGGGAAAAAATACAAGGTCAAAATAGAGGAAGAGGGATTGAAGAAATGATCATCCAGAGGCTGCCTCACCTGGGGATCCATCCCATAAGTAGCCACCAAACCTAAACATTATGGCTGATGCCAAGAAGCACTTACTGGCATGAACCAGATAAAGATGCCTCCTCAGGGGCTCTGCTAGGGTAATACAGATACATGTGAGCATGCTTGCAGCTAACCATTGGACTGAACACAGGGACCCCAATGAAGGTGCAAAGGAAAGGACTGAAGGAGCTGAAAAGACTTCTTTATATCTAAATGAGGATGACACTCATGGGGGAATAGAATGGAATCTAGAACCTCATTGAGCATGGGCTATACCTACACCCCACTTCTATCAATGTACTTGGTAACCCAGAGCTTTGCCTACATATACTTGGCACACTGTAACCCTAATCAATATAACTAGCAACATGTTCACAATCTCTGATCCTGGCCTACGTTAGGCCTTAGATACAGGAACAAAAATCACTCCCCTACACAATCTCTTTATAACATCCTATTTCTATTCAAACATATCTTGGAAACATCCGAAAACCAAAAGAGACTGGTCAATCTGGCTTAGACTACTTTTAGCTGCATTCATGGTATGCCGGAGTGTATCATCTGAGAGAATTCTTTCGGAGAATAAACTATCAACTTGCCCCTATGTATAGTTGAATATACACAGGGGCATATGAAGAAGTCTTGGTGAGAAGAGATATGTACAGTGAGCAAAGGCTTACAGAATGCAAACCTGTTAGTCAATTCAGAGCTTCACCTGTGCTACATCCCCTAGCAACCAAACCCCTCCTCTTGAATCTCATTAAAAAAGAAAAAAGACCCAGATGATAAATGGGACCTTTGAGTACTAGCATCCATGTGGTCTACCTTCATTCTGGCAGTATATAGAGCCTTTTAGTGATCTTATCATTTTGCTTTGAAAAAAATATTTCCTTACTGCTTTACAAATTTGTGTTTATTTTAGTTCCTTGTTTCCAGGTCAAGAACCTGAAAATACCCATCCAGAATCCAACAACTGGTCATTTAAGTTTGCTAATTATAACTAAACTTTCCCCTCTAAGGTGTTAGTTTCCAATTGCCTTTGTGTGTAGAGTATTCTTACAGCTTTAATCTTATACATTCTAAAGTGGTACTGCAGTATTATTTCTAAAGATCACATTGTTCCTTTCCCTGAAGATGTGTCTTTGGTGCCTCTGGATCTTTGTTGACATGTATTGCTTGCCTTATTTTCATTTTTATTTTGTTTTGTTTTGTTTTCATTTCAAACAAGGATGTCAAGTTTATTGCTGCTGGGTATTGTAGGATACATACGTAGTCTCAGTACCGAGAGGCTGAAGCAAGAAGACAGTCAACCCAGGCTCATCAACCTGTGTTACACAGAAAGACCTTGCTCATACATAGTGAATAACAAGAATTAACTCTTTGTTCCTCTGATGGATTACACTTGAAATTCCAATGTTGAAGCAAATTTCATCAAGGAAGAATCATGGAAAGTCTCTGGCTCTGAATTTAAACTCCAGATTCCAAAGTTCTCAGATTCTGAATCTGAACTTCAGCATCAGAACATGGCTGTTCTCTATGTCTACATATATTTAGACAATGGTGTTATGAATCAACATTTTAGTGTGGGACCAACATTTTAGGAAGGTACCAGCTAGGAGTTTCATCAGCTAATAGGTACAGGGTAAGTAGGATGCACTGAGCCATATCTGACATATAAAAGAGAAACATTTCTTTTTACTCAATCACAATTATCCTAAGGGAACAATAATCTTAGTTTTTTAGATCATGTAGGATACCATAATTCATCACAGTTCTTTCTCTGTCCTTTCTTCCTCTCCCTTTCTCCCCAACCTTCACACACACACACACACACACACACACACACACACACACACACACACACACATACACACTCTCACACACACACACTCACACACACACACTATACATAATCATTTGCTGATCCCCTGTGTAGGCCTGAAGGGACAGAGTGACAAAGTTCCTGCCCCTGGGACAAGGCCCTAGTGTGAGCCACCAGGAGATTCAGAGCCTAGTCTGACCTTGGTAGAGACAGGAGCCTGGTATGAACCTCCATGAATATCGATGGCTGCTTTGGACATAAGGCATCCTTTTTTAATAATGTACACATTTTTACACCCCTCCGAGGAATGTCCTCCTTATTAACATTAATGACTCCATGATAATCTGAAACAGCATGAATCCAGGATCCAAAGGTATGGCTAATGTCTCAGCACAATGGTAAATGCTGAGAACTTCAGGACAGCCTTTAAGGCTATGAGAAAGAGCTCTAGATACATTAGTTTGAAAATATATAATTTCTCAACTATGAAAAATATAATGATGTACTATGAATTATGAGGGGTTTCATGAATCTGAAGAGATGTTATGAGGCAGTTAGTTACAAAGATACAAGGACAGGCAGATCACTGAGTTCAAGGTCAGTCTAGGACTGTGGGTTAAGGTCAGGGAATTTCAGGGCAGGGTCCCACCCAACTAGTTTACCTTTTGTGCTTCACAAAGCCAGACAGATTTCTGAATTCTTTTACACAATTGAGAAAAATGCATGCTTTCTATCTCTTAGCAGTTGGAATAAATGACTGGATTGATAGGTAAAATAAAAGACTGGTCCTGTGATCTGCAGGAGATGAGCTAGCCAGAGAATAAAAAGAGAGAACTGCTTGGAAAACACACACAGATACATACACAACACATGCATAGACACGCACAAGCACACACACACACATACACACACACACACAGAAGCAGGGCATGGACAGAGAGATCTCTTAGAATATCAAACAAGCAGAACATGGACAGAGAAATCTCCAGAGGGAAAGTAGAACAGAGAGAGAAGCAGACTAGAAAAGCTGGATCAAGCAAAACGCAGGTCATCAGTTTGGATACACGATTTGCTTTGAGTCATTTTTTTCTTTGCTCCCAGACGTCTCTTCTCTCAGAACCCCTTTCTAAGACAAGGTTGGTCCTTGTCAATCATTTAAGATCTTACATATAATACGTATTTAAATGTATATATGCACATATATATTAAAGTTATGATTTATACTCACTGATTTCAATAAATAAGAGTTTAAATATCTAAAATGTTACAGTTTACTGAACATGTACACATTGCGATCTCTTATTAGTCCCCAAATATTACAAAGCACCAGATAATTTCATAGCACTTCCATTGTTTCTGGTATTATAATTTAGAGATGATTAAAAGTATATGTTCGTTCACAGGGTGTAATTTGATACAATTTGCAGTACTTGGACTTAACCCTTTGTGGATACTCAAGGTTCATTGCCATGGCTAAAATCCATTCCCTTATAGATTTACAAATAGTACCTACCCCTAGTGCTAATATTTCAACCACACGCAATGCTGTGATTCCACCAAAGTTCTCTCAGAGAAAAGAATGAATTTTTGTAGGCTTGCTTCCAGATCAGTGGGGGAGGGGTTTCAGAAGGAGCAGAGGAGGCAGCCATATTGGACCCAGCAGGGATGATGGCTTCATCAAGGAAACTCTCCCCTCATCCTTCTCCAGCTGCTCCAGCTCCCCTCACAAGACCATGGACATTTAGGGCAGGATGGTATCCATCTGCTTGGGAAGTGTAGCTGGATACTTAGGTGAAGGTCTCTGACCCTCCCTGAGCCCTGCTTCTAAAGGGAAGATAACCAGTCAGTAGGTCAAGCTATTTTTCCCCGAGCAGAATCCTGGAGAATTAGCAGCACAGAGCGGTGCTGCTCTGCACAGGAGCACACTGACATGAGAGAATGCAAGGCCAGTTTGAGTATGACTGCAAACTAAAGCGGCTGGAATCAGACAACAGCTTGGTGCTCCCAAAGGCTGTCTGGGCCTCACAGTCACTTCCTTGATCAAAATAAAATCTGAATATATTTTATACTTTAAGTATTATCTTTAGAAAAATAGGCCCTATGGCAGTACCTGGTAAATTATGTAATTCTAGCAATCTGTTAATTGATTAATTTTTGTAATTTTTATATATAATTGACTTGCTCATCATTCAGGTTGGGCATTCAAGAGAATTCGGTACTAACCGGGCCATGCGTTTAATTGGCAAAAGAAATTATGAAGTAAAGTATCTCAGAAAATTTGCCAATCAGAGCACTGGGGAACTTTAGCTGGAAATAGGACATAGTCAACTTGTAAACAAAGTTTAAGATTTTAAAAAAGTATTTTAGAAAAGGGACAACTTTATTGTTTTAATGTTTTATAGAGTTCATATTGAATTTGCTATGTTTATTTTTAAAGCTGCTTATGATAACTAGTAAGATACTACCAAACATTTTTAAAAAATCAAGTACTGACAAAAATATGTTTATATAGTTTTATGACAAAATGCTTTAAAAATCTGTACATGTATCTCCCTCTCTTCTAAATAAAGTTGTAAGAAAAATAAATAAAAGGGTCTGGGGGTACTAAATACTTAAGCAGAATCAAGTGGGGCTTAGTGGTTCAGGTTTGGGATCCCAGCATTAATAGAGAGTTAGGCAAGAAGGGATGAGTTTAAAACCAGTCTGGCGAAGACTGGCTAAAAAACAAAGCAAAACCCCCAAATAATTATATTCAGAATTTTAATGTCTTGTGGGTTTGCTTAGTCAAAATCATCTTTCATTAATGATTGTCAGGAAGAGGTAGGTTTTTGTTTTTTTGTTTTTTTTTTTTTTTTCTTGGACACAGGCACAGTGGGAAGGAGAAAGAGAGTGAGGGAGGGAGAGAGGAATGGAGGGGGGAAGGTGGGAGGAAGGGAGAGAATCTAGAATCTTTAATGACTGAATTGTTTATTTTGGTTCGTGGTTATCTTTGTTTGTTTGTTTTTATTGCTTTTTTTTTTTTTTTTTTTTTTTTTTTTTTTTTTTTTTTTTTTAAGGCATTAAAAGCGGCGAGGAGAAGCGAGGAGCTGAGCAACAGCGACTGAGTCCTGGATGCCATTCTCTGAGGCAGTCAGGCAAGGGCAAGTCAGGCATCAAGGAGGCTCCTAGCCCAAGTACCTGCCTGCAACCATGGCTGGCGAGACTGGCGAGACCGGAGACGGTTGTTCCTTCCTCCCCAGGGTGCGGGAACCTGGTGTCCCTGGGGCCTCGTGACTGGTCCACCCAGGCTGGACCCACCCTCCCCCCACCCCCGCGCGCCCAGAGCTGCGCAGCACTGTCAGCGACCACTGATTTATACTACCGATTTACCTTCTGCAGAGTGTAATTATGCTCATAGTTAAGAATTAATCAGGTGAAAGAATTATGGAATAATTATTCTCCGGACTTTGAAGGACAAACTAAATGGAGTCGCACGGTGCTGCGCACGCCAGCCCGGAGTTCTTAGGGAGAGTTTTGTCAGCTATCCGTGGCTTTTGTCTTCTCCTGGTCACGAAGCATGAAGGGGCGTGGGGACGTTGCGGAAAAAATAAAACAAAGGCAAAAGCAAACCTTCACATGGCCGGTTATCTGTGCGTGCTTCTGTCCTCAGTAGCCCAGCGGCGCCACGTGGCACAGTTCGCTTTTCGCATTGCAGGCACCTCATTGTTTGCGCTCAGTCTGCCTCTCAAAAGTGGCTTAGCTGATTTTCATTTCAGAACAGTCCACTGATTAGATGCTCACTCCCATACCTTTTCTTTGTGGTAAGGGGTCTGCAAGCTAGTTCAGGTTATTCCTCAAAGAATGCACTGTTCTCCCAATATACATCCATTTCAGAACTAAACGTTTCCAGTTGGTAGAATTGTGTGTTCCTCTAAGGACTTCTAGGAGCCCCATGGCAAGGACCTTACAATCAAATCACGTGTTTTTGAATAAACGCGACTGTAACGCAAGCAGAGAAGGAGCAGTCTGAATGAGATTATCTGTATTATTATGCTGAACTTGAGGCAGAACATAGGAGCTCCTTGACCAGTCAGGGTAAAAATCCTCACAATGGTTTCTAATCAGAAGGAAGAGCCTCAGACATCTATACCCGAAATCGCTTGTTTGTTAATTATTCAAATGGGTACAACACAAGAGTCAGGTGGCTCATGAGCAAAGATGTTTGTCACCAGGCCTGAATACCTGACAGTCCCTCCCGTGGACACACACAATGTAAAGAAAAACCTTGCTCTTTGATGTATACATGTGAGTTGTTACAGACAATATAAATAAACAAACACACATATTCTAAGCACACAAACAGCAAATACTTCTGAAATGCCCGAAGCAGTCTTGTATGGCTTCTCTCCTCTGCTTTCTGGGTCCTTCACTTCATTTTCTTGCTTCTGGGAGCTTCTACTATTAGACCTTGGGTTACCCTTTGTGCCAAGGATGAGGAGATTCTCAGATGGATGGCTCCTGGCCTCTGAAAATATCTTGTTTTCATGAGCTGATCACCAGTCCATTGTTCTCTTCTAAGCAGAACTTATGTGCTAAAGAAAATTAAGAAATATTATGGACATGCCGAAAGGCAGAACTGGGATATTCAAGTATTTCACTGACCAAAAGAATGCCCCTGTGTATTTCTTTTGTGCACATGAAAGAGAAAAGAGAAAATTTGTCAATGGTGTAGGTTTGAAAGAAACAAAGAAGCTTCGACAGGTAGTGAATCTGAGAGTATATTCCTCAAAGTCACTATGCAGAAACCCTCCCACCTTGAGTTCCTGAGTGGGAAGGGTGAGAGGTCACACCTATGGCTGCCTTTCTGTTCAAACACAGGGCTCTGCTTTTAATCCTGCCAGGTGTGTGCTCCTGGAACATCAGCTTACCATAAATCCTACAGAGATCTCAAAAATGGAGTAAGGTGAAAGGAAGTTCTTTTCAACGAGTTTTAGCACCGGAGACCTGTCAGGAAGACTCATGGAAGCAGATACACTATGCAGGATGGCTCCTGTCTCAACATTTCTGCCTCCTTGAATTTCCTATTCCGGCATAGCTTTTATAGACTTTAAAATTTTTCTTTATTCCCTTCACCATGCTGTTCCATGCAGCCAGGCACCTGCACTCATAGTACGGCATGGTGGAAGGACTCAGAACCAGGAGCCAGGCTGTGGTTCTAATTCTGGCTCTGATTCCTCTGGCCTTCAGCATGCCATTGCCTCTTTGGGGCTTGGTCTGGGCCAGAACAATTTCTAGAAGACAGTGCTCATGAGAAGGTGTCATGGTAATTCTATACAATCTTTCTTATCAGGGACTTGCCATGCAAATGAATGCCTGTCGACAGTGACATTATATACACTTGACTTAGCTGAAAATGCCTTCTTCTAATATGACAGGCAAATACGTTAACTTTTTAAAGTATCTGACCAAACATAATTCAGAAGCAATATTCTAAGGAAGTCACTCTGGTAAATGTGAGACTCAATGAACCTTCTCTAGGTTTATTTGTTTTGTCTCTGTGTATGGAATCTACATCTACCCAGACTGGGGAGGAGCAGAAAGCACACCATATTGTTTTAATTATGTGTAATGATTGTGTCGTTATACTTACTAGTTTCCTGAAAAGTAAACAAGATAAGATGTATTTGGTTTTGGTGAGACTAGGCTTTTTGTGTAGAGCTGGCTGCTGGGGAACTTGTGAACCTTCTGCTTCAGTGTCTTGGGTATTTGTATATTAGACATTTGCCACTAATCTGTTTTTCAACAAGATCCAGCCTCAGCCCAAATGACCAACACCACACTTGTTTGCTATTGTCGAAAGTAGAAGCTGCTGCATCAAACTACTCTACACTAATATAGATTTTCCCTTTTAACTGACATTAAGATTTCATTTCTGCTATTCATTTTTAAGCACTTTGTATCTAAAACTTAATGAGTGAAGAATCTTTTTCAAAAGAGAAAAACATTTAAAAAATACCAAGCAGAAACAAAACATTACAAAGAAAACATATTCAAATACTTCACCATATTTATCATAATGTTTAAAAATATGTATGTGCTTTTAGATGATAAGTTTACCTGCCAGAGACTTTAATTCATGATAAAGTATTAAAGTGCTGAACATAAATTTCTGGGAAACCATGTTTTTAAATGGACAAAGTAACATAATTATTGTCTTTCTTGCAGCCTATGCTTTCCACAGGTAGGGACAAATATGAAGGAAGAAGTTGGAAGATAGTCTGGGTTAGGTCACCCAATCAACCACAGCATTTTTATCTGTCTGTGCTCACACATATCACTAAACAGAAACAAACCATCTGTACTGTCTTCTTCACAAATACATGCCCTAAGTGACAGATAAAGAGATGTAAGTTAATATTTGTTTTATGCTGCTAAGTTCTTAAATGTTGGTTTTACAAATGATAACAATAATAGTGTAATAAAACAAATATATATCTAAAAATGAACGTTCAATTCACAGTTCTAAGGCTCAGCATAGGAGATCCAAGAGAAGACATGGTCCCTCTGTCCACCTGGGTAGTGTCACTGAATGGGTAGTGTCATTGCTGGGTGAATTGAAAAAGAAAGGACCAGATCAAATTTTGAGCTCAAAGAACATAAAGATTGTGAGATATATTTAGGAACATTTTCTCATGCTTTTGAATTTCTGCTCACATCATCAAAATTCAGATCAGTAGCTCCAAATATAATAATCATTTTGTGTTAGAGATGAAGCTTGGGGATAGCTGTGAGTATGGAGTGACAAGAGCCTTTGCTTTGGAAGGTGTTGCATAGCACATAGACAAACTGACAAGAAAGATATCGGTAGGTAGTGAAACTGAGAGGATAAGAGGATAGGAGAGAGAGAGAGAGAGAGAGAGAGAGAGAGAGAGAGAGAAGAGAGGAGAGAGGGAGGAATTATGGAAGGAATACACATGTGTATGATTTCTTCCACATTCTCAGATATAGTGGGTCTTCACACTAAAAGTATTTTCTATGTGTGCAAGTACATTATGGGAAGGAAAAGAAAGGTTGAAAAAAATTACAACTGGGCTGAAATAGATGACTTTAAAACACTGGTGGTTCTGGCAGTTAGGAGAAAGTAAATCATCTGTCTATTTTTTCCAAGAATACTCAGAAAGCTTGGCTTTTATCATCATGCCATTGATGACTTGGTGAACACATGATCGTCAACTCAGAATTAAATTGCACCTTTGGGAGTGTGGTCGTAAAGCAGCACAGTTTGGTTTTCATGGATCAACTCCTCTAGTGATTGTGTGGTTGCCTGCCTCTCAGGGGCTATGTGGTTTGTGGTCTTCTCCACACACTGATTTTTTTTTTTCTCTTTGGTAGTTTTATACTTCTTTCACTTTAAATAGTCCTTGCAGCTGTCTGTTGTCCTGCCTCAGGAACCTGACTGCTCTCTGCAGGAGTCCTTACTGGCTTCTTGCATTGCTTTAGTCCTCTTTCTCTGTTTTACAATTTTCTCTATCAGCTCCAACAAATCACCAAGCCCTCAATGGCTTAAAAATAACACAAATTTCTAGCTTTCAGATCTAAAGGTGAGAAATTTGACTTGGTCCTTGGGAGCTAGGTTTTGTGGTTGTTTTTCCTCTGCACATAATCAGTTTTCTATTACAGCTTCTGCAGGCTGTCAACATGGCTGGACTCCTCATGGTTCCTAAATCTTCAAAGCTAGGGCTACTGGCTTTTTCTGCTCCCATTTTCCTATTCCTGCTCTTCTACTCCCTGCTGTGCTTGCACACTGTGATGACATTTGTCAAGCCAGTTGATCTACAAAAATCTATACACATTAAAGTCAGCACATCAGTAATCTAACTTCTTTCTGTAATCCTGATTTCTCTTTGTTGAGCAACAGAATATTCACAGGTCACAAGCAATAAGATATGACCATCTTTAGAATACCTTGTTCTGCCAATTTCACCTAGAAAACCAGAAATTATCCAAGAAAAAAGTAAAACTATAAGTGACAGTGTAGAAAATTATCTTGATCATTTCTATACTTCATTTTCTCTGGAAATTTCTGGAAGGCTGTTTTTTTGTGCATACATTTTGTTTTTAATGGGCAATTTCTGAATAAGTTTCTTTACTTCAAATGGGGGAAACGTTGTTTAAAATATCCTACCAAAAACTATTAGATTGATTGTAGATCTCAGTGTTCCTTATAGATCTCTGAGACCTACTTTTTCTCTGCTGGAAGTAGACAATGTATACATAATACTACAGGGCCATCTCAGGAGCTTCACCTTGAGTATAAATTAGCATCCACTTTCACTAAGAAGTTGATATCAAGAAAGATGTATTTTCTCATTCTGTTCAAGGGTAGAGGCAGAGTAAAGGGTTGCATAAATCTGCAGAACTAGACAGTACTGTAGTCATCGGGTGACTGTCCTGAACTTCACGTGAGGACACTAACTGTGATTTTACTGGTTCATTTTCTGGCCATTGAATAAATCCAAAGCTATTTTCTAATCTAGAAGAATAAAATGCATTAAAGTCTTCATAAAGGAAGGTTGGTCAAACTGACATTGGGTACACGGAGGGTGATTTCTTGAGAAACTTGAGAGAGCAGTGTTGTGACAAACTAGTTAATGAAAGCCTAGCCTACATCTTAGCTTTAGCTTAACTCAAGTCAGTGGCATGTCCTTGATAATGATATGAATATGAGTATATGTGAATTAAATATGACAAAAATCACATCATTTCAAATACCATGCTGTTGCACTGTGCAAAAAAAAAAAAAAAAAAAAAAAAGGTCTGAAACAGGGAGAAAAGGTTGAAGGCATTCATTAGGCCAAGCCTCTTATTGCCTCTGAGCCTCAGGGCTGCCTCAGGCTTGGCGGATCTGTTATATTTGATCTGAGCCTCAAGGAGTCTGAAGCCTTGCTGTGTCTGGTTTTCCCTCCTTTTCTTACTCCTACACATCAAAATTGTTATTATGAAGTCCTTCATCCTGAGCTTACACTTTCAGGTCCTCTCTTTCTCAAACTAGCCAGAACCTATTTTTCTTGTCTCCCTGGGGAGTTTATGATTTGACAGAAGGTTACACAAGAAATAAGACTGTATCTTAGTATAAGAATTATAGAATATTATTTCTATAAGGCTCCTCTAAGACCTACGAACATACCCTCTTTGAAGACCTGTATTATCAGACACATTGAAGTATCTGAAATTCACAAGCCAAGCTCCACTGTCTCTAGGAGTTATTAATTGTGTTATAAATCATTTTGAATACCTTAAGACATGTATAACAAGGATTAGAAATAAATATCTAATTAAAAATTAACAAAACATATCTGGAGGATTATTCTGGTGACCTCTTTATTTCAGCGTTACACAGAAAAAGTTTGAGATTATGGCTCGAAATTTCTCACATTCTAGATTAAAACCAATATAACAGTACAATTAAAGCTTAAATTTCTCAGCCTTTTCTAGGCAGTGTCCCTCTAAAACATGCCAGGGACTTTCCTCTTTCTTTGCAAGGCCCCTGTCACGTTCTGGGGAGAGCCCTTTGTGACCCCTATCATGATTAATGTGTCTTCCAAAGCAGGCGATCTGATTATGACCTGTGTTGTTATATTTAATTACAAATCTCATTACGGCCCTGGCCATGGCACTGTGCAGCTCTCCCCAAGTCACCTTTGTGGATCTGACTGCCTCAAGGTCTGTCTTCATGATTTACTCTAAATTGTTTTAGAATCATAGACTTCTGGAGCTCGAAGGGAGGTTAGAGACCATGAAGTTCAATCCCCTCATTTTACAGATAAAATTACAGAGGCCCAAAGAGAATAAGTCATCATTCAAAGGTCATGTAGTAGATAAGGAAAGGACCACAGAATGTTGACTCCCCAGTGACTGTTGCCTCTATACCAGGCTACCATGCTGGGGAGCACAGTGTGCAACACAAACCGCCCCCTCCTTGGCTCTATGCTATACGGCAACAGCTTCAGAACACCCGTGGGTTGTATTGTCCTAACTTTTCAGAGCTAAGATAGTCAAAAATTCAATCATAAATACTGTGGTTTCTTTTGGAGTTTGGGAGATATGTGATCAGATTGTTTGCCTGTGTGGTCTTGGCTTTTACTGATATATTGTTGTAGACGAACCTGTCTATGAAAGAAGACACAAACTTAAGTGAAAATGTGAACTGTCACATAAAATCACACTTTGCCACAGGAACAGAGAAAACATTTTTAAAGTTGCATTGCTATCGAGGGTTGTTTTGTGGGCCAGAGGGGCTGTTTCAGTAGTGGAAAGGGGTAGTATATAGGGGCATGCTTATGCTTAGAAGAGGCACCTAAAACACTTTTGTTGTGTGGAACAAATAAATCTAGAAAAGACAGAGTGTTTGGTGAGAAGAGGGCTTGGCCATTGTTCAGAGAATATTTTTGTTGTTGTTGTTTGGTTGGTTGGTTTTGTTTTCTTGTGATCTGATGATGATCTGGTGAATGATGCCTAGAATTAAGTTGAATGGGTAGGTTCTAAGTATGTGAGCTTCTGGCTGTGTGAAATACATTGTGCCCTTGAATTTGCCTTAGAAATAAGCTAGTCATGAATACTAATTTATAATATCTTCTTGCAAGTGCTATGCATTAAGTCCTGTTTAATGTGAGGCTGCGGAGTCCCTTGCAGCTAATTCTAGGGCTAGAAGGGTGAGTGACAGCACTGATTCTACTTATGTAAAGGTTCTTTAGTAGTCATCAGGGGAGCCTTGCTGATTCCCACTGCTCATAGCTTGCTCCTGAGAATCACCATGGAGAATCTGCAGTTATGTAAAAGATGTGTGCTGTGATGTTAAAAATGTATAAAGAGGCAAAGTGACTACTAAAGGTCAGAATATGAGACAGTTTGTTCCAGCTTTGATCAAATCAGCCCCTGCTATTGCTAAACACAAGGTCACAAAGTCATATACAAACTTAGTGACTGAACTGAAGGTGGCAAAAAAATTTCAGCACTTGCTTAATGAATGCTGAATAAATGTTCCCATGTTTATTGCAGAGAAAACAAAAGCAACTTATAAAAAGGGCGCAACTATTTTTTATATAACAATCCCTGAAGCCAAATGTAACCCAGAGATAGAAAAAAGCAAGTTAACATTGCACCTTCTGCTCAGGGTTTTTGTAGTACTCCCTCCATATTTCTGGACAGCACAGGTGTACATGCTGGGCAATATAGTAAACTTGTCTTACCTAAGATTAAGTAAGTTTTTAACTGGCTTAGATATCCTTCAAAATGCTCTTCCAAAACCTACTTGCAATTCTATTAATAGATTTATTCCATTCATGAGGTCCTGCACCAAAATACAAAGTAGTTGAAGGAAAATGAATGTTGAAAGAAATTAATCCATTAATAATTCAGGATTCAACTTGGTGAGCAGGTTCAAATTTTCATAACGTGGAGAAGACATACTCTGTCAAGAATGAACCAAATGGCAAATCTGGTTTGTCTAAGAATTGCTAGGCTTACCTAGGATCTACTACAGTCTTGTCCAGGGACTACTACCTTTTAGTTAGGTGACAGTTCTCTCAGTTTCCCTTATGCCCTTTTCTTCCAACCAGTTTATAGAAGTTATCTCTGTACCTCAAAGGAAGAGAAACTCCGGTCTACCTGAGGCTAGCCTCTTTGCCTGTGTTCTCCATTTCTCACTTAATGTTACTTGTGATATTTTTTGCATCATTTGTGTTTCGAGTGTATGTGTTCACTATCTCTTCTCCAAACATTTATTTCCTTCACCTTCAAAGTCAGTATAGATATGTCTCTTTATCATAAAGTAAGAAGAAAACAAATACCCAACTCTCCACATTTTTTAAAAAGAGTTCATTCTCTGCAAGTGACTGTCCCATAATGCTAAAAGGCATCTTAGAAGAGTCTCTAGAAATAATTAACACTCAATAAATTACACGAGGAGTACTCAGACCATTCAAGACTCAAACTGAAAGATGTTTTATGGGGACCAAAAGAAGCTCTGAGTGTGCGAGAAAGCTGGAGTGGATATATAGTGATCTTGTCACAGATATGGCTATGTCAAGGACCATATCTTTGTACTTATGGAAAATATAATGACCAATGCTGCCTGCATGAGGGTGAGAACTAGCAAAGGCTGATTGTATTTACAGAATATATCTGCCATGGCATTTTCCCATCTAGATAGTTATAGCCAAAAGACTGTTTCCCTTCAGTATCTGCTTGTACAAAAATCAACTCACACCTGTCTGATTAATTCAACTCTGTATAACAATCCTGCCTCCTTGTTCGGCAATATGCAAGTACCTCACTTCATTGTTCATCTGTACATAGTAAACAGGTTGAACATCCAGGGTGCTTCAGATTCTCCACCAGAGAGCTCAGCTTCTTTCAGTCCATGTACATATATATCTCTGTGTCTTTTCTTCAGTCCTTGGCTAAGTATGATCCATGGCGTCATGGATGCAAAGGGACTATTCTTTTTGTATAATTCCATGACTGGTACTAATTGTCATAGTTTGTATTAAGTGTCACAATTCAGCATGGAGAATTATCTTGAAGATGAAATTTGGCATTCCTATGCTCAAAGATCTTGATTTGATTAACTAAAGTGGGAGGCCCATTTACTATGTGTGACAGCATTTCCTGACTGTGATTCTGGACTGTGTAAAAACATTCAGGAACACCCTCTCTCATATTTCTCCACTCATGCTTCCTCTTCTGTTTGGCCCCTTCCTGTGTCTCAAGGTTTTTTTTTTTTTTAACCTCATCTTTTCTTCCTACAGAATCTGCCCAATCTATGAAACCATGTTCATGTATAAAAAATCCAATCTAAAAAAATCATAATTGGCATGCTTTTAAACCAAAGTTCAATTTCACTTGCCACTTTGGTATTTAATTTTTAACTTGCCAAAGGTATTTTTAAAATGGACTATAAAAGTTACTTTGTGGACCAAAACGAAGTTTGTTTGCTTTGAGAGTTAGTGATATAGAATTATTTTTATTAAATAGCTTTCTTTTTTATTAAATTTAACAACTTTATTTTAAAAAACAAAGATAAATGTACAGATTTTAAGCATTTTTGCATAAAAGTATATGAATATACTTTTGTCAGTACTTGATTTTTTTTAAAAGGTTTGATAGTATGCATTAAAATCTTACTAGTTACAATGAGAATAAAGTACATGTAAAACAAGATGTAAACTGGAAATAGTCAAAGTTTCTTGGTGTGTAAAAATTAAGCATCATGGATTTTCATTTTCTTCCTTTTTTCGGCTTTTGTTTTTCTTGAACTTCATATAGTCTGTGAGTTGTTTCTGGGGTGTTCAGAGCATTCTGGGGTTAGTATCTAATTATCAGTGACTGCATATTATGTCTGTTCTTTTGTGACTGGGTTATCTCACTCAGGATGATATTCTCTAGATGCATCCATTTTCTTAAGAATTTCCTTAAGCCATTGTTTCTGATAACTAAATAGTACTCCATTGTGTAAATATACCACAATTTTGTATCCATTCATCTACTGAAGGACATCTGGGTTCTCTCCAGCTTCTGGCTATTATAAGTAGGGCTGCTATGAACATTTTGGTTCAAGTGCCTTTGTTGTATGTTGGAGCTTCTCTGGTGTATATGCCCAGAAGTAGGATAACTGGGTCTTCAGGTAGGATGAGGTCCAATTTTCTGAGGAATCACCAGATTGATTTCCAGAGTGTTTGTACCAGTTTCCAGCCCCACCATCAGTGGAGAAGTGTTCCTCTTTCTTCACATGCTTGTCAGCATCTGTTGTCATCTGAATTTTTGATCTTAGCCATTCTGGTTGGTGTGAGGTGGAATCTCAGGTTTGCTTTGATTTGCATTTCCCTGATGGATAATGATGTTGAGTACTTCCTTAGATGCTTCTCAGCCATTCAATATTCCTCAATTGAGAACTTTTTATTTAGTTCTGTACCCCATTTTTTAATAGGGTTGTTTGATTCTGTGGTGTCTAGCTTCTTGAGTTCTTTGTATACCTTGGATATTAGATCTCTATCAGATGTGGGGTTAGTATAGATCTTTTCCTAATCAGTTGGCTGTCATTTTGTTTTCTCTTTTTCTTTTTTTTTGAACAACTTTATTTTTCAAAACAAAGATAAATGAACAAATTTTACACATTTTGCATAAAAGTATACTAATACATTTCTGTCAGTGCTTGGCTTTTTTCCCCCCAAAGGTTTGATAGTGTGCATTAAGGTCTTACTGGTTAAAATGAGGAAAAAGTACATATAAAACAGGTTGTAAACGGGAATTAGTCAAAGATTTCTTAGTGTGTAAGGAGCATAATTTTTTTTTCTTGAACTTCACGCACTCTGTGAGTTGTTTCTGGGGTTTTCAGAGCTTTCTGGGGTTAGTATCCCATTATCAGTGACTGCATATTATGTCTGTTCTTTTGTGACTGGGTTATCTCACTCAGGATGATATTCTCTAGATGCAGCCATTTTCTTAAGAATTTTGTTAAGTCATTGTTTCTGATAGCTGAGTAGTACTCCATTGTGTAAATGTACCACAATTTTTGTATCCATTCATCTACTGAAGGAGATCTGGGTTCTTTCCAGCTTTTGGCTATTATAAATAGAGCTGCTATGAACATTGTGGTGCATGTATCTTTGTTGTATATTAAGTTTTCCTCTCAGTACTGCTTTCATTGCATCCCATAGGTTTGGGTATGCTGTGTTTTCATATTCATTAAATTCTAGAAAATACTTAATTTCTTTCTTTATTTCTTCTTTGACTGGGCTATCACTTACTAGGGCATTGTTTAGTTTCCATGTGTATATGGGCTTTTTGTTGTCTTTGTTGCTATTAAAGACCAGCCATAAACCATGGTGATCTGATAGGATGTGTGGGAGTATTTCAATCTTCTTATATCTATTGAGGCTTGTTTTGTAACAGATTATATGGTCAATTTTGTAGAAGGTGCTGTACGGTCCTGAAAAGAAGTTGTATTCTCTTGTTTTAGTATGTTATATTCTGTAGATGTCTATTGATTCAAATTGGTTCATAACATCTGCTATATCTTTTTATTGGGGGATTGAGTTCTTTTATATTAACAGATATTAAGGAGTAGTCATTTCTATTTCCTGCTATTTTTTGCATTAAGATGTAGAATTGTGCCTGTGTGTCTTTATTCTTTTGGTTTTCTTGCTTAGGTATTTTCTTGTTTTTACTAGGATATATTATTTCTCCTTGTATTGGGTTTTCGACCTATAATTCATGGTAGTACTGGGTTTGTGGTCAGATATTGTGTAAATTTAGTTTTGTCTTGGAATATCTTGATTTCTCCATCTATGGTGATTGAGAATTTTTCTGGGTATAGCAATTTGAGCTGACACTTTTGTTCTCTTAGGGTTGGCATGATATCTAATCAAGAATCTTCTAGCTTTCATAGTCTCTTTTGAGAAATAGGGTGTGATTCTGATTCGTCTGCCTTTATATGTTACATAACCTTTTTCCCTTACTGCTTTTAGTATTCTTTCTTTGCTTTGGGCACTTGGAGTTTTGACTATTATGTGTCAGGAGGAATTTCTTTTCTGGTTCAACCTATTTGGAGTTCTGTAGGCTTCTTTTATGCTCATGGTAATCTCATTCTTAAGGGTAGGAATGTTTTCTTCTACAATTGTTTTTAAGATTTTTATTGTGCCTCTTAATTGATATTTTTCACCCTCTCCTATTCCTATTATCTTTAAGTTTTGTCTTCTCATTGTGTCCTGGATCTCTTGGACATTTTGGGTTAGGAGCTTTTTGTCTTTTGTATCTTCTCTGGCTGTTTTGTCTATGTTTTCCATGTTGTCTTCAACCCCAGAGATTCTTTTTTGAATCTCTTGTAGTCTGTTGGAGATGCTTGCATCTCTGACAACTGATTTTTTTTTTTTATATTTTCTACCTCCAGGGTTTTCTCTTTTAGTGTTTTCTTTATTGTTTCCATTTCCATTTTAAATTTCATCTTCAATTCTTTCATCTCTTTGGTTCTGTTTTCCTCTGGTTCTTTAATTTCATTGAGTGTTTTACTTGTTTCCTCTTTAAAAGGTTCTATTTCTGTATGATTTTCCACCTTTTCTTGTTTAAGGATTTCTATCCTCATCTTGAGGTATGATGTCGGGTCTGAGTATTCATTTTCTGGAGTATTTGGCATTCTGCTGTTTGCTTCAATGGGAGAGCTGGGTTTATGTTTTGCCAGGTTTTCCTGTTTCCATTGGGTAAGTTCTCTCACTTTTCCCTTGAAATCTTGTCATCTGTGTTTATACATGGTCTTGTTGTCAGTGATTTTTTCCTGTCTCTCCTGTGTTCCTGGTCTGTGTCCCTGGATCTCCACTGTTCTAGGTGTCAGATGGCCTGAGCATTTGTTCGTTATGCACGGGCCCTCTGCACAATACCGAGACCCTACAGCAGAGTTCCAGCTCCCCTTAACCACTGGGGGGGGGGGGCGCGCTTGCCCCAGACCTCTCTGTGCCCTGGCTACTTGCAGAGCAGTCTCACCATACCTGTGTCCCTGGATCTCTGCTCTTCCTGGTGGCAGATGGCCTGAGTGCCTCTTCTGCTCACATAGGCCCTCCAGGTAGAAACCAAGTCCCTATGACAGGGTTCCTGCTCTCCTGAACCAATGGGGGATGTGTTCTCTGCATGCTCGGCCCAGACCACTCTGCGCCCCAGCTACTTGAAGCTCAGTCTCACCATGTTTGTGTCTCTGAATCTCTGCTGTTCCTGGTGACAAATGGCCTGAGCATTTATTCCCCAAACAAGGGCCCTCCAGGTGAAAACCGTGTGCCTATGGCAGAGTTCCTGCTCCCCTGAACCACGGGGTGGGGGCATGCTTTTTGTGTGCTCAGCCCAGACCTCTCTGAGCCCTGGCTACTCTCAGCGCAGTCTCACCAGGCCTGTGTCCCTGGATCTCTGCTCTTCTTGGTGGCCTAAATAACCTTCAGAATAGTAAAAAAATAAATATTTAACCATTTCTCTTCAGCATCATAAGAAGAAATGTTTAGAACTCAAAGACATTTTTGCATGAATCTTATCTGTTTCTGAAAGTAAAATTGTACAGTGATGCTGTGTTTATAGACCATTAGGACAGACAAATACTCAGTATCCAGTTCTAATAACTGAGCACATAGTTTGTGAAACTAGTATCCTGAACCTTTTTTATAGTCTTCTCCAGTGTGTGAAAATGCAAATGTTTTGAGAATAGGGTAGAGTAAACATAATGTACCTTTACTAGTAACTGCTAGGTTTAAAGTTAATATTGATTTAATTATCAGAAAACTACAAATGAGCTGTAAAGGACAGACAACCTATAAGCCCCAAGTGAACTGATAGGACATTCAACACATGGTATTCACTGCTATGAAAAGTTCTTAGCTCATAAGAATTTTCCAGGAGCTTATGAATTTTGGTTTTATATTATGTAAAAAAAAAACTTCCAAATAATGTTATGTTGTATCTTCCCATTTTTCAAATTAACAATGAAGAAGAAAGAACTAATTTTTTTACAAGGTGAATTTATGTATTTATTGCTAAAGGTTTTAATTAAAAGTCATGTTTATTTAAAAACATTTAAATTGAAAATAGATCAATTAAGTTTTATCTCAGGAATATTTGGATGTCATAAATATGTGAAAATCAATCAATGTAATCCACCACATCAACATATTGAAAGAAAAAACATAAACACGTGATCATCTCATTTGATGTTGAAAAAGCCTTTGACAAAATCCAACATTCCTTCATGGTTTTAGGGAGATTAGGGATACATAAGCCTGGGCAGTTTACAACAAGCCTATAGTCAACATCAAGTTGAATGGAGAAAACTATAACAATGCTACTGAAATCAGAAACAAGAAAAGTCTGACTATTTTCTACATATCTACTGAATATAGTACTTGAAGTTCTAGCTAGAACAATAAGACAATTAAAGAAGATCTAGGTAATACAAATTGGTAAGGAAGAAGTGAAAGTGTTGCTCTTTGTAGATGACATGGTAGTATACATAAATGAGACAAAAAATTTTTACCAGGGAACTCCTGAAGCTGATAAACACTGTCAGCTAAGTGGCTGGATACAAGATTAACTTAAAAACAACAACAACAATAAAAGCAACAACAATTTCTATACAATAGCCCTCCTGCATACATGTGCAAAATGGACTGAGAAAGAAATCAAGGAAATATCACCCATGACAAATAATACCAAATATTCTGGGATAACTCTACCTAAGCAAATGAAATGTAAGATAAAATCCTCAAGGAATGAAGAAAGAAACTGAACAAAATGTCAGAAAATGCAAAGATCTTCCATGCTGTGATTAGATAGGAACAATATAGTTAAATTGGCCAACCTACCAAAAGCGGTGTAAAGACTCAATGAGATCCCGATCAAAATTCTGACACAATTCTTAACCGACCTTGAAAGGACAATGCCTCATGGCAGAAAACCAAACTCCTAAGAGCTAAACAATCCTGAACAATAATGGAACTTCCAGAGGTGACACTATCTCTGATTTCAGATTGAACTACAGAGCTATAATAATAAACATCATATGATATTGGCATAAAAACAAACACATTATTCAATGGAATTTAGTTTAAGAAACTAACATAAATCTAAACACCCTGTGAACACTATTTTTTATGAAGAAGCAAGAAATAAACAGTGGAAAAGAGAACATTATCAACAAATGGTACTAGTCTAACTCGAGGTTGTAATATAGAAGAATTCAAATCTATGATCTTACATAAAACTTGAGTTCATATGGATTAAATTCCTCCCTCCATACCTACCCCCCCGTGTGTGTGTTTGTGTGTGTGTGTGTGTGTGTGTGTGTGTGTGTGTGTGTGTCTAAAATTCTGGCTTGGGTCTATTTATTCCCATCTAATATGGGAGGAAACTTCTTTGGTGATGACTGAGAAACACATTGATCTCTGAGTATCATTAGGAGTCATTTTATTTTAATATACTGTATATTAAATATATAATATATTTTAATGTAATATATATTAAACATCACAAGTGTTTAGTTTTACCTTAGGACTATTTAATTTCTGGTTCTTGTTCAGCCAGCAATGTCAGATATGGGTTCCTTCTCCTGGAGTGGGCAATAAGTTAAATCAGATAGTAATTGTCTACTTCCACAAATTTTTTGCCACCATTGTCCTAACATATTTTTCAGGCAGGATGCATTGTGGACAAAAAGTAGCATTATTGGGTTGGTATTTACATATATGTTTTGGTAGCTGCTGAGCAGCTTCCTGTACCAAAGACACTAAAACATAGGGGTAAACATTCTATTATAGGCACCTAGTCTATTTCTCCATGTTCAACAAACTGTGTTGGTCCCTGCTGTCAGTTTGTGGAGAGCATGCCATTGTTTTGGCAATCCTCTGGGTTGTTTGGAGATTTCTATAGGATGCTCTTCTTTAAAACCTCAACTGAATCTTACCAAGTCCTGGACCTGAAAGCATGGTGACGAGAGATAGTAAGTAGTTGTTCCTCTGTCTTTTCCAGTATTAGGAGGCCCGCTTCATTTTAAGAAGTTCCCACTGCACTAGGTTTCCATGTCATCCCTCACATGCCCTTTAATCCCAAACTCCTTCACTCAACCCGAAATCCCCTCCCCACCTAATTCTTCCACCTAACATTATAGGTCTACACCTAAAATTTATTTTACTCTACCTCCCAGGGATATCCCTAGTAATCATTTACAGTAAAATCCAATTATTTCAATGGCTGTGGCAGGTGTGAAAAGGTATAATTCAGTTTGTGAAATGTTTGAAATTTATAATTCATGGTGGATCTTTCAAGCAATCTCAAGTGATCGGTGCTATGTGATAATTGTTTAGAAGGATATGATTATTCTTGGTTATTATAACTTAAGAAAATTATAATAAATTTTTTGAATAGTTTGTTATGCGAAATCCTGCTAGAAATCAACATCCCTGTTCTGTGCTGTAGAGGCCACACCGTAAAGTAAACAATGTTCATGTGTTTTGTAAGCAATAGCTTAATAATACAGAAATTCAAGCTTTATGACATTTTGTATTTTTCTCTTGATCTAGATTAGGGGCTCACAACCTGTGGTTTATGATCTCTTTGATGGTGGGATGATCCTTTCACAAGGGTCATGAAAGACTATCAGAATTTACAGATATTTGCATTACAATTTATATTTATGAAATGGCAAAAATGCTTTCTACAAGGGCACTAGCTATTGCATTCTGAGCATCTCTCATTTCATACAATGATCCTGTGAATTATATGATAATGATGTTCTACAGATGAAGGCTTCTAGATTAGGACTCTTTAGAGTTAAGCTTTTAGCTTAGGGTTTGCAGTTTCTGGTATTC
The DNA here is from genome assembly GCF_963924665.1 of Micromys minutus. NCBI lineage: Eukaryota > Metazoa > Chordata > Mammalia > Rodentia > Muridae > Micromys > Micromys minutus. The sequence continues at coordinate 191,771,103 of NC_137969.1, read as the reverse complement.
CTTCTTACCTATCAAAATATAGAATTAATATTTAATGTGCTTCTGAGCCAATGTCCTCTGTTCATCTTTGTTCTTGTTGCTGAATGAATTTTAAGCAGTTGTCATTTATTGCAAGCAAGAAGTGATCGCTTGCCAGAATCCTCTATGTCTGACATCATGTCTCAATGTGTAAACAGCACATGCCTCTGGAAGTAGTGCCAACTTTCACCACATATTTCAGCCCATCTGCCTTTACTTTATTACACACATGAGTGCAGTTTAGATTTGGACTTGGTCTCCCATTTAATTTTTATTTATTTATTTATTTTCTTGTGAACTGTCTGCTCTGTGTCTTTTGTGTTCTGAAATCTTCTCAGAGTGACTCTTGCTGACACAAAAACTCATCCCACATCATCAGAAGTTTTTATACCTATTGAAGGCTGCCAATGATAGTAGTTCTAAAGGCCTATCTCTTCTCTGGTCCAGAGTGAATTTTTCATCAGATAAATATCTTTGTTTATTTAAAATTTATGAATATTTAGGTGTGATAAATAATAATTTTCTTTTGAACATAGTAATTTGTCCACATACTTTTACCTATATAATATAATATAATTTCTCTAAAAAATTGAATATTTGGGCTAATTTAACATTTACTTTTGTAGATAATAATTCTAAGGAGAGCTAAATAGATAGCTATGTTTGTTGCACAATCATGAGGACCTGAGTTTTAATACCCAGATCCCATAAAAAAGCTAGACATGGTAAACGAATGCCCTTGATCCTAGAACTCTTATAAAAAATTTAGACAGAGAGAAAGAGAGAGGGGATGGGGTGTGGGGGGAGAAAGAGTAGAATCTCTAGAAGCTATAAATCAGCTCTCATTGAATATGAAGCTGTCAATAAAAGACACTCCCTAAACCAAAGTAGGTGGCAAAGACAGACACTCAAGGTTGACCTCAATACATAAGTGTAGCACATATATACCTCCCACCACATGAGGCTGCCTCCTTCAGTGCAGAAATTGTAAATTGATGAAGGTATGTATCTGATGAAAAAAGAAAAAAATTCACCCATTAGCAGAGAAGATATGGGTCTATAGTATTGCAACATGTAGAAAGACAGACAGAGAAAGAAAGGCTGGGAGAACTAATGCAAATGAAAATGTGTCCTCAAAGAAAAAAAAGTCATCTACTGGAACTGACAAACAGAAACCAGTCCCTCTGGACCTTGACAACGGGTAGAATAGTTTTCACAGGAAAAGCACTAGCAAGTGATTTTAGGCAGTGAATGAGGTAAGAGTGCTATCTGTGTGTCACATGCTTGGGGCATGTTGATGGAGCATGTTTACTGGCTAGTCACAACTGCAGTGTTCGGACCATAACGCTTAGGAGTGAGGTAAAGGAGCTGGTGGATCAGGCCTTCTCTGATTATAATTTCATCATGAAAAACCATATGTCTCTGTGTGTGTGTGTTAAATATCTCTGCACCTGAGAGAAAGAGAATATCTTATAGTTTAAATTAAATTACCAAGTTTTCAATCAATATATACATAAAAAAGATTTGAAACAGAAAATGTTGTTTTGCTTTGAAGTTAAATTAAATTAAAATTTATGTTTTAATTTAACTTACATTTTAATTCAAATTAATTTTTTTCTAACTCCCTTTTTATGTTTTTAAAATACGGGGAAGATTTTATTCAAATTACAGTGTCAAAAGCAATGTAGAATTGGCTTATAATCAAAAATGTCTCACCCATTGACTCAGATATGCAAAATTTTATGTACTTATGTAACGAGTCTTTCCTTATTCTTTCATAAAATTCAAATGAATTATATTCAGTGTGTATATCAAAAGAAAAGATCTGTGCATGTTCTACATGGAGTCATTCCTCCAGCAAGCTAGGCTGAGCATATCCCTTTTATGGCAAAAGAAGGGTTCTAAGAACATAAATTATGCAAGGCTTCTTAAAGTCTAGGAGAGGAACTGATACACTGCCAATTCCACTGAATTCTGTGAACCCAAGCAAATGGCAAAGGTTAAGAAAATAAATTCTCTACTTCCTAAAAGAAGCTCTACAGTTCACTGCAAAGGGGGTGGGGGAAGTTATCCCATTTTTCAGTATGAATCTACTTTAATTTCTCTAAGTTCATCAGGTAGGTATTGTATATAAAGAGAATATTTTACAGTGTAAGTGTAAAAGTTTATAAAATGTATTTGCATTCTGTATGTGTCTGTATCTATGTTTTATATATAAACATGCATTAATCATTACAGAGCAGCCTTCTTTATCCACAGATCCCACATCCAGAAACTCAACAAACTGTCAACAGAAGATATTTGAAAAAAAAATTAATTTTCACTACTCATGTCGAGATCTTTCTTGTTGCCTGATGAAGAATAAAACAGCTGTCTATTTTGTATCTGCATTGTGTCCCTATTGTAAATAATGTAGGTATTATTTAAACTACATGGGAGGGTATGAGCAGAAGACACACACACACAACAACAACAACAACAACAACAACAACAACTAATCTATCACATTTGCCAAGATATAACTGTATATCAAATACAATACAAATAATAATGTCACATATAAGAAAGAATATGCATACATTGCTCACTTTTCATGTTTCTGGGTCAAAACACCAGACCAAAAAAAGTTATAAGTGAGGGGGATCAACTAGGCTGATAGTTTGACCTGCAGGGAAGACATGGTAGAGCAGCACAAAAAAAGCTAAGCTCAGTTATCCCTTCACATGGGTTTTATGGGGGGAATTGTTTGTTTAAATAATTTTTAAATAAATTTTTGAGAATTTTCCAATATGTATTTAGATATATTCACCTCGTTACCCCCTCCCATCTCCATCCTCTCTTTTTTTTCCCATCAAGTAGAGTTTGTGTCAGCAAAGGACCCAGTGACTCTGAAATGGTCAGTGTGCAGAAAACAGAAGACAGCAAAATGCTGCCTTCAAATAAGGTCTTACGAAGAGAATATGGGAAGCCCGGAAGAGCCGGAAGTGTGGGCAGACTTTAAGAAAGTAGGTTTTCAGACATAATGGATCAGAAACACATGTGACCTCACAGCAATTGTGACTGTGCCAGCATAAGAGTGACAAAGAGCCCAAGGCAAACAGAAACCCAGAAGAGAGAGTGTGGGAAAGTGGCTTTGTACTCACTCCAGTCTGCTCCTGAACAGCTACTGGATCTTCATGGTTGCTGGGAGAAAAAGAGAGAGAAATAGTTGTGTGTGTGTGTGTGTGTGTGTGTGTGTGTGTGTGTGTGTGTGTGTAATTATATAACCAACCACGAGTAGGTTGACCACAAAGTGAAGCAGGACTCAGACTCAAGACTGGATTTTTTTTTCTCATTCAGTCTGAGAGCCCAGCCCATTGAACAATAATGTCAACATCCACATAGGGTTAATCATTTTACCCCAGTCAGCAAAATCTAGACATCCTTCACAGATACACATAGAGATCTGCTCTATTTCTATGGTGATCACCACCAAGTTGAAAATTTTAGCCAGTGCAGCATATTATAGTATTTGGTAGAATTGTTATAAATATCAATACATATAATTTATGAATCCAAATTAGCATTACGTATCATTTTAAAATTCTTAACTCTTAAGTGCCTAAAGTAATATTCTATTAACATATATTTGTTTATAAATTAGCATTGATATATTTCAATGAATCGTAAAAGTTTTAATGGTATATGAGTCACTTTTCTATCTATCTGCATAGGCTAGCCTAAATTTTCTAAGCTGAACTAATCTACCTGCTTCAGTCTTTTGAGTAATTAATAATACATCACCCAACACCATGCCCAGCTGTTCAGTTTGGGGACACAGGTCTACTTTGTTTAACTTATATATTATTACTTCACAAAAGGCATAGAACAACAAAATCTATCCAAAGTAGAATTACTTGATTTTATATAAGCGATGGAAAACATTAAATGCCACAAGCAATAATGATTTCAGAAAATTAATGTGAAATGAATTTTAAAATGTAATACATAAAGTATCAAATAAAAATTAAACAACGGATTTCTTTCTTACTTAGTACGATAATAAAAATCAAATTGGGCTCAGCAGTTCTAGGAGAAGGTAAGAAAAGATGGTTGTAAATCCTTGCTTTCATTGAGAAGGGTATGGTAGCTTTGGTATATATGTATGGCTCAGCAATTCTTGTTTAAAGTGTGCAGACCAGAGAAGCTTTGAGGTACAAACCATAAAAATACATGAATATCAGAACTGTTATTGGTAAGTAGGATGGAAGCATTCAGTATGTCTGTCACTAGATAATAGGAAAATTCATAATGCTTTAATTCAATGAAATACTCTTTCAGTAGAGAAAGCTGCTGTTCTCTCTGTTTTGTAGTGACTTCCCTGTAGCCAGGGTGCCTTTTTCTTTCATCCAGTCACTTCGTCATATCGTTCTCCAGACCACTACTTAGTGAAGCTGACACTGTTCCTGCTGCCCATTCAGCATGCTATTTATAATCCCCAAAGCCTGGGTCTTCCTTAACCTCCATTCCATACGATCTCTCTGACCACTCTGTGCATACTCCTTACCTCTGAGACTCAAATGCTGAGAATAGCTATGGCATAAAATAGGCAGTCAATCTCCTCCTCCTTCTGCTTCTCTCCCTCTTCCTCTGTCTCCTCTAATTCCTAGTGTGTGGGAAATGATTGAGTAGATTTGAATTTCTTAATAACTGACTGACAGAGTCATGGGAAAGCCATGTAGCTTTTTTGATCCTCAGTTTTCTCATACATATAATAATGCATGCATTGGATGTAGTCACAGTAGGTTCTCTATAGTGAGGAGAGACTGAGTAGATTTGAATTCTTTCCTAACTGACTGGGTCTTAATCTTGGGGAAGCCATGTAACATTTCCAAGCTGGCTTTATCTACACTGTCCTGTCCTCAGATCATTTGTAACACTTAATTCATGCCTTTCTTGAGACTTTAATTGCCATAGAAGTTGTATTATTCAACAATTCATTAAAAATGTAGGGAGCAACTCAATCATTTTAATGGAAATTGAAAATGATCATAATAGAGGAAAGGGGAAGAGAAGAAAAGTAGAAGAGAACAGTTAGCTTTTTCTGGTCTCAGGTTATGTGTCAGACTGTGCCAAGTATTTTCATAGACTGTCACTCCCAAAGAAGCTATGTAGAATGGAGTGAGTGGGGCTTCTTTAGGGAAGAAAGAAGCCAAGCTATGGAAGATGAAGGGTCTGGGAAGACAGGTTCAACAGTGTCATGTCAGGAAAATGTGCCTCTATAGCTTCTCTCAATACTTCATGATGCAGTTGGGATAGGAATGTCTTCTTTTAGGTTTAAATTGAGATAAATCAGAGCTCTACTTTAAAAATAGTCAGAGTTGAAGAGACATTTGTCCAAAATGATAAGAATTTCAATAGAGAGTGGGATGGTTGGCAGCAGGACAGAGATGACTGATATCAGATATCAATAAACTGAACATTGGCAGTATCATCAAACGGTTTCTGGAAGTGAGAAGGTCTAAGCCAGGAAAGAATGTCCAGCTCCAAGAGAACTATATTCCAGAACTCTAACTGATGTCTCAGGAGATCTTCCTCAGTCAGCCTATCCTTTCAGAGTTTGAAACACCATTCAAGATACATAGTGGCATCCATGGGCAGTACTATGAAATGCTCTGTCTGTTTAAATACAATGGGATTGCCTCCCTTCAGAAAGCAACCATTTGTTTCTCAGGGTCTATATGTACAGGGGCAAATAGTCACTAGAGACTATCTGCTTCTTGCTGGCCTACAAAACCAAGTATCCAGAGAACATTTTTCTTCTCGGTGGGAACCATGAATGTGCCAGCATCAATAGAATCTCCGGATTTTATGATGAGTGTAAGAGAAGATACAACATTAAGCTGTCGAAAACGTTCACAGACTGTTTTAACTGCTTACCGACAGCAGCCATCATGGACGAGAAGATACTCTGCTGTCATGGAGACTTATCACCAGGTCTTCAATCTATGGAGCATGTTCTGCGAATTCTGAGACCAACTGATGTCTCAGACCAAGGTCTTCTTTGTGATCTTTTGTGGTCTGACCCCAATAAAGATGTCTTATGGTGGGGTGAAAATAACAAGGATTGTACTTCACATTTGGTGCAGAAATGGTTATACATTTTTTTGCATTAGATAGTTAAAGATGGATATGAGTTTTTTTGCAAAAACACACTGAGTCACTCTGTATTCTGCACCCAGCTACTCTGGCGAGTTTGGCAGTGTGGGCACCATGATGAATGTGGATGATACCCTCATGCGCTCACTCCAGATTTTAAAACCTGTAGAGAAAAGGTAGCTCAATGCCACAAGACCTCTCATGCTACCACAGGTATGATCACAAAGCAAGCAAAGAAATAGATGTACTTGACACTGCCTAGTTGGAACTTGCAACATAGCATAGATAACCTTCTTTTTAAAACTGTGGTGTGTTCTGGTCAGCTTGCCCAGGTAGACCTGTCCCGCTCTTCTCCATTTTAATAACTGCTGACACTTGCTGGTTATAGCAGCAAGTGAAGCGATTCATTCTGAAGAGAGCATACATGTTGCTGTTGTTGTTTTTAACCTCTGTTCCCTTTGCAAACAACTCTGGTGATGGTGTGAAGCTGTATGCCCTGGCAGTTTATCCTGTCTGAGGGGAAAATGCACAATTGGTCATCTAAAAAAAATTAGTATAACTCATAAATAATGTAAATGCTTGTTTTCTTTAGAATGTAAACAGAGCCCTAGGGTGCATGAGTCTGTACAAGTAATTGTCATAAATGCATTCTGTTATACATAGAAAGAAAGAAAGAAAAGCATATGGGAAGAGTTTAAAGTAGGGATGGCAAACAAAACAAAGCAAAGAAAAACAAAACAAAGAAAAACAAGATAACTTAGTTTTTGTGCAAACTCATAACAATTATGCGAACATTTATGAAGCCTATGATTAAACTAGAATGTGACAGATCTTCTCTTTTCCTATACTGTTTGCATTTATTGCATTGTCAGTTGAAAGATCTTAAGAGTATTCAGATTGTGAGATTAATAAAATGCTTCTCACCATACTTTACTGTGACTGACTGCATGTCAGTGGTATATGAGCTCACTGAAGAGGAAAGACTGCAGGTAACAAGGTCAGGTCCTACTGGGTCCCTGGCCTGTAACTATATTTTCTGAATTAATTGGAAATTATATATGTATTTCCATTTTGTTTGGTGCAGTATCACCATTCTGGTTAGTGTCTAGAGACCTTGTCTTTCTGATCACATACTATGTCCTCTTTCCATTGCTAATGCATGTAACAGAAAGAACTAAAGCAAATGGGTATTTCTAGGGACTTTCAGAGTTGACACACCATATCCTTTCTGCTTTATTTGAAATGCAGAAATTGAACGTCAAATTTGAAAGGTAGAGAAGATTGCATTGTTATTAAATAAAATGTCTCTTGAGGCTGATGGTGAGACAGGATGTAAATACTCATTTGTCAGCAATTTGGCCTGAACCATCTTAAAGTTTTACCTTTATTTCTTTCTAAGCTCATGGCCTTTGGAAATAAAAACAGGCTTTTTGTCTGAAGTGATCTTTTGTTGACACTTATGCCCTAGTGGGACTGGCATCCCAATTTGTGAATTGGCACCCAGCCAACTTGCAAATGGGTAGGAGCACAGGCAACAGTCTTGGTGGTTGACATGCATTGATTCTGCAGGATGTCAGGCTAGTAAAGTTGAAATGGCCGTCTGTCCCCAGCTTCTGTGCTTGCTACTGAGGGGGTGGCCTGTCATGAGTCCAGCTTTCAGCTCAATTAATTTCAAAAAATAAAGATCACCTTCTGCAGCTAATTAATATGCCTGGGAATATAGACTAGGTGCGCCCCAAAAAGAAAACAGCAGATTTTTTTCTCTCTGTGGCTGTAACTATTAAAAAAAAATCTGAGCCTTACAATAAATAATTATAAGCTTCATTTTTAGTAGTCTCCTCCAGAATGAGCACATTTCCAGAGAATGGCTGAATGTTCCCCTTTGTTTGCCAGAAAAGCAACAGTGTCTCACACACGGCCATTTTAATGTTGAGGCTCTAAAACTATTATTCAATTAGAGGAAATCATTAATAAAGAACAGACTGCCATCTCTGTTGGCGCTTGAGGTCAAGTTACTTGTGGTTCTTGGGGTGGCTCTCAAATTTGGTTTTTGAGAGCAAATCTCAAGGAACCCAGAAAATCTCCACTTATGTACTGTATGATAAATGGCTATGTTATTTGGGGTTCCAGAGATCTGTGCCCACCCCTGTTTACATGTACCCCTGATCACAAACACTGTCATGGCATGGGAGTAAGGTCTCTACAATCAGTGAATGGTGTCTGTTTCAGGAGTATCTTATTGAAGGAGTTTTGGGAACATAGAAGGGAATGTCAAGAAAAAAGTTCCTTAATGAATGGCCATGCTAGACCTAACACATAAGGACATTACTTGTTGATCTTTTAACTACAGGTGAGACAGGACTGTTTGTATTCAGCAGGTCCTCCTGATTACTCAAGGCTGTGTTGTTTTCCTTGTGTGCTTCTATATGTTTCCCTTACAGTCCTGACAACTCACCAGATGCATGGATACTATTCTTCCAGGATTGCAATCCTGATGGACATAGAAACTGTCTTGTTTACCACTGTAAGCCAGGGGCCTGTGAGATTCTTTATAACTTAGGGACAGCTTATCAATGGCTTGCTTAGTTAAATCTTTATCACAATGTAATGAAACATTACCGCACTAAAATTTAAATGAGAAAACTTAGCTTTGGGGCTGAGGAGATGGTTCTATGGATAATGCATATGCTACACTATCATGAAACCTGAAGTTTGGATTCTTAGCATGTACACATAATTTTAGATAATCATAGTGGCCCACCTGTTATTCCAGTACTTGGAAGATGGAGAGGGATGATTCCTGGAGCACCTCTACTAGTTAGACTACTATATTGGGGAGCTCTAAGCTCAATGGAAAGATCCTATCCCAATAAGCAAGGTGGGGTAGGATTAAGGAAGTGTCATTAGGCCAGCCTTCTATATAAATATATAGGGCTTCTATATACACGTGCACACATGTGTGTGCAAGCACATATACAAGGGCACACATGAAAAGATAAATGCATCCACATATATACACAGAGGGAAATGCAGAACAAATAGGTTCACATGGGTTTAAACACTTTCAATGTGAACTTTGATTCAAGTCCAGGTCTAGCCTGGACTATGATTTCTTCTGAATAACTAGGCTGTTACTTTACCACTCTGATGATTTGCTGCCTCAAGCCTATAGAAGGTTCCTGGAATGAGAAAATTGTCATTAGAGATATGTTCAGAGAAAGCCACACATCTGACACCTGAGATGGAGATGCTTCCAGTCTTATGTTGACCATGTTAATGCTGTAATGCTGATCCTGCTCTATGAAAGTGCATCCCCCAAGCTTTGTGTTTATTTTCAATATTTCATTTATAAAAATAAACTCACATCTGGGAATATAGACAAACAATAAGATATCATACATTTCAATTTCAGCATGAGCCAGAGGGACTCTATCAAATCAGGCAAAAGCCTGACTGGAGAGAAAGGATAAATTTTTATCAAGAGAATATATTAAAAACAGATGGAATTGGAGGAGAGGTACAGGCACAGTTCACACATATGGTACCTTTGCTGCCACTAACTACATTGGGGAAACTTACACTAAACCTTGCTAAAGCCAATCTAAAGGTAAACTGCAGGAGGATGGGCAGATACCCCTGGTGCTATGTGAGCTTTGTCAGCCAAGCCTCTCTGTTTCTCTCCAGTGCTCTCCAAAGCTCCACCAGGCTTTTGGAAAACAGAACCAAAGTTTCAGAATTTGTTTGTTAGCCTAATAGGAAACAGGAGATAAAGAACTCACAAGAGAGAAACAAAACACCCTCTGGCTAATATTTCTCACAGCTACTGTCTTTAGATTGAAGACACCGCAAGAAAAACTTTAAGTTTATGTATTCTGCACATGAACTCCAGAGATTTTAGAAACATGTTCATTGCTTCCTTTTATAAAAATGCCCTAGGGAGGAAATTTCTAAAAAGTGTATTAAAATGAACAGCATAGCAATAAATAAGACAATTATAAGCAATTATTTTGATGAAAGAAATATCAAATGGTATACTACTTGAATGTTATTCAAATCATTTGACCTTGTTAAGAGACATCAATCTCTAACATTCCGCTACACGCTGATCTACCTCTATATTACTTTCAATGTGTTGGTTCACTTAACCTCTTGGTCTATGTTCTATCAGAAGGAAAACAACTAAGAACATGCTCCAAGCTTTCAGTCTTTCCTTTGGTAATGTAGAGTGGTGAAAACAAACAAACAGACTGATAAGAGCTTGCCTTGGGTCATGTAAAACCCTTTCCTCTTTCACATGTGCCTCATGCAGTCAGTATTTTGGCTGAGAAGGAACGATAGAGGCCACAGCTCTCTTATTCAGTTATTGAGAACAGTAGAAATAGGCATACATAGTCACTGTGGAAAAAGAAGAAATAGTGTGTGGTTTTGTTTTTCATTGTGTTTACAAAAAGAATATGTTAAACTAGGTGTGGCTGATGAGGGAATTGGGCATTTTTCTTTTCAAGTTTACTAGAACTTTAAAATTATGCTGTAAAAGAGAATATGGCTTATAAATAAATGAACAAAGTCTGCAGTCTGCAGATTGCTTACTGCCTACCATTTCGTGTTCCCTTAAGTGTTTTATTCTGGGCCCAAAGCTGCTTAGCTAACTGAATTCCCAAGTTGGTACCCACAGGTAGAAAAACCTGTTAGTTCACTTGCCACTAAATAGAATCCTCAGTCCCTTAGTGCTCAGAGCTGCCTTCAGGTAATGTTAGTTCTTTGAAAATGAAAAAAAAATGTAACAACAAGATAATGATTGGGTCTTGTTTGAGAAAAATAGTCTCTGAATATTTCTACCTTAAAACTTGTAGAAAGTACAGATTCCCTGAGGCCAGCATTTAGGATGATTTTTCTACTCTGCAGTTTGCAAGTAGAATGGATTTTATGTGTATCGTTGGAAAACTACAAACACCCACACGTATATGTATTCAGGAAAAGATTGTACTTTGCTGTTATAATTATTGCTGAAAGGGTTGGGGGCAAAAGAAATGAAGCTAGCATGCTTGCTCACCAAAAATCAATCGAACAATCAATCAATAAAATAAAATAAACTGCTAAAACCAGAGACCCTTATTTGAAAGAACAATGGGCAAAATGACAGCAATATAGCCCATTCTTGTGTTATTTTATGTTTAGAAAATAAATAGATCAATAATACAAAGCTTCATAAAATGAATTTCTCTCAAAAAGGGAGACAAACTGGTTGAAACTAAAAGGATTCAAACTAAGTCAGCTGACCAGCGGTCATGTAGTCATCCTGTTTATGCCTATGGAGTGAATGAGCCATAGACTTTATTAGTGTAGAGCAACATATTCTTCAGGAGTATCATGGGCTCATATTTAAAATTATACTTCAAAAAGAAATCTGCCACAAGAGCAAGAACCCATAGCATATTAAATTTATAGGATGCGTAGAGTAAATAAATCATTTTTATTAAGGCTGAATTTCCCGTTTTTTCTCGACACAGCGATATATGCATGCAACCAGATATCATAAACCCAATATTTGAGTGCATGTAGATGAAAATAAAAATATTCATTTATTAATAAAAATTGTTTCCTAAGGCTTATTCATTGGGGAATTCGCTCAGTGTCAGTTCTGGTCTTTTTAAAAGAATATTAACAGGCTAGGTCTTTGCCAGGCGAAGTCACTGTCTTTATCTCCTTGCTTTGCCTCGCTCAGCTGAAAAACTTCCATTCTCCACTCTCTTTGAGATGGTGAGACCTGCTGATCCTGTGCCTAACTGAAAGGCTGGAAAGGTTTGCTCTCGTATTCTGCCAGCCATTTTGAACACATTTGTATTCGTATTAGATCAACTATGTCCTATGCACTGCCTCTAGTGCCTGATGGGAGATGCCTTGCAGATGTGTCCTGAAGGAGCCCAGTCACCTGACCTTCAGTCTCACATGCCCGATGCCTGCAGACAACACTGTGCCTTGGTGCAATGAAATCCTGCATGGCACAGGTTCTCCCTGCCGTCATTTCTGGGACGATGAAAGCAAAGTACTACAGTAGCAAACACAGAACTGGAAGCCTTGAATAGTACATGGTAAACAGAAAAACAAGGCCCAAACATGCTTTAGATAATTATGTATTGACTGGATCGATATCCTGTCTCGCCTCCAAAATTCCATTGTGTATTCTTAAAAAGGGCATTTAACTCAGGTTTGTTTGGTTTTCTTTTGTTTGGCTTTGGCAATTTCTCACATCCAAACTATGATTTGATGGCATAATATAGGTTTCCAAGAATGTATTCAAGCATATGCTTACCTGAAATTACTCCGTAAAATACCAAAATTCCCCATGAAGTGGCACCGTGTGGGAAACACATCCCACCAAAAAAACAGTGCATAGTTTTATCTGGAATACAAATATGTGCCGTTCACCTGGCTATGAGACATAGGCTCTTTTAGGAAGGATATTAGGCCTTAGAAAGCAAACAAACAATAAAAGCATCTACCTGCATTATTATTATAAAAGATATCATATGAAGTGTTATTTGAAAGAGTGAGCTTTTTGAGCTACATGGTCTGATTTCAACCCTATCTCTGCTACATGTCAACTGTGTAGATTCAACATGGTATATATTTACTTGTGGTCCAGTTTTTTTTTTTTTTTCTCCCAGATAATGGGAATTTTAAATATCCCTGCCTCTTAGAGGTGCTGAAAATGTGAAACTAACCTTTGTGAATAACTTGGTCATTAGAGCACATGGGCCATGGTAACTTTGTAAAAGCCGGAGATAATGATATTCTTTTGAAACTCAGAAGGTTGTGAACTTACTAGAATAGAACTTTACTTTTCTAGCACTGGGTTCATGTTCAGATGTCTCTAAGTGAAAATAACAAATAAAGGGTTTTTAAAAAAAAATTTGTGTGTAGATCTGTAGATGTGGATATGTGGTTCCTGCCTTCAAGGACATAGGGAAAAATGAGGATTTTCAATAAGAAAACAAAACACCTAAGTCTCAAGCCAGGTGCACATTTTCGTAGTAAAAACCTTATAAATCACTAGAAATAAATAGCTGAAAACCAAAGCAGGTCGTTATGGAATTAGAGGAAATATAAGGATTGACATTGCTTGACTTCAGTTTTCTTTGCCTCACAATAACTTGACTTCATTCTAATATTAAGAACATCATTTCTGTTAATGGGAATTACCTCAAACTAATTCCAGTGGTTTTCTGAATAATACATTAATGGTGCCATATATCTATATGTATATCTATATGTAGATATAGATATACATATAGATATAGATGATAGAGAGAGAGAAATATTTTTACTTTTTCATCATTGTTGAATCTCTTTGGACCACAAGTTATTTCCCTTCTGATGCTATTTTTATATCAGGTCTTCTAGGTATCATAACAAATAGAATTAAGGGTAATATATGCTCATTTTTAAAATAAGCAAAACTAAGCTATAAAATTTTAGATGCCTTTGAGTGTACCTCAAAGAATGTGACATCAGCAGTTATATAATTTTATTGCCGATGTTAAGTCTGTGACAAACTCCCAGCCACAGTTTGCTCTTGATGTCGGAAAATGAACCTTATGAATTTTAATGCTTTTTACTTCTGACATTGATTTATGTTTTGTACAGCTGTACTTTTCTATACACTGATATAAATAAACAGCATCCTTAATAGAAAATTTTGAGGAAGCCTTGTTCCTAAGTGTTTTTTTTTTAAAGAAACAACCGTCAGCTGGAGATTGTTTAAATAATAATATTCATTGTGAGCACACTAATCGTGACAATTTAAAGTGATATAGAGGTGTCAATATACGTTTCTCTATTTGTTTTACAGATTCAAGCTGTTGTGACGAAAACAGTGTTCAAATAAAGCTTCTAGAGGTGCCTCCAAACACTGCCAAGAACAAAGATGACATGATGATAATCTAATCGACTTAGAGCCAGCATCTGACAGTGAGTCATTGAAAAAGGAGGTGTTTGTGTTCATTCAAGGGCAAAGTTTGGATTCCACCATGAGGAAAAAGAGGGCACAGAACAGGAAATTTTATTTTAGTCTGTTTATGATATTTACAGCCCTGTATGGCATGTTAATTCATTTGACTTCATCCACACAAAAAACAATTGGAAAATCATTGTGTATATGTTATAGGATATGAGAGAGAATAAGTTGCTTTCATCTACTTTCTTCTGCCTTCAGGAATAATGTTGATCAACAGTGGGGAGGTTTCTTATGAAGCATTCTTTTGATGATGTTGCTTGTTATTTTCTTCCTTAGTAGAATGTGAGCTCAGAAGGAAAAGCTACTCTATACACTCAGAACCTTCAGAAATATTGCCTTATGCTCTGTTTCTTATTGGCTAAATAATATATAAACAGGGATTTAGGTAGTTAGCACTTTTAATGAGTTTTGTAGGTGGGTGCAATGGTTAACATTGATTGTCACACTTTGAGGACGCCTAGAAGATAATCTTTCAGGCATACCTGGGAGGGCTTTTCTTGATTTGGTTAGTTGATGTGCAACCATCTACCCTAGCATAGGGTGGCACTATTTCCTGGGTTCAAGTTCTACACTATATATATATAAAGAACTAGAGAGTTGGTTGGTCATTTCCAATCACTTCTTGATTGCGAACACAAATGGACCAGCTGCCTCAAGATCCTGCAACACTGCTTTCCTGACTGTAATGAACTGCATATTCACGCAGGGAAGCAAAACAACCCTTTTCTCCATTAAACTACTTTTGCATGGATAGTTTATCACAGCAACAAAAACGTAACTAGCAGGAAAAAAAAGGTATCAAGAAATGAAACCATTGCTGTGATCTACCTGACACTGTTGTTCTTAGGATGTAGAAAATGGTTGTAGAAAGAATGTGGAAGAGTTTGGAAATTTGATGTACATGTACTGTTTTGATGGAAGTATATATATATATATATATACTTCTAAACACCAGGAAAAGTTTGCACATTAGAAGACTGGTTCTTGGGGCTTTAGAGAAGAGCAATATCACTGTCAGGAGCTGGGGTAAGTCATTTGTGTGATATTTGGGCCAAGAGTCCAGTTTCATAGCCTCTGTCCTCCAAACTTGAGTGAAGTTTAAGTTAGTTGTCCTGAATTAAACAGGAGAAGCAACTGAGTTATTGGTGAGAATGCAGCTGTCATTCTTAAAAAGAGCAGCACCACTAAACAGAAAGTTCTGGTACTAACTAGATAACAGGAACTGATCCAGAGGGTTGAAAACTCTTCCCATTGCGAGTTCTTCAAGTGAAGATCCAAACATATCTAAAGGAAGAACACCTAAGTTGAAGGAGTTCTCTTATCCTCCACACAACTGCCTGGGAAATGTTTCCCCTGGATCAGCTCTGAGACACTAACAGCTGTTTTCTATGGAACCAGGCTACATCTCAAGTTTTTAGTAAGATGAATGGCATCATAGAGTTCACTACAGGTTCAGAGAACAGTAGAAACCAGGCAATCCATGGCAGATCAGAGTTCCTGCATGGAGTTCCTGAGAGGCCACTGTGTGAAGCTGATGCCAAAGTGGCAGTGGAGACCCCAAGAAATTGCAGATGCCAGGACTGTGAGACTGCTTCAGAGAAAAGCGGTAGGTAAGGAATGTTGTCCTGCTAAGAGGGAGGCTGTATGTATGCTGCAGGGTGCAGGGATGAAGGGGTGAGACTGCCTTTGGAACCTAGCTGATTTCATTACAAGTGCCAGATGCTAGACATGCAGTTCTAAAATTTGCTGTTGTCCCTGTTTGGTTCCATTTTTACTTAGGTTCGGACCATTATTTGCCATGACCTCAATTCTCTTCTTTTGACATTGGAATGTTTATTAGGTGGCATTCTATGTTTGAGTAATTCTAACATTGTAATTTATCATTCGATTGATCAGGCACTCATGGTTAAACTTGTCTTGTGTTTTGGATGATACTTGGGCTTTGAAATTTAAAGAGTAATGAGAATCATCAAAGACATTTGAATTTGGACTGAATGAGAACGTTTTCATTTGTAAAATATCCACAAGGTTACAGAGACATAAGTAGAAGATTATGGCTTACAAATTACTTTTTTTTTTCTGTCTAGTTGACAAGTGGTAACATGTTGTTAGTATTGATTTTCAACTAGATAATATCTGGGATCACTGAGGAGACAAACCTCCGAGTATATCTGAGAGTAATTATTTAGATTAGATGGTTCACTGGGCAACCATGTGAGGGTCTGTTACAATTAGCATAGTTTAGGAACAAACTGTAACAGAGAAGGTTGGTATCATTCCCTAGGCTTGTGCCCTGTTATCTACAAATAGAAGATGCCAGTTTAGCAGAAACATTAATCACTCTGCTTCCTGGATGCAGATGCTGCCTGACCAGCTTCCTCAAGCCCTTGTCTCCAGGATTTTCTCAGTACTCTCAAAGTGTGAAGCAGCATAACCTCCTCTTTCTTTCAGTCAGCTTTGTCGGGATATTTTAGCATAGCAAGACAAAAGTAAATAAGTCAGTTTGCATGACATTTACTTCATAGAACTGGGGGAAAAGAAATACCTTGCCTCCTCTGGAGTCTCATACCCAGATAGCATGACATATGCATACATATATATTTAACTTTGAAGGAGACATCTTTTTTGATGGAGCAATAAAAGGCCCCAAGTGTTCTCCTTAATTCCAGGATGTTTATGGGAGGGTCTTGAGTGTCTATAGCATTCTCTTAGCTATACTCTGTAATCAAATGCTATGCACTGGAAATCTTTCAGGAAATAGAGATATGTGATATGCAGCTGGATTCTATATACCAAACTGCTTTCCAGCAGTTATTTTTTCTTTGAGATGGCAAGTAATCTGTTCTTGAGGAAATGCATTCTGCTGTGCTGATAGCGAGGTGGTGAAGAACTGGACAGATTCACAGCAAGCCTATCCAAGACCCCAGGAAAAGGTAATCTGCTCTAAGATACTTTACTCTCCCCCCTCAGGAGTTGTGAGTGGTGCACTCTAGCAGTAAGCCCTGCACAATGCTATACTCATCATCTTAGCAGAAAGGGAAAATGTCTCTTCCCGGACCCCCGTCTTCTCTTTCTCCTTTTAAAATCTTTACTTTTTATGAACTACAGATGCCAATGTTGTGGAATTGGAATGAACTTTATCATCATTTGAGTTGTAAAAATCCAGACTAAGTAAAATTAAGATCCAAATATTTTGATTATTTCTCTCTCACATTTCCCATTTTGATAACATTTTTAAAAAATAAAGTTTGTTTAAAATACTCAACAAATCAATAAAAATGAATATGCAAGATTTAATGACACTATAAAAACATTCATTATCCTTAACACTAGCAAGAGCAAGTCAGGTTTACCTATAGTATCTAAAATAGCATTGCTTTCGCAATGTTAAATTTACAACCAACATTTATTATTTTTAGAGATGATTATGTCTACAGAAGTCTTAAGACGCTTCCTTGTGTTTGTACATTGTGCATAATGCCAGAAACTAAGATGTCTCTGTTTGCATACACTGAATAATGTACATAGATCGGGGGCAGGACAAGTGCTGCGGAGTAACCTGTATTAGTTTCACAAAGTAAGCCTTCTATGTGTTGAAGCCATGGCGACTTTCTCATTGTCTTGTTCCAACTTCATATGGACAGTTTACCTTTCTAGTTACCCTTTCTGTTCTGGTTTTCCTTTCAGTCATATGCATGTATGAATAAACAGGCTCACTGCTATTGTATTTTGGATAATCTTTAAGGATGCTGATAGAATTAACAGGACACAAAGAATAAAGTGCCTGCTGTCAGCATCCTGCTTCACCCATTATAGATTTGTTTATGATGAAAAATACTGATGTCTTCCTGAGGTTCAGGACACAGTAGCTTCACTTTCAAGAGGAGGCCATTTATTTAAGATGGTGGTGTTGGAATCATGACATGTGCTTTTGTTGTTGTTTTTGTTTGCTGGTTTTTTCTGCAGTGCACTTACATCTAACTCACTTACTGCAAAGGAAACTGTTCTTTTTTTTCAATTTATTTTCCAGAAGTGCTGGGTTTTGTTGCTTGGAGCTCATAATTTATACAGCTGAGTGTTTTGCAGAGACTTTCAGTTTGTTTGTTTGCCTTTTGTCTACTTCTTGCAGGACACTGAAAGCACTCACAGGGACATCCTGCTTTGTTTTATTGAAGAAGAGATCTTAATTTTCCATAGCAGGCACATTGCCCTCTCTTGAATCAGTCTCCTTTCATCTCCCATCCTCTTTCAGGTCACAGAAAAGGACAAGATCATTCACTTGGGCCCCCAAATATGGTTATTATCCAGATGGGAACATTTATAATATCTAACAAGGAAAAATGAGGTAAACAAAATGTAAGCACAGAACATTGCTTCAATTTTATATAGTGAGATGGGAATAATAAAGCGTCTAAGATCCGGAAAGGTACATAACCAGCAAATACACCTGAAGAAATGAGTCTTTAAAAAAAAAGAAAGAAAGAAAGAAAGAAAAAAGATGGTTGGACCCAGGCTGGGTGACATTTTTTCTCCTTGGCTACTTTGTTCTACCCAGAGAATACAACATTAGAGTCTGCATCTGCTGACCAAAGAGAGCTTAGCACAGGTCAAAAACTCCAATAAACTTGGAGACAATGTCCAGCAATACAACCATGTCTTTTTCTAAGGACTAGGGTGTTTATTTCTGCTCTCGAAGACCCATGGGATAAGTCAGTGAGAGAATATACTTTCACTTCCTTTCTAATTGTGTTTTTCTTTTGACTGACATTTACTATGAGACTATTTTTAAAAATCATACAGTTCATTCCATACATTTGTCTCTTATCCTTCTTTTGGACAACTATACTTGTCCTGTGAGCTTTTGGTTAGTCAGGGGAACACATTTTCTTAGTTAGCTATCTGAAAGGTTATCTCTCAAATACCAAGTCCCAGGAGTAGTTGGACAGTGTAAGTCAAACTGATCCATGAAAAAAAAAATTAGATGTTGTTACTGCTTGATATAGTTATCTTAAATGATTGTCTACTCATTCCCCTTTAAGAGTAAAGACAGAGTTTTCCAAGATGAGATGGGATGTCAATGTACATCAATATAAAGAGTAAAAATCAATGGGTCCTTAATCTCCAAAATTCTGAGAATTCATTTTTCAATTCAGTCAAAAGCATGAGTTTTGATTTCACCTATAACATACTTAAACTTATCATTGAAAAGAAACGTTGGCTATTGATTCCCATGACTGAAGATTCAGCATGCTATCTCCCAGGTCCTAAGAAATATTTGTTATTTATTTTTGAGAATAATACTTATAATAATATTTTAAAACTTGTTTCATAAGAGGTTTTTCAAATATGTGATGATAGCTACTGTATCTTTTTACAGTCTTCTTTTTGTTCAGGTTATGTTCGGTTCAGCTTTAATTTGCAGTGTCTCTGGTCTTTCACAGCTCTTGATTCTCATTGAATACTATCTATATTTGTTAATTTGAGCATGTGGCATGAGATTCTTTTTGTCTAAATATTCTACTTTCACAATGTATTATAACCAATTTTAAATTTATAATTCATAAAAACAAGTTACTTTGATTATTGTTGAGATTTAACCAGAATTCTAGATTTAAGAGATATTTAAATTCTTTCTCTTCACTTAGCCTTAGATTTCTTTACCAGTGCTAGAATTTGCATAAATCTGATCAGAATGATTTATATCCAAATGACCTTATTCTTTCTGGAATACTAAGTACTGATATAAATATTGAAGCATAAATGATAAAAACGAAGGCTAGGGACTGTCACAGTCTGTGATTCCTCTAGTGTGATGTTTTTCAAAACTAAAGTGACTGTACTAATCATTTTTGGAAACATGAAAGAAATGATAATTAGTGTTGACTTAAGTTCTTATAACCATTGGGTCCACAAACATATTTATATGATTAGCAGTAATTTTCATGCAAAAAGAAAGCAAGTTTAAAAAATTAAAAAGAATTGAAAGATATATTTATTTCATCTCTCACTGAGTATACAGTGCTCTGTTATCTAACAGCAGAAATGTAATCCATGGTCATAATTATATCTGTAGCAGTTATTTGAGTATCAATAGTGGGGATAGACGGGACAGCCATCACAAAAATTTCATTGAATTCCTAGGTAAATGGATGGAACTGGAAGCTATCATCCTGAGTGAGATAACCCAGTCACAAAAGAGTACTCATGGTTTGTACTCAGTTATAAGTGGATACTAGACCCCCAAAGTTCTGAATACCCAAGAAACCATTCACAGAACTTATGAAGCCCAAAAAGAAGGTAAACCAGAATGTGGATGCCTCAGTTCTTCTTAGAAGGGAGAACAAAACACTCAGGGGAAGAAATACAAGGTCAAATAGAAGAGCAGGGATTGAAGAAAAGATCTACAGAGACTGCCTCACCTGGAGAATCACCCCATATATAGCCTCCAAACTCAAGTACTATTTCTGATGTCAAGAAATGTTTATGGCAGGAACCAGAAATGGCTATCTCCTCAAAGGTTCTTCCAGAGTCATATAGATACAGATGAGGATGCTTGCAGCTAAACATCAGACTGAACAGGGGACCCCAGTGAAAGAGCTAGAGAAAGGATTCAAAGAGCTGAAAGGTTTGCAACCTCATGGGAAAAACAATGTCATCAACCAGCCAAGGCCCTGAAGTGGAGAGGGTGATTGGGTTAGGGAGAACCTTCATAGAAGCAGGTTGAGAGGAAGGAGAAAGGGGAGTGGGGGTAAAGGGTATAACATTTGAAATATAAATACAGAGAATATCCAATGAGAGAGAGAGAGAGAGAGAGAGAGAGAGAGAGAGAGAGAGAGAGAGAGAGAGAGAGAGAGAGAGAGAGAGAGAGAGAGAGAGAGAGGAGGCACCAGGGAGTTTAGAGGTAAGAAAAAAGCTGCTGGTTCTGAATCAGTCAAACTTAATTTAGGGCTATGATAACTGTGTTTAGTTAGGTAAACAGTGTATCTGTTAGTTGTTTTTGTTCTTAAATTTTGTATCTGAATGTTTTGCTTCTATTTGCAACATCACCAACAACAAGAAAAAAGAAATTAAACAAAGCAGGAAGATTATCATTATTGTTGAGGGGTAAAGATACATGGGAACACCATGACTTTCTCAGATTTTCCCTGGTCAATAAGCTGGATATCAGTATGTGAATTTCCTTTCTTGATGACCATGCCTTTTATGCTGAGTACCAGTCTTCTGGTGAAATCTGAGATCAGTAAGTAAAGTCAAATTAGGTGTTTGTTAACTTGGAGTATTTCAATGACTACGCAGTTCTTCAGAAATACGATTTCCTTTCATATTCTTTTGAAAAATGTGGTATTTGATTACATTTTATAAGCACAACCACAAGTTGGTGAGTTGGGCTATATATCACAGGTCCTCTAGTTTCCAGTACATGTATAGGTGGAAGGAGCAGGAAGTTTATTAGGTTCAGGATGTTCCTGAGTAAGTACAGCCCGGAGCCTGAGATGCATTTCTGTTTATGAAAGAGGCTGCTGACTCAGTGCTTGAAGCTATAGTTTCCTAAGAAGTTTTGGGCTTTGAAGGGCAGGAAGAAAGAGTACCTCAAGATGAAAAAGAGACTTGAATCATACAGTGGCTCCATGGCTAGATATTTCCAATCCTACTCTAAACAGGAATTCTCCATGATATTACTAAGCTTGACTAAGAAGTAAAGGTCCTCAAAGGCTATGGCAAAATTACACATCAAGAGGAATGCATCCCAAACAATAATGTAGATAGACAAATCATTTTTCAGTAATAGTTATTCTCTTCTTCTACCTTGTGAGACGCATATTTTGTGGTTCCCAGCTTGGCTTCTTGTCTTTCTTAGGCCAGTGAGGTGGGCATGAGTTCATAAGATACAAGTTTAATGTGACCAGTTTGCTGATGAGCTGCCACTGTGACCACACAAAAACTTACAACTTTCTCTACTATCTCACAGAGAATTAAGAGTTTGTAAGGTAGCTTTAGAACCAAATTTGAGATTGGATTCCAAGCCAATGCAAACATATCTTGGATGTTCCTTCCCCATTGCAGGTCTTCAGACCCACAAGAAAGAATAAACAGAGGAAGTTGTAAGCCACTGAGACTGAGATTGGTCATTAAAGTAAGAGGTCTGTGTATAGCTAAGCTCACTAATAAGTGACTGAAATGCAAAAAAAAAAAAAAAAAAAAAAAAAAAAACAAAAAAAGGAAGAAAGAAAGAAAAATTGCTAAAATGCATATAACCATAATGAGGAAAAAGTGAAAACAAACCAAACCAGTCAAACAAACAAACAAAATATAACACTCAGAGTGAGATAAATAAAATTTTGTGAAAATATATTAATTTTTTGATATTATCTATTATAACTTTAGAAGAATGTTTTTAAAGAAGGCATGTCTGTGTCCTCTCATTGTACACACACACACGTGTGTGTGTGTGTGTATGAAAAATACATAATTCTTATTATCATAATATCTAGAGGTGAGAAAATTGGGAAATGATTAACATGAGGATATATATTTATAAAGAATATACCACCTTATAAAAAAAGGCCCACTAGACAACTTTTTTCTATGTCATTTGAGAACACAGGGAGAAGAGAGCTACCTAATAAAAGAAAATGGACCATTATTTGACCCTGAGCTTTGGGGAATTCATGGGTACTTCTTACTCATCAGAACTGTATGTTTAAATATGCTCTAAATCATCTCCCTTAAACAAAAGAACTTCCTATGAAGATAGAGCAAGGTTTAAACAATGGCAATGACTCCCCCTTGCCAAGAAATGTTACTCTAACTTCATATGACTATGGGACCATATACATCACATACTCAGCTAGCCATAGGAAAGCCTAACATCTCTGAATGTTATTCATTGTGGTCCATTTTGAAGATTAACTAGAGACTAAGGGAACAAATAGTGAGTGAGGCTTTCTAAAGTCACAAATATACCTAATTATCAAATTTACTTAGCCTAGCTCCTCTGAGCAGTGCTGTGAAATGATGTGTAGCCTGTGGTAAGCAGTGTCAGTAAGTTATTCCTGCCTTGTCATTTAAAAGATAGATCATCAGATCAGCCAACAGCAACTCTCAGAAAGAAAACCAGAATTTAAAGTTGATGCAATGTATTGTACAAAATGTTCAGTTAAAACATCAGTAAACACAAAACATAAATCACATGTTAAGGAGAAAGCATAGAATAAAAAATTAAATTAAATTTAAAAATATATTAGAAAAGAACGAAATGTTGGGCTAAGCCTACATAAATAAGCAGCCAGTGTAGTTTAAAGGAAATTAGTAAATTCAACAAAAGATTCATCCTACATTAATAAGTGCCCATTATAGTTTAGAAGAAATTAGTAAACTCCCAAATATATAAACAATCAAGATCAAATTATAAAAATGCAAACCATACATAGACTAATGGTCAAAGAGGAGATTAAACCTATAATGTAAAAAAATCTACCAACAAAAAAAAAAAAAAAATCCAGGACTTCTGGTTTCACTTGTGAATTTTATCAGAAATTTAAAATAGGATTAGCATCCATCAGTGTCAAATACTTCCAGAAAGCTATGTCCATAAGGGACATTTCCAAACTCTTTCTATGAAGAGAATGTTACTCTCATATTAAAGATAGAAAACTGAAAAGAGAAAGAGACAAAAGAATGTAAACAGGAAAATGTAAAGTCAGTGTCCCAATCTATGTACATTTATTCCTATAAAAGTGTATCAACAACCAGAACTCTTCAGAAAAAAAAAAAGACTCACTTACCACCACCCTGAGATTAGTCCCTGGGGTGTAAAGATGCTTCTAATGATTTTATAAATAAATTTGAAACAAAACATTAACAGAAGAAGCACTCAAAATTATATGATTATCAAGCAAAGGGCAGAAAAATACCATACTAGGACCAACACCTGCTTATAATAATTCTCAACAACTTAGGTTTTAACACTCATATCTCAGCATAATCAAGACAATTTTCAAGAAACCTGCAACTACCACCATACTTTGGGTTAAGCTGTTTCGTCTAATGTCAGAAACTTGACCAGACCAGACTGGATGCTTCTATTTAACATGAGCTCAGATGCACTGGCCAGAGCAATTTCACAGTTAAACACAAGAACATTGAAATTAAGATACAGCAAGATGAATTTTGTTTGCAGAGATATGATTTTATGCATACAAACCCCAGAAGGCTATACCCTGAAAATTGTTAGACTAAGTGATCTCTTAGCAATTTTATGCATTCAGTGAATACTCCTATGATGAAATCCAGGAAAACTCTCCTATAATTGCATCCAAAAAGGAAAATTCAATACCAAAGGAAAAAGAATGAACAGACATAGATATACATAGTAACTCATGGAGATGCTGGCAACATGTGAGCACAAGAAAACATGTTGGGAAAAAAGACTTCACTCTTCCATTACTTCAGCAGAGTAGTTCTTTAAAAGAGAAGAAAGAGAAAAAATATTATAAAAATAGAATTAATATTAGCCAGTCCCAAATACTTTTAGAAATAAAGAAAAAAATTTAGGACTCATTCTGTGAAAATGTTACCCTAATATCAAAACTAAAAATATTTTCTAATTGTGCCTTTAGGTCTATTTAGGCAGACGATGTCTTGCTGTTACTGAATCAATGTGAATCAATTAGAGAGGTGAGTTTTCTACCTTGAAAATATTTCACTACTTTGAGTCTCTTTGCAGTCTTGTACTTAGGCATTTTATGTTTGAAACACACACACACACACACACACACACACACACACACTGACTTTTCTATCCAGAAATTCCTTTTCTGCATTCCTGATCAATGTTTCTTGTTTGAAGTCAGCTATGTGCTGTCAGATACCATAATGGCAAAGTAAAAGAATCACCGCTATTAGTATTTCTTCATTTGTTTTGTTTACTTAGTTATTCTTTCCATCTAAACTTGGGGGTTGGTCTGATTGCCTTATGCGTTTTCAGTTTTTGTTCTCTTCTAGGCATCAGCATAAGGTCAACTAAACCTTTCCTCCCAGCAGCTTTGAATGGGCTTATTACCTAGGAGACAGAGATGGCTGGCATTCTGAGGTATTGTAGGGCATGGCCATTTTGTTTATCATACTTCCATTAAATTTCAGGTGTTCCACTGGTGTCTACCACCATTACAGCTAGTTTCTAACTCTCTCTCTCTCTCTCTCTCTCTCTTTCTCTCTCTCTCTCTCTCTCTCTCTCTCTGTGTGTGTGTGTGTGTGTGTGTGTGTGTGTGTGTGTGTGAGTGAAGTCATGAGACATAATTGCTTTTTTACACTTACCTATGTGGAAATAAAGTAATCTGACTTACTCAAGATACAACTTTCATGGTGAGGCTAAGATTTAAATTTCATTCTGAATTATTCCAAAGCAACCCTGTTTTTTATGTTGTGTTCTCCCTAATATAAAAACCTTAAGATGGCATTATTAATTTATTTTGGCATTGAGGATTTCATGTTTTACATATTGTCGAAGTTTCATGTCAGCTTCCTAGCTTTCCAATAGCATATCTCAGAAGAATCAGAGCATCTCAATTCTTCTGACAATGAAAGAGTTAATGAAATGTGGACTAGAAATTAGTGTTTTTAACGTTTTTATATCATTGAGGTAAGATATATCATCACTAGTAAATTAATGACAAGAGAAAATGAGCAAATGAAGAGTGTTTATTGTATGCTCACTACATAAGGATTACATGTTGTTTTCAGGCTATTAGTCAAATTTAGTATTTGGGAAAATAAACCCTAAAAACAGAAAATTGCAAAAGAAAAACCATATACATATGAATGAGCACTTTAAATTTGTTTTTTTCTAGGTATATCTGATGCCAAAGTTTACATTCTTAATTTTTATTCAGCTTCCAAAAGACCTTTAACAAAGACAATAAATGAAAATAAAAGAGGGAGTTAATTTTTGTACCTACTTTGAAATTATTTGGCTAGATTTGTCAAAAACTAAATACAGACATTGATATTATTTTTCTTGTTCACTTTTTATTTTGATCTGTGTATGTGTGATATGTGCATTTGGATGAGACTAAGTGTTCCCATCTCTATACACAGAGTCCGGAAGGTGATGTTAGATGTCCTCTCTTCTTTTTACTCCTTATAATTTTTGAAATTATCTGTCTTACTGAATCTGAGATCACCATTTTGGCTAGAATGACTATTCAACAGGTCCCCAGAATGCATAGTCTCCATCCTTTCCCTTTTTTGGGGTTAAAGATTAATACTGCCATGTCAAATATTTTACATGTTTTATAAGGATTCACTCTCGGGTCCTCAGTACAATAGTTTTGCAAGAACCACTTTACTCACAAAGCCACATCCTCAAGCAAAGTATAGCATGATATAATGAGGAACATTTTGCTATCATCTTTCTTATCTTATTAAGAGTTATAAAACATATTTTTTATTATACTCTTTCTACACCTTACTGTATCTCTTCTAGGTCCATCTCTCCATCCTCTCCAATCTTGGATCCTTTTATTTTTAATAATTTGTCAAGTCCAATTTGTGCTGTGCCATCGCATGGTGTGTGGTCATCATTGGGCCATATTCAACTTACTAGGGATCACACCTTTAAGAGTAACTGACTCTCCAATTCCAGAAGCCATCAGCTGTTGATAGCTCTTCCATGATGGGTAGAGCTTGTGATTTCTACCCTCCCCCAATGCTGAAATACTATCAAATATTATCAAACCTAATCATGATTCAGGAGTAAACCAGCTTTTTCATGTCTAGAAGATACTCTTTGGTTCTGGTCTTCTGACTTTCAGGATCTTAATGTCTTTCTGAAATGGCCCTTGAAAATTAGAGGGGATGTGCTAAAGATGTCCTGCTTGTTGGAAAATTTTACTAATATGTATTTTGTGAACTTGGACCAGCTGTGAGTTTCTACATAAACTGCCATTAGCTGCTCAGAAATCTTCTGTGATATGGTCTAAGAACCGTACTAATCCATGCTTAGAGAAGTATGAATTTAGAAGGCATTTTGATAATATGCTCATTCTGCACAGAAAGCATAGCTGGCTCACCCAGGGGCTTGTGAGATGTCCAACTGTGGGGTCTCAGCTGGGTACGGTACTAGGTAGAAAGCAGTTGAAAGATACATAACTTCTGTTGTATCCATGTACATGTCCCTCTGTGCCAATCATTATTGTAGAAACAAGGTTTACAGGTGAGGAAGAATGTCAAAAGCATTTTTTGTAGCCACTCACAAAGTGCCTTTGTGTACTGTAAATGGTAACCATCAGGGAAGACTCTTCTGGGAAAGTACCAATTTTATTTCTTTATGTCCTGTGATCAAGGCATGTGATATCTTAAACAATAGAATGTTAACATCAAGTTCTGCTCAACATCCAGAGTAATGACAATAGCCTGAATTAATTTATTGCTTTGGGGATCTCCAGGACACTTCAGACTAACAACCTCAAGTAGAGATATCCCATGACTTATACTGGACATTTTAGTTGGCAACCCAGGACAAACAAACAAACAAATAAACAAAAAGATTGAAACACTACATGCCACAAGTTCTCCATTATTATGTGGAAAAAAAAAAAAAAAAAAAAAAAAAACACATGGTATGCATTTGTTCCCTTTGCAGCCACAAGCTGTATGGTACACTATTAGAGAATTCGTAATTGGCCAGGGCATGGACGTGATTTAAGATTTTCAGTTAAAAAGAAAAAGTATATTTCTTTGAACCAAAGAATTTCAAACATCTTATGGGTTCATGATTAAGCAGAACATTAAGTATTGAACTGACTAAGCTTTGCAGTGAGACTGATTAAAATTGTTCATTTTGTTTAGAGACGAATCTGACAAAGATGTCACCATTATCCTGTTAGTAAAGTCTAGTGACTCTTTCCAATAATCAGTTTTTTTTTTCTCAGATTTACAACTAATTCTGCAATCAGATTAGGTAGAATTTACAACCTGTGCTCCATATCAATTCCTATCACCTGTCCTCAGTAAGCCAGTTTAAAAAGCCAAATTAAAGTAGATAGCAAGAAAGGAACATTTGTTTAATGTGTCCATATTGGGAAGAAGAACAAAGCAATCCAGCAAAACCCTTAAGTTTATTTTCAGGTCCAGAAGCAAAATCAAGGTTTACATAGGGGTTACAATGTGGACATCTGAGCATTTTCCATATTGCTGTCTTGTCCATCACTGGCCTTTTATTCTGGGTTTCACTCTCATTTTATAAGGTGACAAACTGTTAGAACTATTTGAAAGCGCTTGCAGAGAGGCAAGCTTCCCCTCTGGTTGGTACTTTTTCCTTCATCGAGCTTGACTTTCAAAGGGGAGATTGCAATCTCTTTTGGGTTCACTCTTTCAATAGTCTGAGAAGCAGACTGAGAGACACAAGTGTCAATTTCAAACATTTTCATTACTGTAAGATTGGTTTTTTACTCTCCATTTTTTGTTTTAGCACCTCAATCATAACCATCACAGTTCTGGGATATAATCATCACTGAACATATATCTACATAGTCAAAAGTATGAAACACAAACAGAAGAAAATATAAAACCATTATTTTGTTTTTACAAAAAGTCTTTAAGTTTCTCAGATAGAACAAAACAAAATCTTTAGAAGACAAGCATCCATTTACAGACTATGCATATATTCTGTGTTAATTCCACAGAATCAAGAAGACAGACCACCAACCCAATCCATCCGTGATCAAATTAATGAGCAAGCAATTTATTAAACCAAGGTGGTTGTTTTTTTTTTTTTTTTTTTTTTTTTTACATCCATGCATGCTTGTTCTCTCTCCCTAAACGTGGGGTTCCCTAGATCAGCAGCGGACATGGGTAAGGTAAGATAATCTATAGAACAGGAACAGGGATTCCAAATGAAGGTTTTCACAGGCAAATGGGTGAGGTTACAGAAGCAAAACATAAGCTTAACAAGTTGATCACAACAACCTTCTGAGACAAAGGCATGGTAGCTAAGTGGTCAGGATAAGGTAGTCATAGCAACCTTTTGCAATAAAAAAAAAGATAGGGTAGCAATATTCTAATGATGACTTTTAAAACAAAGGTATGGTTGCCATTACCTGGCTGTACAGAACCATTTTGTAGTTAAGGTTAAAGATGGAACATAGCCCTTTCTGAGAAACCAATTTAAAAAAGAATTAATCTACTATCATTACTATAAGATGACTTTCAAGTCTAAAATGAAGGCAGGATGGTCTTTCACCTGCCATAGATCTTATAACATCTAAAGTATATTTTACATATCATTTGTATAACATATTGTATAATATATACACATTCCTCAACAAATGTGCAAAGCAAACATTTTGTTTTAAGAAAACATCCCAAATTCATTCACCAAACTCTAAAATCTGAACAACTCAAGTTAATGGAGGTGTCCTATCAATAACAATAACTATATAGATTGATACAGACTGGACAAAATGAAATCATACAAAATTGGCTAACTAGCTACTCTGTCACCTAAATTTTATATACATTGAGAGAACAGCACATGCAAGCACAATCCCATTAAAACCCATCAATGAGTTACAACACCAAACTGTTAGCTAGTCTTAAGAAAGGACGATTGAGTTTGCATAGAGTGGATGTGTGTGTGTTAGATGGGAGAAGGGCTCACTCTGCTCACTTCTAGAACCTGGTCCACTCTTTGCACTCAACCTTGGCTTTTACATACTTTCCACCTTCACTGTGGTAATAGGAAAGGTTATTGGAATGCTAGGCCTGAGAAAAATTCTAGGACAGTTAGAGCAGGTCTTCACCCTTTAATAAAAGTTCACTGGAGAGCAAAGAACTCTAAGGATGGAATTTTTTTCCCCATTGATTTTCTCTGTAAAAATACCCAGGATGACTTACCACATTGAAAATAGGTGTGACATATGGTTTCTATTCCATTTTTTTCCAAGGCCTTAAATAAAATCATCTTGTCTACCAATTACTGTTACCCAGCATGTTTCCTTGGAAGCTGCAGGTTCCCTCAGCCCATTTTTCTCTTCATACTAAATGTTCTTCGAGTTTCTTTCTGAGCCCTGTTTTCAAATTCTCAGCCAGAGAAAGGGAACATGAGCAGCCCATGTGGGTCTTAAAGCACATTATTTATAGCACAGCATAATATCGCTTAGCAACTGTATAAAAACAAATCTTATCCCTTCTCAACATTGCTAATTAAATGCATTTATTAATTGATCCAAGTCGAAAGCATCTTTGTATACCGGTCAATTCTGAAACTACACTTTTAATTCTACACTTTAAGTTTGTCCAGCGAAGGGAGTTGAGATGTTCTGAGCACTTAATAAAATATGTTTAGTATCTTTAAATTACCTCTCCAAAATGCTGTAATCAGATTTTGTGTTAACCCAGTTTCATAATTAACATTAGAAAACACCAGAACCAAATCATTTTAAGGAGTAAGCTTAAAATTAGCATTTCAATTAATTTTAGATAAGCCTGCCTGGGTAAAGTCTAGTAACTAGTTCCTTTTCTGAAATTTAAGTTTTCAGAAATCTTAGATTTTTTGAAAGAAAACCAAACAAACAAATAAACAGACAAAAAAACCCAGAAAGATAAAGAAGCACTTGCTCTTATGCATTCGAAAGTGTCACCAGATACATTCATTGCTGTACAAATTCATCCTATTTCTTTAATTGCTTACCTACTTACTCTCTTACTTATTTACTTACTTACTTTGAGACAGAGTTTCTCTCTGTAGTCCTGGCTGTCCTGGAACTCACCATGTAGACCAGGCTGTTTTAAATTCACAGAGATATACCTGTCTCTACCTCTCAAGTGCAGGGGATTAAAAGCATGCACCCCCATCACCAGGTCAAACATTTTAATTTTACCCTTTATTTCTACACTATGCATATGAGTATTTTGCTTGCATGTACATTTGTGCACTATGTGGGCAGAAAAGATCACCTCATTTGCGAGGGAGTCAAGTGGGTCTCAGGGTTCCACCCAAAGTTATGACTCGGGGGCAAAGAATACACCCAGATACCAAAGTTTCAGAACAAAGGAGTTTTATTATCCTGGAGGGGTGGGAGTGGAAATGGGGGTGGGAGTGGGGGTGTGCTGCTGCCTCTGGGTGGGACAAAAATAGCCAGCCATCAGAGGTTCTTCAGGAGTGGTTTTCAAGGCAGAAAATAGAAAGTCTGCGTTTAAAAAGTTGTAAACCTTATTGGACAGCTTGGACAGTGTAGCCAAATAATGGTCTTTGATAGATGGACCTTGGTTTTCAGGCTCAGGAATGAGTCAGTGGATAATAAGGGAATGAACCTTAAGGAATAGCTTTACGAATGAATTCTATTGGTTTATCAGGAGAGAGGAAAAGGGAAACAGCAAGACCTGCATTGTGCCATGTCTGTAATGCTTGGGTGTGTTAGAGCGCCTTTCACCATTCCCTGGGACTGGGGTTACAGAGGGTTGGGGCATGCATGCAGGGAATGTGAAAGCTTCTCTAGGACTAGACACAGTTCTAAAACTTTCATACAACAGGATAGGCCAAGATGTGAGTTTATTCACTATCACATCATTAAAACATTTAAAATCAAGAATGTTGTCTGTTCCTGTAGTGCAGCCTGGCAACAGGCTTACCCCTACCCTCTTGTTTGTAGAACTGTTTGAGAATTGTTGGTGTAAGTTTTTCCTTGAAACTCTGGTAAAACTCAGCGATAATATTGTTAGAATTATTGATATAGTCTTAAGATATCCTTTAATAAAACCTGATAATCTAATTCCTGGGAAGAGCTTTATGGGTTGTAAAATAAGAATCTTCATTTCTCAAGGATGGGATTTCTAGTCCAGAGACACCTTTTTGTTGCTTGTTGTGTCTGAAACTTTTCATAATGCATAAACAAGAGGTCATGTTAAATTCTGAACCAGTTTTCCTTTGGGACTATATTAGAAACCACTCATGTTAACTGAAAGGAGATTCGGAGAGGAAACTGTGTCCTGACACCCCCTCCCCCCCAGCCACCGCCCCCAGTAGGAAGGATAGCATGGATCTGTTGAATGTTTTATATCAATGTTGCCTTGATTTTGAAAAAGGAGACAGTTGTTTTTTTCTCCACTCCAAACACACACACACCCTTTTCTCTGCAGAACAGTTTGAGAATTCTTTCTTGAAACTCTGGTAGAATAAAGCAGTAATCCATCCAGTCCTGAATTTGTCTTTCTCAAAGAGAGTTCACTGTACTTGCTGATTATAGGTCTGTTAAATAGGTTGCTTAAACTTTCTGGATTTAGCTTTTGTAATATATATATATATATACACACACAATTTTTACTTACATCTTTATGATTTGTGCTCAGTGATCTCTGGTCTTTTAGAATGTGTAGTCATGTCCTGGGGTTAGGAGTGTGGGTAAGCTAGTCCTGTCCCTTACTCCCTGTAGCACTAGGCAGAGTTTGGGTCCTGCACCTTGCCTAAACAACATAGTGGGACTGGATCTGATGGCAAGGGCACAGGTGAGCCAACCCTGAGGGTATAGGAGAGCAGGCTCCACCCTCACCAGGGAGAATGCAGCCTCCCCCAACCATGTCTTCACAAGGCAGCACAGTGGAGTTGGCTCTGGAGGTATGGGCTGAGGTGAGCCAGGCCTGCAGGCGTGAGTGCAGGAGACTCTTCTTGCTGACTAGCTCAGTTACCATCCAGGCCCAGGTCCAGGGCTCTGAGTCGACATACCTCAAAATCTATTTACTTTTTGAAGAGTTGGGATCAACCATAGATCTCTAACTAATGACTCTTCGCAATGAACATTTGCAAGTGAAGATGTGTGACTTGAAGAATATAGTATGGGAGACAGTGACATAATACAAACGATACCATGTGATGCTTTCTTTCTATTCTTTAGTTTTGTTGTTTTGCTTTTGTGAAGGGAGAATTTGAGGGGATGGGGAAATGAACAGAACTGGAGCAAATGATGGGAAACTCACAACAAATCTGTATAAAGTTAGAAAGAAGGAATGTGTATTCCTCTTTTAAAAAAAATCACCAAATCTATATGTTATAGTATGGGTCATATTAACTTATAAACTGGGTAAACTTTATTACTTTTTGTTGGATAATTAACTGTTTTGCTTCAGACTATGTGGAAGCTTCTCTGCTTGGAACTAGACATTATATTGTTACATGTATAAGGATACCTATGGTTACGCAGTTTAGAATGGGTATCTTGTGATACCCATAGGAGAGAAATGGAGAATAGGAGGGAAAAGGAGAACTGGAATAGGTATCCGGGGGCTTTACCTGATAACCTTGAAGGCTCTCAAGGCATTTCCTCTGAATTTTCGCATGTCACTGACCCGACTCCAGAGGGAGCTGGAGACTCTAAGGAAATAAGTGTCAGAGGTAGACATTGATTCTGAAAATCACTTTTCATAAGTTTATATTTTGAAGTTTTAATATCGCTGTGGCTGAAATCAGAGCTCAGTACATTCTTGGCAGGTGCTTTGTAGACCTATAGCTCTTAGCTATGTTACTTATTTTGATATAG
Source organism: Micromys minutus (assembly GCF_963924665.1). Taxonomy (NCBI): domain Eukaryota; kingdom Metazoa; phylum Chordata; class Mammalia; order Rodentia; family Muridae; genus Micromys; species Micromys minutus. The sequence continues at coordinate 191,737,398 of NC_137969.1, read as the reverse complement.
GTTGTCCTGTATAACCCATACTCACATGCAGCATACACTCTGCTTTGGTCTCTTGAGTGCTGGGATTGTGGGCATGAACATCTACGCTGGACTTGTAGTTTATTAAATAAGATACTTTAGATAGAATGGTTATATATATACTTAAATTAGTAATAACAATAGAATTTGTTTCAGTTGCTAAATTTGGCCATCTGAGTTCTTAAAGTTTATAGTGATTTTTAAATGAACATAACTTTAACTTATTTAATGAAAGATATTCATAATTTCTTATGTATAAAACTGACAGGTGCAATTTGACAGTACATGTACAGCATTTTAACATGAAACTTATACGTGTATCTCCATACGTTTGATTTTTCTATAATAAATACATGAGGACTGTGTCTATATTATATAAAAACAGCCAGTTTCAACATTTGTTAAATCTGTAAAATTAGTGGTTTATCATCAAAGATACAAAGAAAAGTTATTTGAATGTTTCTATTTAAAAAAAAAAACACCAAATTCCATTAAAACTTTAAACTCTGTGACAACTCTAAACAATGCCACGTTAAAATTTCATAATAAAGCTTATTATCATGTCTAATTTATTTTAGCCTTTAATGCCATTTCTGGAGTGTTATTTTAACACTGTTGAGAAAAAGAAATATAGCTTTCACCTTGCTGGGAACTTACTCAAACACAAAACTCTGTGTTTGGTTTCTCAAACACAGAGGCAATACACAGTTATTTTCAATATCAATTTTTATAATAACTGAGATTCATTTAAAATTATATTTTTACAATAAGGGACTGCAGAGACATCTTGGAATAGTACGTACTTTTCTATATTTTGAATACACTAAAATTACATGTACTTATAGTACTAGATTGAGTCATTAGTCAGTTCTGATTTATATGTCATTTTACTCTTGTATAAAATTATAAGAGTAAATAACAATAAAGAATAAAACATGTATACGGTTAATCACAGATTTGTATAGAGTAAAAATGTATTAAATAGTTTCTTAGATATGGAGTCTAGATTCTCTCTATAACAAAAGAAAAACAAACAAAGAAACAAACAAAATCTTATTATTTTGGCTGAGAACAGCATGGACAAAAGAAAGATATCATTCAATTTCATTTGCTCTGGTGGTCATTGAGGATATAGAACTTCAGTATTGCTGATAGATTATTTTCAAAGTGTCTGTCTGGGCCCAAACCAAACTTTTTTTGCTTCTGGTAGATTTATTTTTGTACTTCCTTAAGTTGGGCTGGCTCAGGCTCATTTAGTCTCTACTGTGGACGCAACCAAGATAAAATCGAACCTCAAGGTTTATACAAGAAATGGTAGCAAAAACCAAAATTGAAATGCATTAGTCCATGAACTGGTTTGACTCATAGTCCATGGGAATAGTGATGCTGTTTATCTCAAGTTATTTTAATGTTTTGGTGCTGTTTCTCTTTAGGAATATGTTGTTTTCCAACACACTTTGCATTGCTTGAAGTAAATATGAGTTAATGTCTCACTACTGCTGTATTTTATTCTTTCACTTATAGCAGAAATATTCTATGAATCTTACAGATTTTGTTTTGCTCCGCATATCAAAATACAGTATGAAGGAAAAGAAGTGATTACTAAGCTGGATTTCAGTAATGGAATAATCATACATTTAGAGGGCATTCATTTTCTTCTGTATTTCTGATTTGTGGTTGTTTCTTTAACCACCTGCAAGAAACATGAAGAGGAATAAGTGTGCACATTATGGAAACACATAAATATTTATCCAAACACATTATTTTCAACTGATAATAGTGTTTTCAGTTTCTTCCATTGGCAAATATTCTTCAGACCCCCCTCATTTTTCTTTACTTTCTTGTTTGGCTTTTGCTCAAGTTTTGCAAACCACTAAAGAATAGGTTATATTTTATTTATTCTCCCCAATAAAATTGCAGTCCCTGTAACTCCATTCCACCTAGGACATGAGAATGTGAGATTACTATTGCTATGGGATCACAAAGAACTGCAGATCAAGACAAGGCCAGCGGCGTGCACATGCACGTGCACTTGATTGCCCATGCATCAGTGTGCCTGGTGTTTGCCTCTGTCCTTTCTCTAGAGGTATTAATATTATGGTGAAATAATACATTAAATAGTAGACTTTGCATTAAAAAGTCAAACACTAAATCCCTCTTTTAACCAGGTGATTTTTTAAAATAACATTAGTACCTGTCTTACTGTTTTTAATATGAGACAGACTGAACAAATCTGGGAGTCTGATAAGTGAAAACATAGCTTTGGATGACTTCAGCTATGGGAGTCAAGTGGGCAAATTGGTTGGAATTGGAATTTGAAGGGTTGGCTTTAGACACATGGCTCTGCACTCTAGAGCTGTGTGAACTCAATTGAGCTACTGACTCTTTCTGGGACATAATTTCCACTTCTGTAAATTGTGTTATTGTTGATACTTATCCTCTTTTTGTTGTTGGGAATGAATATTCTAAACCATTCAACCATAAGTAAAATTACTCTAAACACTTAACACTCAGTCAAATAGCTAACATATGTAGCCCAAACTTTTAACCAATAATTTTATAGATGACCTCTCATCTGAGAACACTAGGTGGGTGGGTAGTAATCACTCACTGGTCTGGAGACCAAGGCCAAAGCAGGAATGATTTGCACAGATGCCAGAATACAAAACAGTTTCTTTAAAGATGAGAAGAAAGTGCTCTACTGGCTCACTGAAGCAGAGTGATGCCTCATGTGATATACAGAAGGAAATAAAGCTGATATATGTTAGAAATGTTGAGCAAACTTTGATTTTCAGTGAAGAAAAATAGTACACGACTTAAGCCAGACATATAGCATATCTCAGTCCAAACTCCAAGTATGCTGGACTGAGGTGAGAACCATGCATAAGATGATCCTTCAAATAGCCTTCAGTTTCAAGATAGCCACTCCAGGGAGAAAGGAATTGCTTTATTTTCTTTTTAACTTTTATTTTGTAAATTGTTTGCTTGCTTTTCTGTTGGGTGCGTGTATGGGTGCATATGGGTGGTAAGGATGTGAATTGGAATTGCCCATGCATCCTAGTAGTCAACTTAGGTGTCTTTCTCTATTGCTCTCTAACCATACTGACTGAAACAGAGGATCTGACCTAAGTCATCATGATGACACAGCATGCATTTTACCCACTGAGCTATCATCACCTTAGGTTCTTGGGAGCTTGTGTTTGTTTTGATTTTGTTTAAAGATTCAATGCTCAATACCCATCACTTAGCATCTGTTTTTGAAATGTTTAATGGTAGATTTAATGTCTGACAATTTCCTCTGAAGCTTGTTGTAAGAGTAAATGCTTTGGCAGTGGCAGCTGCAGACAGTCCTACAGGGTGTTTCTATTCCCAAACACATGCATATGCAATCTACTTCTTTATTTTACAGGATCTAAGTATTTTGTAATTTTCTAATTGCTGACATCGTGAGTATACCTCTTTGTGGAATATGCTATATTTAAATATGATAGAGAACCTTATGTTTTCTAAGATAAAGGAAACAATCATTTTGAACATGCAATGCCTTCTTGAAGATATTGCTTGATATTCACATGAAACAATAGAAAAATACAGTAAAAATTCTAGAGAATAGATTTGAATGGCAGGAATGGTCTTAGGATGTGAGCTTTGTTAGAAAACAGTTAAAGGTTTAGAAACAATGACTGGCACATTCTGCAGCAAGGGAAAGTACATACTACAAGTGCAGAACATAGTAACCTCTAAAAATCCTGACTATCAACAAATTATCTAATAACATTTTACAATGAAAGAGAAGTTTCCAGTATAAATAAGAAATACTGTGTTTCATTATAATTTTTATCCATTGGATGGAATGCCCACTGAAAATTAGTATACCTAGTAAAACACACACAGACACACACATACACACACCCACAAACACACACACACACACAGATAGATAGATAGAGAGAGAGAGACAGAGAGACAGAGAGACAGAGAGACAGACACACACAGAGAGAGACATAGAGACAGAGAAACAGAGAGGAGAGACAGAGAGAGAGAGAGAGAGAGAGAGAGAGAGAGAGAGAGAGAGAGAGAGAGAGAGAGAGAGAGCTGTCTAATAATAAATGCTTAAATAATAAGAAAGACACTATAATTTGTTAAAATCAATGGTGAGGAAAAGTGGAACAGAGTAGAGGGAGGAATAGCCTTTCCACACATGAAGGTTAAACACATCCTACCATGTAAGTAACTAAATGTAGAATCTCAATAACCTTTACTCTTATTGGGAGGGGGAGTAAGGAATGCTGCAACAGGACACCACATAAGGAACCTCATGCAAGAGATTAATTTGGAGTGGAGGTGGGATTTAAAAGACTTTCTGAGGGGAAGTGTCAGCAAGACTTAGTAGCCTAGACATTACACGGGGTTGTAGAGTTGTGACTATGGGAAGGTGAAAATGTGTCATAGTGAGAAGTTTACAGTGTGGAATAGTCAATTTGGGGAACCTCACAATCCCATGTCCTTAAACACTCTTTTAAAAAGATTATCAATTTTCATTATATGTGTATGAGTACTTTGTCTCTATGTGTATGAATGTCCTGCATGTAGAATTTAGAAGAGAAAGTCAAACACTCTGCAGTAGGTTGCGAGCTACCATGTGGGTGCTGGGAGCTAAATCCTAGTCTGCTGCAAGGCCAAAGTGCTTTTAAACACTGAACTACCTCAATCTTCCCTCCTAAATTATTCTTGATATAGACTCAATAACAAAGAATAATAATTTCTTAACACAGAAAAATGTACAAACATCAACATGGTGATTTTTGTGATGTTGAAATTTTAGATCGCATGCTTTGAAAAATAGTGAAAATTCTCATCATCATTACATTTATTTACCATTATCTTAAAGAATACAAATAAAGCAATTTCAGAAAAATAAATCTGTATTAGTTTGGTTTTGTGTTACTGTAAGAAAATACCTGATGTAAGAAATTTATGGAGAAAAATATCTATTTAAATAGTTCTGAAAGCATTGATTTCTAGTCAGGGCCTCAGGAGCTTGAGCATAACAAGGTCAGAGCAGATGTGGGAGTTCTTGAATGGTACATCCATGGAAGCCAAATTCATGAGAGGTCCTTGTTTTTTAATATAACCTATTTCCCATGCTAACTGATTAATTGCCATGATACTGACTTTTATCCCACAGTACTGCCATTGATTATTACTGGAGATGATTCCTTTATGATTGAATTATTACTCTTTAATTGTTCCATATCGGCATGCTGTTATACTAGGGAAGTAAGCATCAGCATCAGTATAGGAAAGGATAAAACACACTCAAATCAGAGCAAAAGGTATACAAACTAGAGCCGACATAAAATGACAATTTCTAATTTTTAAAATACTTAAAGAACTAGAAAATAACCATGATAAGAGGAAAATTACTAAGGCCATTTGATTTTTAGCTTCACATGAAGCTATTACACAAAACTAGGAACCTATTTAGATTTTTATAACAAAACTAGAAAACACAAGGAAAAACACATTTTATGATAAGCAGTATTAGATACTTAAGCATATAATCAGTAAGTTAGATTTTATATTTAAAATGTTTTAGGGATGTGGCTATAACTTATGATTACTTACTTGTCTAGAATGTCACATGCATTACCTAGATTCTTACATGCTGACAAACACAAACTTGTGTAGATTGACTCCATATCTGGCTGTTCATGCCTCCTGGACCACAGTGTGAGTACCATTTCCTTACATTCTTGTTGGATGGAGTGATGGTTTTTCTTCCAGCATCTTTGCCTTCAGAACCTAATCATCTCCAAAAGTTTCTCTTCCTACCAGTATGTCTTTGGGAGTAGGAATTTAATATGTAAATCATGAAAGGACATAATCATTTAAATTTAACATAATAAGTAAAAATGAATGAGTATCAATGTATAGGCTGGTGCTTTAAGAAAATATGAAATACAATTTTATGTGTTTAATAAATATTATGAGGTGCTTGAATAAAACTACTGAATAGAACTTACACTAGAGAGATGTGGGTAAAAGTGCTACAGGTAAAATATACATTTTATCTTATACCACTTAGTATAATTTTAAAGTAGGTCCCAACTGTTTGTTTTCAATTAAAAATGGTTACCACATACACATTATACAGAATAAGGAATACATTTCTATTTATGCATATAATTAACATTAAGACATAAGTACTGGTTTGTGTTTTCTATTGCTATAATAGAATAATTAAGACTGGACTACTTATTAAGCAAAAAAAAAAAGGTTATCTAGCTTGTGATTAGGGAGATTGGAAAGTTCAAGATCAGAGAGATGAATCTGGAGAGAGTCTCCTGATGCTTGAAGTTACAGTGGAAAAAAATAAGAATGGATTGTGATGTCTGAATGAGCTTTGTTCCATAGTTTTATGTATGTGAATATTATTCCTCAGTTTGAGATGCTTGGCAGAAAAGGTATTATAGAGCCTTTAGTATGTAGTGTCTTGCAGAAACGTCAATCACTATAGGAAGGCTGTGGGACAACAGTGAGGTTATAGCTTCACACAACTTCCTATTTTGGATTTTGCTTCCTGTGTGTGGATAAGACATGACCTCTTTACCTTCAATTTTGATTTTCATTTTTTGCCAGCCATTATGGATTCGTGGTCTAGAGTCATGTATAAACCCAACACTTCCTTAAGTTGCTTTTGGTCATGCTGATTCATCACAACAACAGAAAAATTATTAATACAAAGGGTGTGAAAGAGAAAAGTGGGTAAAATTTCCACAAGGGCTAATTCTTTTATTCCTGAAAATTATTAACCATGATGGCTTATTTTTATGACCAGTCAACCAGTATCAGCTACTGGGATTCACATTTCAATATGTTGATCAGGTTTCTTGACTTCATTTTTGTTTGCTGTTTTGTTTCAAGGCAAGGTTTCACTTTGTAGCCCTGACCTCAAACTGGAACTGTAGACCAGAATAGCTTGGAACTCAGAGATCTGCCTGCTTCTGCCCCTGAGTGCTGAGATTAAAGGCATGTGTCACCACACCTAGCTGCCTAACTGCTGGTCAGATTTCAATCTGCATTTTAAAGTGAATAAACTAGCCATTGAAGTATTTGTTATAATAAAAGCTAAATAAAGAAAAGCAAGAACTATTCATCAGTGTTATACTCAATGAAAATGATTCATGGCGGCATCATGTGTTAGTAGGCTGAAATAAATTAGGACATGACAGAGAAATTAATAAACTAGTTACAGAAAGATACACATATTTGAATAAGTTTATGCATGGAGTTTGAGATGGGGCAATAGAGTAAGAAATGTTAATATATTTGTAAAAAGTATAGATATATGTAGCTAAAAATGGAAAGGAATTTAAAGAAAGACAGTACTCAAATAGGTTTTAATGACAGTTCATATCTATGTAATAATTATGCTCTAAAATTTTAAGTCAAAGATGGAATTTATTAAGAATAATGGCATCAGTTCTAAATATTTTATTGTAATTTTCTGTTTATTCATAAGTATCACATAAAATGACAGTTATTTAATGCAGTCTATTGTCATTGCTCATGTTTACCGAGCAGAGCTTGATTGTATGACTATTTGTTGAAGATTCTACACTCCTTGGACACAGAACTTGGAGAAATCAAGTTAAAAACTTACCAAAAGCTTTCTGTCTGGTTGATAGCTTTCACAGTAGTGGAAGATGCTTTTCTCCTCTGAAGGAACAAAGTGGACAGGAGTGTTACCCAGCTGTGAATGCTGGAAGCTATAACAATGACTGGCATATGCATACAATAGGGACATGGATGTTATGGAGATAAACTATTTTCTAATGATATTTAAGGCTAGATACATGTATGTGGCCCTATAAACATATTGCATACCATTCCAGTTAGATATATAAACAAAATTGTCTACTTTTCCTTCCTTGGTTATGTGTTGCTACATTTTATTTACTCCTGCTGATTGGCAGCTTAGTGGGTTTAATTTGAGCTATTTAAAATGATGCTACAAGGAAGAATCTCAACCCAGGTACTGGAAATCTGGTCAAGATATCTGTTTCCAGGGAGTTCTTAGGTCTTAAGGAAATATGTACTACTATAACTTTGCTAAGCATATTTAATGTCTATCTGCTTTCTAAATGCTTATTTCCGTACTCATAGTTTAGTACATCATAAAATCAACTTTGTGCAGTGGGGAGTGACTGCTCATTTTTCTGAGAATAAATATCTGTGGACTACTCAGCCATGAGTGCAACATAAATATTACACTGCTTTCATGTAAGGCTCAGGAAACATCATAAAAGAGGGAGCAGAAAATTAGTAAGAGTCAGAGTTTGAAAGGACTGGAACAAATTGTGTGTTGTATATATTACTGGGTGATCACACTAATGAACTCAGCGTAGCTGTGGTTATAACTGCAAAAGACTTGTACACAATCAGGCAAGTTAGCATTCCAGAATGAAAGGGCAGAGGTAAACAAGCCATCAAACCACGCTGAGAGACAGGATGGCTACTAGGAGAGAGAGAGTCAGTTTTCTTTAGAAATATGATCTCAGGTATGTTTATCATGCTCCAGAGTGTGTATGTGCATTTAAAGGGATATGATCATCATTAACAGGACTTAGTGGGATATCAAGAGTATTAAAAGCAAGATGTAAAGTTGGGAGAAAGACACAAGGGATTGGGATGTGTTGGGGGATGGAAATGTGGTATCAATATGACTAAAATATATTTTAGGCACGTAAGAAATTCCCAAGGAGTAAATATAGCAATTATTATCTATTAAGACTACCCCTAGTCAGTTTTAAGACAATATTTTCCTTATTTCTGTAATGAGAAGGAAGAGGAGTCTTGAGTACCTTCCTTTCCTCTTAGCTGACAGTGTATTCTACATCTGACTCATTTCTCTACTTTCAGATTCCACAAATACAAGAAGGATGTTTCTGATTGTTCTAAGAAATAGGGGAATGAAAGTAACTTTGTGTCCACCTAATCCTAGCAAACATGAAAAGCAGTTATGTATAAAAGTGGGATGGACTGAAGTTAAGAAAACCTTGTATTTCATGAACTCAGTTTATGTTTAGTGATTTATTTTGATTCCATTCCAACATTACACATTGTACTCTAGTAGTGCATCTGTAACTCTTCAGTAAGTTTATCTTGCTTATACATCTGCTTCTTACCATTGGATTCACAGCCAACCCAAGGTATGGGCACCAACACCCACACTTGTCTTTATTCTCACCCTTTTGGATGTGTAATGTCTTTCAATTTTGAGCATATGGAAACCATTCTGCTTGCTCAGCTTCCCCTACCATGTCGTGATATTGTGTGTAACTCCTCTCATCAACGGTTCTCCTCCATCTTTCCCTGAATCCACCTTCAGAGCACTCAAGGCACAACATAAGTAACTGGGTAGCCCATGGTATCTGGTTTCATACAATAAGTAGAAACCCTAGAATCCAGTTCAACTTCTGTATGTTGAGCAGAGTCAGCAAATATTTAAAAAAATAAAGCAAAAAAAAAAATCCAGAAAAGCAGAATTTGGGTAATGATCAACTTTGTTAACAGAGCAAAACAACACAGATCCAGACTTTTTCAAATATTCAATTTTGAATGACTCATCTGACTTTATTAGTAGGAGAATTTTTAAAAATCTGTACCTGACCTAAATATACCTACACGTTTTCCAAATCTTAAGTGCAAAATTACTGGATTTCTTATCTACTTATGATTGAAGTTTAATCATATGTCTTCATTGCTTATGAAGTTGACATGTTTATATAGAGAAATCATTTGCCTTTATGTTAGATATTAGGCTTATATCAAAATAATCTTACCTTTAATAAACCAACCTGTTTAAATAGTCAACTAAATTTGCTTGTAAGGGATTATTGAAGGAGCTGAGGCAAAGAGATAAATTTAGAGACCTCTAGCCCAAGGCCTTCAAGAATACAAAATGAAAGGTGTGAGGATGGGTGGGTGGGTGTTTGAGGGGGAGTACCTTTTTAAAGACAAAGGGGGTGAGTTGAAGAACTCCAGAAGGTGGGACTGGGAAGGCAGACAACATTTCAAACTAACTGTCCTGGCTGGTTTTGTGTGATAGCTTGACAAAAGGTAGTCATCACAGAGAAAGGAGTCTAGGTTGAGGAAATGCCACCATAAGATACAGCTGAAGGGAATTTTCTCAGTGATCAATGGGGCAGACCTAGTCCATTATGGGTGGCTCAATACCTGGACTGGCGGTCTTGGGTTCTATAATAAGGAAGGATGTGAAAAACCAATGGAAGCAAGCCAGTAAGCAGTACCCTTCATCCTTCATGGCTTCAGCCTCCAGGTTTCATCCCTGCTTGAGTTCCTGAACTGACTTGCTCTTGTGATGGACTATAATCTGTAAGTGTAAATAAACCCTCCCCCCCAATATTATTCTGCTTGTATTTGAGACAAAAGTATCAACCTAATCTGCTGTGTCTAGGGAAAAAAACCAAACAAAACAAAGGTTGATTTCCTGTCTTTAGATTTCTTAGTTGCTTTTCTACTGCCATGATAAACACCATAACCAAGACAATTTATAAAAGAAAGGATGTAATTTGGGGTATATAGTTTCAGAAGGTTAGTTACCATGGCTATCATCTTGGTGAGGTGAGGAAATTGCAGGAGGCAGGCATGGTTCTGCGGAGAGCTTACATCTTCTGACCCACAAGCAAGAAGCTGAGGGATAGGAAGCTAACTGGCAACAACATGAGCTTTTTTTTTTTTTTTTTTTTTTTTTTTTTTTGTACATATCTAATGCAAAAAAGAAACATTCATTGAAACTGGCAGTTTATTATTATTATTAATTCCAGTTTGCCACTATGACAATAAATCTAGAAAAAATTATTCAATCTTTATCTGTCTATCTATCTATATGTCTGTCTATCTAGCTAGCTATGACTTGGTTCCAATGTAATTAATTCAATTGATTTTTCAGAACAAAGACAAAGACATTTGTAGCTGAAAGGATAGAAATAATTTGAGAAATATCATTCACTAAAGTGATGGCTAGGCAATATTGTTAGACACATGTCTCAGAAACTTTCTTACTTTGATCTGTCCAGGAGTTAACATAAATGGAGGTGATCAATATATTCTAGTGTCTTTCTAGGTACAGTAGGCTCAAGGCATGGGAAACACCAGGAAATACCTGAGGAAGCAGAAGAAATATCAAGTCATTTAGTCCCTTAGTTTTTTCTATAGAAAGTGGTCATAGGCTGGCTGTAAATGCTTAAAATTGCCACAGTGCTCTTGACCACGTGACCTTTGAATTTTCTTCTCTCTAGATTCTAATGGCCATAAACCTCATCTTGTTTTATGCCTGTGCATAGAAATGAGTCTTCTGCTAAGAATTCCATGATCTTGTGATGTCTCTTCATAGGTTTCCATGTCCTGTGCACATCACAAAATTCATTTCTTAAACTCTTACAATGTTTTCCTAGTTGGGCTATACCGAGTACAGGGGCCTATTGTGTGTGCTTATGTGACTGATGAGATGGAACAAAGGAGACTCTTGGCTGAGCTTTGCTCGTGACTCTAAATTTTCTGTACATTGTTCCAGAACCACAAAAGAGGCAACACCAGTCCTGAGAAGCAGATGGGGGGGAGGGGACAAGCATTTAAAGCACTATGATCTTAAGATAATGCTAATTTGATAACATATTTGGTCATGACCTAGGCTTTCATTTCCCATGGACATATGAGTTTCAAATACCACAATCTATCACAAAATCTCAAGGAAACCGCACATTTTATAATGTATTAAATTCATGTAAACTGTCACTATGAGTACAGGAAATCTAATTTAGGGAAAATATTCCGGCATAATAAGGAGGTTAAACTGAGGTGGACACATTAGGGACACACTGGCTTTATGGCTGACTATTTTCTTAATCAAAGAACATGTCAGTGGGCAGGCCACCAAAAATGATATGAGATTCAGATCTGCCAGTTATTAGATGCACACCACAAGTAAATGAATATTTGGTGATGGGCATCTGGTACTTGGAGCCTGACAGCTTAAGAAATGCTACTTTGGCACTACAAATGAGCAGGGATCAGACTCTCTGTCACAATCAACTGAATATCATCACACTGTTGTCACTGGGTAGGTTAGAATCTGTGTCAACACTTTCAGACACCAAGAGAGTTTTCTAGAGAATACTTTTTCTCTAGAGATGGACCAGTTTTTAAGCAGGAAGCAGCAAGAGTCATTGGCTTAAACACAGATTTAAGTACAGCCTCTCTTCCCCCTTCTTTCCATCTATCTCATGTTTCTCCTATAATAATTTTCCTCACTTCTTTTTGACTAGGATATAAAGCATGGAAAAATCAACATCTCCATTTCAAGCTTGTTTCTTGGAGTGCATCTCTTAGAATTCATGTGCAGGCTTCAGTTTTTTTTTTTTTTATTTGTGTATAATTCAAAGTCTATTAACTTCTAAGGGTTATCAGATCTTGCAGACTATTTATATAATCAGTGCAGGTCAAATGCAAATGTGTTCGTTTAGTTTTGCAATCATTCAGAACACCTAAAAATGAAAAATTACCATTTTGGTTTTTAATATAAATGAGTGACATCTCTTAGCACAGCTTTTGGGAGCCCTGTAGCACATACTATCAGATTATGCCACAATGAGGCAAGAACATTCTTGTTATGGTCTATTTCACTGAATCCTATCAGTTATTTGTCATGAAAGAACAGTTTCTCAGAAGGGTCTGTTTAGAAGATGAACCTATTCTGACTCAGAACTTGAGCTTAGATGACATTACCATCAAGGCCACTAATGATAAGATTTAATAGATACTTGAAAACATTCGCTTAGATAAAAGACTCTAATTATTTTTAAAGAGTTCAAGTGGATTCATGCTTGGTGGTCTTTTATTTCTTTTTAAAAGCAATATTCTCTGGGACATGATAAAGTGTTCTCTAGAGACAGCACTGTCATGATCTTACTGTGAACAAGAGGGGATATTTGAAAGTACACCAAGCTGAGAGCTTTACTGGTAAGATGGAGAAAAAAAACTCTGATGTCTTCAAATTTAAACTTTTAGGTGTGTTACCTCCCACACAAGTTCTAGAAGAGCTCAGGCAGGTAGTTATAACATTGATGGAGTTTCTTGGCTTGCCGCTATTCCTAGGGTCCCCAAGGATAATCCAACTGCGGGAGCAACAAAAACGTTCTTAAGACATCAAATTGGTTTGATTTTCAGTAGGGAAAACAGTGGGGACTTATTCTAGGAAAAGTTTAAAGAATATTCCTTATCTTGATAAATTGGAACAAACACTTGGTATGTCTCTGTGGTTAAGAAATCGATTGAAAAAGTGTATAAAGAGTATCCCTAAAATGAACCACCCTGAGTTGACTGTGTTGAAACTGTTTCCACTGAAGGTATTAAGTTTCAAGATGAACAGCACACACACATGCGCATACACACATGCACATACACACATGTACACACACACACACATATTTACAATTTCTATATTTAAGGTTCTATGTGCAGAATGAATACTTCCATAGGATGACCATAACAGTCTTCATTACACATTGAAGTATCTTTATTGGCCTGGTTAGGACAGAAACTTATTATGCCCTGGAAAACAGCCCCTTAAATATAGTGTAAATTACTTCTTCTGATGTTCAGAAACAAATAGTGGTCTACTGTTTTAGTGGAAAAAAATAATAAATTTAGACTTAGGGAAGATTTAATGCTAACATTCAGTGGGTAATTGAAACTACTTTAAAGGGTAAGTTTGACTTTGAAACCAACATTTTGACCCATAATCATTGACTATGCTCAACCTTGCATGCTGAATTATACTGTTCAGAAACAGGTCCTTAAAGATTAATGTGGATGCTATTAGAGAATATTTAATACATAGGACCACTGAGCATAGCTCCTGATTCTATTTATGTTCTGATGATGTCAAATAATAAGAAAAAAGATTTTGGCACAATCTTTGTAGGTGAACATCTCCTAAAATGTTTATCTACAGACTTCATTTACTTCATAGCTCTGTCTCCTTTCCTTTACCCCCATCATTGTCTCTGTCTTGTCTTTGTCTTTCTCTCTCTTCTTCTCCCTCCCTCTGTCTGTGTAACTTTGTCTTTCTTACACACAAACACACACACACACACACACACACACACACACACACACACACACACAGAGAGAGAGGGGGGGAGGGAGAGAGAGAGGGAGAGAGAGGGGGAGAGGGAGAGGGAGAGAGGGAGAGGCTGAAAACATATGTATATGCATATCATATCCTAACTAAGTAATTATGTCCCTGGACAATATGCAAAAATTAATTTTAGAAGCTTAAAAGTAAAATATACCCAAAAGACTAACTGGGGAAAAGTTTCTAACCTATTCAATTAAACTTTCATGTGTCATGACTTTTACACTCAGAGATTTGAACAAAGGAATCAATCTCATGTGAATTCCATTAGTCATTCTGGCTGGCATTTTAAACTAAAATAAGTTAAAATAGGCAGAAGCAAGTTCTATGAATCATAAGCTGTTTCCTCATTTCCAAAATTTGAATGCCAGTCTCTTTGTGGAATTGATCTGGGATACCCACTTGGTGAATTTATGAAAACATTGGAAATATTCATTGGATATTAAATCCATTCCATCTTTTGGAATCATCATTTTATAAACATCACATGACTAACTATAACCACACACAACAGAGTATAAAATATGTATATTCTTTATGCCATTTCTCAGTTAATAATTGGAGAAAACATTGGACTGGCTTAACCTCAATAGAGATTCAGTCTAGATATGGAGTGTTTGTACCTACTGATCTCTAAAGTCACCACAGTCTGCCAACAAGTCTGCACTTGCACAAAAGAAGAATCATTTCTATGGTTTAAAACTTTTGCTGCTTTTTGGACAATTTTTACATTGATTTCCAGTCATTAAAATTAAATTTAGGTAGTAAGCATATATTGATTGTTTTATGAAATAGTTTTATTTGTTTTAAATAAACATTGGGTGCATTCTAATATCACAGCAGTTTTGCTGGAAATACTAAAAATGGAAAGGCTTATCTTTTTATTAACCTCCGTGGTCTCACTCTGCAGACAGCACTCTAGTGTGGAGCTGAGCGCAAGGACTCTGTCACTTGCTCCACGAGCTACACTTTCAATGAGATTCCCTTCCCAGGCTGTTAACTTTACCCACCCTGGTGCTGCTGCCCTGCTGTGTTTCTTTACCCCACTGCCAGGCACAAACAGGACTCTAAGGCCTGATAGCTTTTCATACAGGTTTATATGTTAAATTCTCAATCCACAAACCCTCTACACAGTAAGTTTACATTCAATGGACAAAGATACAAACTGCCTTTTCATAAGAGATAAAAGACCTACAAAATTCCTTAAAAATATTCAATTCTACCTTATGACCACCAGGATCCAGGTCTGCTTTCCCCAGTTCCATCTTGCTTTTCTTCCCCAATCCTGTTCCTCTCCTGTTTTACTACCCTTCCCTGCCTATCTCTTGACTGTCCAATCAAGTATCATCTTAATATTAGTGTACACAATAGATACATCCAATTGTGTGATCTTCTGCTTTTTTTTCTTTTTTTTTTTTCTCCTCCAGTGGGACATTCATGCTCCTTCTGTTGATGTGCTCTTAGCTATACAGTAGGACTGGAAAGGCATTACATTCTATACTATTAGCCACAAAAGAACCTTCCTGATAGAGTGGGAACTGCACCACTGCATGAAATAGTTTTCTGGCCCTAGCATTTGAGAAGAAGGTAATTCACATACCTCATAGCTTGTATTTGTGAGAGTTGCTTTAGCAGTGCTAAGAGAACATATCAGAGGAAACCAGAAAAACAAAGCCATTACATAAGATAAAAATATCTAGAGCAGGGATTATAGTCTTTGCCTAAGTTTAATTTTCTTGACCTTTTTTATTATGGTATTATATAACTCTGTGTGTGTGTGTGTGTGTGTGTGTGTGTGTGTGTGTGTCTGCGTGTATTGAAGACTGACTGTCCCAATGAACATTAACTCATTAACTGTTGGAAAGAGAGTAATCATTAAGAAAGAGACACCCCCGTATCTGTGGCCTAACTGGGGCAGAGCATGAAAGCTAACCCTGGTGGCCTAGGCAAAGATGAGCTGCTGCTCTGCTGTGCTTGGTCTTGGGTGAGAGAGAAAGACATTCTCTGCTTTCTTCCCAGGCTACAGAACATTGGAGAATAGGCAGCCTTTTGGAGCTATCCCTGGTTGAAGGGATAACCAATCCCTGCAAGTGTGAGTGCAAGAGAGATAACTCTTGCCCCCAGTCAGTAGCAGCATTGTGTGAGCTAGCTGGGGTAATGCTGGAGAGCTTACACTAGTGGTGTGAGGGCGGGTTAACTGGTGGCCAGACCAGTCAGCTACCACTTGGCCCAGATCCAGTCTTTGAATTGGCCCAGTCCAAGTTCTACACCATCTATGAACTGCAGGGCACACAAATGGCTGGTCTTATGATCAAAGACCCTTATTTAAAGCTATAGAATCTCCATGAAACAGGGCAACAAAAGGTTATCAGAATAGAATCCTAGTGAGGGTCCAGGATTGTTGTTACAACTGGAGTATAGGCCTCGAACCCAGACCAATAAACATTCACAAGAAATGAGGTATGGACAAAAGGATAAACTGAGGGCACGCTGTGACACACTGCAGCTTCCACGATGGGATATGCTTTTCTTTCACTGGGGATGTTGTAAGGGCAGAGGGTTGGCACAAAGGGACAAAGAGATAAGTGGGATTATGGTACCTGGTATGAAATTCACAAAGGATAGAAAATAGCAAATGCAAGAAATAAAAGAAGAAAGAAAAAGAGAGAAAGAGAAAGGAGTAGAGAAAGACAGAGAGGGAGAAATGGAGGGAGCAAGGGAGGGAAGAGGGATGGAGGAGACATTGAGGTGGAAGATTTATTTACACCATTATCCATTGTTATCAGGACAGCATTGGCATGTGGATTCTATAGTAAGGACTTAAAATCTCCAAGGAATGCATTTTTAATGACTTGAAATTTATTACATAGTAAAAGTATACTAGTTTCCATAGGAGTGAGAACTAGGTTTCTTTAGACATATACGTAGCCCCTAAGGTGCTACCCACATGCCAGTAGATGAATACACTGAAGTATATACTCAGAGCACTAGGTGAACTCAGTAGGTAAAACAAACAGGCAAACAAACACACAACCACACCACCACCACCAACAACAAAAACTCCATGAAATTCGAAAAGAATGGTGGCAGAGGGTAAAAGGAAGATGAGGAATAGAGGGTAGGTGTTTATGAACCATATTATATACATGTGCGAAATCTACAAACCAAAAGAAATGGAAAGGTAGAATAATTGAGGAGTGCCTTTCTATTTTCCTTCTCTTCTTCCCAATAGTGAATGAACTGCTAGCTTTAATAGAATGAATAAGAACATAGTGTGCTTCATTTTAGTCATATCCATTGTAAACTTAATATATTTATTACGTAATATATTTATTTTGGCAAGAAATGACTCAAAACATGGTTTCACTACTGGAGGTAGCTTAAATAACTGATATTTAAAAGGTAAAATGACTCAGCTATTAAAAATGACTTCATAAAATTTTTCTGCAAATTAATGTAGCTAGAAAATATCATCCTGAGTGAGATTACCTAGTCACAAAAGAACACACATGGTATGTACTCACAGATAAGTGGATATTAGCCCAAAAGCTCAGATGATGCAAGATACAATTTACAGACCAAATGGAGCTCAAGAAGGAGGACCAAAGTGTGGATAATTCAGTCTTTCTTAGAAGTGGGAAAATATTCAAGAGAGTAAATACAGAGATAAAGTGTGGAGCTGAGACTGAAGGAAAGGTCATCTAGAGACTGCCCAACTGGGGACCCATATCATATACAGACACAAAACCCAGACAGTATGGTAAATGCCAAGAAGTGCTTGCTGGCATAAATAAGATATAGCTGTCTCCTGAGAACCTCTGCCAGAGCCTGACAAATACAGAGGCAGATGCTCACAGCCAACTATTGGACTGAGAACTGGGTCCTCAATGGAGGAGTTAGAGAAAGGAGTGAAGAAGCTTAAACAGTTTTCAATCCATAGGAAGAACAACGGCATCAACCAACCAGATCCCCCACCCCAGAGCTCTCAGAGACTAAATGACTATCCATGTATAAACAGTATACGTGGAAGCTCCCATGACTTCAGCCATACATGTAGCAGAGGATTGCCTTGTCCAGCCTCAATGGGAAGAGAAGCCCTTGGTCCTGTGAAGGCTTGATGCCCCAGTGTAGGGGAATGCCAGGGAGGTGATGTGGGAGGAAGTGGGTAGGTGGTTGAGGGAGCACCCTTATAGGATGAAGGGGTAGGTGGATGGGATAGGGAATTCTAGAGAGAAAACCGGGAAAGGGGATTTGAAGTGTAAATAAATAAAATACCCAATAATAAAAAGTAAACTCATTTATTTTCTTCCTTCATACATTTCTGAATGTCACCATTTTCTGCAGCAATTAGAGCTTTAGAAATATTTCTTCATGATTTGTTGCATGTATTCATTTTATCATATATTACCAAAAAAAAAAAAATAAAGGTATCCAAAAAGTTGGACTTCTTATAGTGTTTCTGACTGATTTCCTACACAGCATGTGGAATAATGCCTTAAAGATGAAACTTCTCTTTTAATTTTGAATTTCCATTGTTCCATTTACAGGTGCTGTTATTGGAATTTTCCTAAGTGAAAGGCCCAAGTAGAACAAGCTATACCAAAGTCTTCAGTGATTGCCTTGTGTAAGAAAGAATAGGTATCCCCAATCAAACACAACAGCAGGTTCTGATGCAGTGACCCCACAGGAATGTGCCTCGTGGTCTATGAGGATTTCTCTTTTTTATTTTGAGTACCAAAAATGAGAAATAAGTGTTGCTATAAGCTTGGCACAATAGCTAAGCTACTATTTTCTATATGAAATCAAACAATTTCTGGATGCTGTTGTTTGTTTGTTAGCCAACTCTGTTCTTCCAAGGTCTGCCTATTGTTAAAGATGGATTCTTCTCAACAGCTTTGAGTTGATACTACCAAAACCTGTTATAGAAAACACAACACATAATGCATTTTTACTCCCTCTATTCTCTTCATAAAGCAAGGTAAGTAGATGGTGTACAGAGTTAGTCATTAATCTCCTAGTTCTTATTAAAGATCTCAGAGGTTTAGGGGTTTGGTATAAAGCAGGTCATACTCATTCTGAGCACCTGCAGAATAAAGCCAGTGCAAATGAAACCCTGCACATTTTTCAGCATCTTGAAAACCTAAATCTGAGAAGACCATTCACCTAGACTTCAGTATTAACTGTCAGCAGCCCTGCTTGCTACTCTTAAGAACCAAAGCCAAACTTCAATTAAAAATCTAACCTGTGGGGGTGAGAGAGTTGGGTGATAAATGTACTCTCACTTCTAGCAACTATTGGATTTTTTTTTCTCCCTCAAAGGAAGAGAAGCAGAAAAAAATCTCCAAGGCTGAGCTTTTGGGGTGTGGGTGAAATTTCTTCCTAACACTACACCTAATTATCTGTGTGTACCATCAGCAGAGATTCTCAAGGTAGTGCTTATTGAAACTGACCTGGTGGGCATGCCGGGTCTTAAGGATGAATGAAAAATAACTCTGCTGAATGCTGCTGAATATGTGATAATGTAATTAGTATTCCTGCCAACAGAATTGAAAATGAGATGTTGCATCTCTAGGGACTTTTACAAGTCTCTGTAAATAGGTTTTCTTAAAATATACAAGATACATATGGGCTAAGCAAAAAGGTTCACTCTAAATTAAAATGCTATTATGCTACAGATGATGTGGGTGAAGGGCTTACCAAATCTTCACTCACAGATTGACAAGGCAAAGTTATCATTTACATAATTTCTAAGTATATGGAGCCCCAAAGGCATGTGGGTTCTTCAAAGAAAAATAAAAGCCATTTGGGTTAGAAATAACACACCACGGGAGTACAATAGAAAGCCATAGCTAGTATCTCCATGACTCTAAAAATAAACATTAACATTTATTTGATAAAGAAAAAGGAATTCTTGGGAATAAGGTACTTTCACATTTCAAAATCATGATTTTTTTTTTTTTTTAAAGGATGGAGTTTCAAAATTGTGGATGATTGCTGCCTCGATTTGTTTAAAAGATTAAGTCATTTACTGTATTGGCACCAAATCAAGTCAATCTAATCAGTTTTCCCTTGGATACTTTGGTAACTTAGAATTTAAATGTTAATGAGTTCCATTCGGATTATTTACATACAGGTGCATAGGAAATAATCCAGTGGGTTGTTGCCCAATATCTGCAAGCTAAAACTGCACAGACAAGATTTTTCTGTTTTCCTCTCTCCCTGAGCATTTGCAGAGGATGAGTGAGCTTCCTTCCCTCTCAGCAGGACTTCCTCTGTCTGGCTGGGTTACAACACAAAACAACAAGCATACAATGCCAGTTCATCTCCTACTGCAAACAGGAATAGAGTTGCATGCTTGTGGCTAAAGATTCAAGTCAGGAAAATATCTGAAAAGCCTGTCTTTAGTGGTGTGACTACAAGCTAAAGTACACGCAGTTGGAGACCCCCCCCCCAGCACCTAAAGAGTTCTGTTCAGGTTACCACTAAACAGCTGTGTAGCTCCAGAAGCTTCAATTTTTGCCTGTGTAAAAAAAGGAGTTGGAAACAATTTGTTTTTCATGTACCCAAGTTTACTGTAGGCTGACAATTTGCCCATTGCTGTAGAAGGTTAGCTGAATGTGCAATATTTCCTGAAGATTATTTATTTTGAAGCTGAAGTCAATGGAAGAACAACAGATATATTGCCCCCTCCACTGGATGCCTAAATGCAGGACAGAAGTTCACAAAGCAGTCCCTTCATTGAATATGAAGGGCAGAGTCTATCCCTGAAGATACATTGGAATCTGCTGATTTTCACAATGACTCAAGAGGAATCTACTCATGGATTTCACCACCTTGCCTTATCTACCATGAAGCTCTGTATTGATATTCCTGAAACTTTTTTATGTAGAGACAAAATATCTTTTTTTCTTGGACTGTCATTTCTCTGAAAATCCTTTGTGGATTTTTTGTCCCCACCCCTGTAGAAAAATACACCTTCTCTGAGGAGCACACATGTAAACTATCTTGGTTGTTCTCTTGGTATTGCTTGCTACAGAAGTAATAGAAGGTGCTATGACCTGCTTACATAACCTCAGCATACAGGTACTGCCAATAAGGTGCATTTAACCAACAAAGCCACTGAGAAGCTCCGAGGGGCAGTACTTGGTGGATCATGCTTTTAATCTCAGCACTTGAGAAGCTGGGGCAGAAGTGTTATCATGGATTGACCTACATAGTGGATTTCAGGCCAGGTTGGCCTACAGAATTAGTTACTGTTTTGAAGACCCAAACAAATAAATAAATGTTTCATGTTGTGTTTAGGTATCTTCCTCATGTCTCTCTCTCTCTCTCTCTCTCTCTCTCTCTCTCTCTCTCTCTCTCTCTCTCTCTCTCTCTCTCTCTCTCCTAATTGCATTACTGCCCTTTAAAACTCTGCATCTGAACTAAACTTTATTTTGGTTCTCTAGCATAGATATTTCTTCTTTTTGCTTACTTTTTGTTTGTTTTTTTGAAACACAGTTCTCTGTAGCCTATGCTGGTCTGGAACTCACTTCATTACTGAGGATGACTTTGAAATTCTTATCCTTCTGGTTCAATTTGCAAGTGCTGAGGTTCAACACCTGCCATAGTATACCCAGCTACAAATACTTCTCCAACACATGAGCTTCTCCATTTAAAGAGTGAATAGACACCATTTATCAAACAGTTATATAAGACAGACATTAAATTGGATTCTTTCTATGCATATACTCTCTGTGGTGATATGCATACAGCCCTAATATTATGTAATACATCATTTATTTCTTCCTTTCTTCCTTCATTGTTTCATTTAATACATTCATTAAATAATGTCATATATCTAATATTATACTAATTTCTAGAGACACAACATAGAGTAGAAGGGAACTTTCTCCTTTATACAAGGACTATGATAAGAGAGCTATCTACTCCATGATAACAAATTCTTTGTCTATCTTTGGTTTTACATGCAATATAAAATAAAATATCTAAATACCTAGAAACTTGTCTTAAAGATGGAGAACCTGAGAAACCTAAATAATAGAAATAACTCCAAGTATGTTCTGGAGAAGGTTAGAAATTGTCATCCAACCTCAAGTTTTGCATTACGGTCAGTACACTAACAGTGGGCCCAGGAAGCATTGAGATTCAACTGTCTGTTTATCACAGCCCATTTCACATGCATGTCTCTCTTTCTCCATTTCTTCCTCCCCAAATCATCTTGTCAGACATTCATTGTAGGCCTCACACAATTCATTTAAAAAGATTAGCATCTCTGAGCAATGTGGTTAAATTTAATGATTCATAAATTGGAAAATTCTGTCTAGGATATGGCTTCCATGAAACATAAAATTATAGGAGCCACGAGTGAGCATCTAGTTATAAATAAGCTGATACTGTTTAGCCACATATCCAGAAATCTAGTGTAATAGAGTCAAACTAACCAAGTGACTTCTTAGCATATATATTTCTTAGGCACTATTTTGTAAAGACAGTGAATATCATCTCTAATCAAGCTTAACTTCAGAACTGAAAGTGTATTGGCTAGAAAGGTTGATAAGAACATCTGAAAGAAAGGGAAGTGAAATTGTTTTCCTAAGGATGTGTCCTATCACTCAAGTCTCCATCCTGACAACACACAGATTTCCTGACTTTCAATATGACACCCATAAATATTCTTGCTCAGTGGGTCTTCGGGTTCCCCAGTCTCTATAAATATACCATAGCTTTTGATTGCTTTATGGTGAAAGTTTATTTTATTTTATTTTGTCTGCACAGTTGGCTTTGTTTTTTCCCATGTTTTATAGACCCTTGTCTTTTTATTAGTTCAGTGTTCCCTGTTGATTTTGTGTTTTATATTCCTGCTGTCACCACCAGAACCTCACTGTAAACAAGAATGTTGTATCTCAGTGGGTTATTTTCTGTTAATGACCTGTGATACAGTATATAAATAAACCGGAAAGCCATCCACAGGTGCAGTTTATTAGAGTTACTGCACTGTGGCTTGGGTAATGTTCCTTGGTTCTTTAAAACTTTGCTGCTTTAAGAAGCAAAGGGGCCAGCTCTCCGGCAGTATTGAAGAAAGAAAAATGAGCCTGCCACTTTGCAGTGGATGGGAAGCTGGACTAATAATCATCACTTCAATTTCTCAGTGTCAACATCTGGAATGCTATACAAGATAAAAACATTCCACTAAGCCAAATTACTCAGATAAAGTAGTCTGGTCCGAATAGCTGACTTGAGCAGGAGAGGAAAGAACATGCAAGGTCCCTCCTCACACATAAAAAGCAAAACCCACACTATACTGCTCAATTAGAACAAGAGGAATTGTTTTGGGCTGCACACAGGTGCATAATGAAGACCGATAATGATAGTTTATTAATGAATTCTCATAACCCCCAGTGTGGTAGATATTATTAAGACGTGGTTCATGTGGGGCGATGGAGGTTAAGTAACGTGCCCAAGGCCACATAGTGAATCAATCTCCACCAGGGAGCATAGGCATCAGATGAGCTCCTGCCACACCTTGTGCTCTAACCACTAGATCATGGTCTGTTTCTGTCTTGGGATGAAATTAACAGAACTGAAATTGGAGCCCAAGAGCCAAGAGATAGAAGGAATATTTGGTAATGATTTCAGAAGGGAATTGAGAAGCAATCAGGGGCTTTGGGGATAGGGTAATGGGCTTCGGATAACAGATATGTATTTCTGGCTTTGAAATCCATTAAGAACAGATTCTGCCACACATCAGATGCATTAAGCATTAGGCAAGGCAACAGAAATTACTTTAGCAAAGCATAAAATACAGAAGAGGAGATTAATGTTCTGGACATTCTATGTTAGTATGCAAAATACTGAAAATATGACTTAGAAATGATCAGGCACTTTCAGGGTAGTATGTCTATAGATGTGAAAACAATTTATTTCCAGATCTTTATTTATATCTGGAGTTTCATAGGAAATAAGGCTACAGGCTTCTTCTTTCTAATTGTGCAAAAACTGCTAAAAGATGCACCTTTGTTCTTCCATCTTCTTGTACATAACAATAAAAATAAAATTCACATACAGAGGTTTATGTATGTTTGTTGGTGGTTTCCAAAAATGTACAAGTCTGCTATGAGTATCCAGGATAAATATCCATTCTACCAACAGAAGCTGCCCATGCATAACAAATCCTCAGTAATTGAAGATGTTTCACTAGTGCCTGCACAGTCACACCTGTCATCAAGTGAAGAGTTTCACTTTGATGTATCTCAATCTTCAAATTTGTTTCAGGTTCTTTATCAGAGAGACATTCATCCTTCCCTTTGCTGTATTGTTCTGAAAACATTTCTGATTCGTGAAACTACATGATCCATTAGTACTTTACTCTTGTATCAAATAAATCAAGAGCATGAACTATGTAGCACTCCACAGAATTACTTAAGTGTTTAGCACTTTCAAACAACTTTTTAAAAAAAAAAACTCTGCTAACCACTGAACTATTAATATATGTTAGAAGAAACCACATAAATGTTACAATAGCCAAGACCATAGCTGTCCCAAACCCTGAAATGCTCTGTCATTTCCTTTTCTATGTTCTGATAATACTATTGTTGAGCTATTGGAGCATTATACCAGTTTATTTAGAGATCACCTGTTACTTTGAATGAATATAATAGGGCAGTGGCCTCAAATTGTTGAAAAGAGAGGGAAAGCTGTTAGAGTGTGAAGATCATACCGCAGTTCATTGTTTTTCTGACTCTTGTCATCTCTACTGTATTTCTCAGTAATACAATCTTTTCAGAGGCTGGATGGTCAAGTTATTAAAGCACACATCTTTAAGTACTTCCTCTACATAGAGCATCTATGAGGCTGCATCTTGTAGTCTCTGAATTAGCAATCTATAAATTCTGACTATAAGCTCAGAGAAAAACAGCCTCATTCTTTCATATCTGCAAGCAACTTTAAAATCTTCTACTAAGGCTTCAACATTTTCTTTGCTTATTTATTTGCTTTTAAAAAATACTATAATATTTATCAACAGGCAAAACCACAAACAAACAAACAAACAAATGCTAATGAGATAGATCACTGTATTAAGTGCATACTGCCAAACCATAGCATGTGCATTCAATCCCTGGGATTCATGGGATAGGAGTTGAAAGGATTCCTAAGAATTATTCTCTGACTTTTAAACACAAATCCATATAAGAATGCGCCTACACAGAAATACACACACACACACACACACATACATGCACGCACATACACACACACACACACACACACACACACACATATAAGACAAAATAAAATTTAAAAATTCACAAGTACAGTGACTCTAATGAATCACTGTCAATGAATATTTTAAATGATTATTACCCTCAGAGGAATTCTGGTCCTTTTGAGAAGCAAAGGAGCCAGCTCTTTGTCCTTGAGCAGACTACCCAACCCACCATTTGTATACCCACTTACATTTTCTTATTTAATCCTACACTTGTTTAATTTTTATTATTTTAATTTCTAAGTTATGGGAAAAATGACATAAGCATGTTACCTCTACCCATTCTGAGACAGGATTTCAGAGTAGTATGATGGAGTTATTAGTATGTATTTAAATGCAAGAATGAGTGCATGTGAGCACATATAAATGTTCATAGTGATTTGTGTGACACAATGTTTCATCAAAGGAATAACAATTAAATGAATAATAAATACTGAAGGCCCCCAGAAGTTGGGACAGGGTATTAGTGGCTTCTTTGCTGGCGCTTCACTCAGCAGATACAGCTGGAATGTCAGACCCCGGAAGGACATGGAAGATGGTGCTGGGGCTTAGTGGAGGTAGGAGACCATACATATGAGGAATATATGACACAGGACATACTCCAGTGTAAATGGCCACTTAAGACCAGTGATCAGATTTTAGTTTTATATGTTTTCACATTGAAAAAAGCCGTTACTTTTTGGATACTTGGTCATTGCTTTAACCATAGAAGAAGTTTGTTATAGAAAGTTGTTCTTACTTAAAAATTCTGCCTAAATTATATAATGATTCTGAAATTTATTCTCATGGACAAGTATTTTTATAAATCTGTTTATAAAATTTGATCTTTAACAAATAGTTTAGTAATACAAACTATTATAAAGAACATTTAAGTATGATAACTAAAATTCTAAATTAGATACATAGATACACAATGTCACTCAAATTGTAAAACTAAAAACTAGCCAACCAACCAACCAACCACCCAACAAATAAAAAATCCTCAGGGAAACCATATGATTTCATCAACTAAAAAAATAATACATAATACTTCAATGACTCCTGACCATATTCGGGTCCTTACAGAGTACAAACTTCACATGCTGAAAATTTTTACATCGTTCGAGAGTGACTTTATATGGACTTTGAAAATGCTGGAAGATACTCATCTTCAACGCCAATGGCATTTGAATACCCCAAGTAACTAAACAATTCTCTCTTTCTATGTTTTTAGATACTTTTTACATTTCAGATTCAAAAATTGTATAGTACTAAGTGATAAAATGTTCAAATAACTTTACTATCTTAAAAATTATGTCTTCCTTTTTATGTGCAATAATTCACATTGCATTAAATGAAAAAAATTGGTTTATATTAAACTTTGCTTTCTTTACTCCAATTAGTAGTATTTAAAAAGTTGAGTTAACTCATCTTAACCAAAGTATGCAAGGCACATCAATGTCTATTAGCAGCAATATTCATGATTTTTATCAACTTAAGTGCTACTAATATTTCTTGAGTAGTGTATAAACATTTTACATTATAACTAGATGAAAATAAAACATAATTAATCAGTATTTGTATCTTACTAGTAAAAACACTACAGTGGCTCCTTCCAATGTCCCAACTCTAACTATTTAAATATAAGCAAGAAAGTTCATATAATAGTTTTAACTATAAATACAGTGGGAATCATAATCAAACCATTTTAAAGAAAATATGTAATTTTTGGTTATTTAAAATATGTATTTTTCCATCTCCTGTCCTCACACCAGTAATCCAAAATGTGTTTTGGATTATTTTGATCATAGGTATTGTAATTCTATTGTATGTCAAATGTAAATGTTACATCTAATACATAGGAAGTACGGAAAATAAGTCAAATATAGATCATGACAGCTAGTAACACTGGTATGACACAGGAGTTTCATTCTTAATGGCTTTTAGCAGCAATCCCTTCTAAAGACTTCTGTACTGCTCACTTCTCAGCCTCAACTATATCATATGCTAGCAATAATCTTCCTAGCTCTGAGGAACATTATAATAGTTAATAATATGTGGTCTTCTCAGGCTGGAGAGAGATGGATCAGAGGTCAGGAGCACTGATTGATCTTCCAGAGGTCCTGAGTTCAATTCCCAGCAACTACATGGTGGTTCATTAACATCTCTACTGGCATCTGATGCACTCTTCTAATATGGACAGAGATAGCATGTGTGTGTGTGTATGTGTGTGTGTACTCATGTATTCAGGTATACTCATATACATGAAATAAATAAATCTTTAAGAAATATGTGGCCTTCTCATGTATAAAATGTGATTCTCTGGCAATGAGAATTTCTGGATAGCAGCTGTGTCTGCAGAAACTGAGTGAATGCTTAGAACTTAGGTGACTTGGAAGGTTGGAATATCACAATCTAGAGGTTAAATACTTTGCCAGTTCATTTTAACCCCTGAAATAGTCATTTCTTGCCTACCTGTAGTGGGAACTAACAACTTGTGACTAATGTATATAAAACCTTTTAGAGTCAATTAGCGTAGCAGACTCCCAGCTTTCACAAGCCTCAAAGCTAAGCATGGCATCAGACAGTGGCTGAGGATTTCACAAAGATTCTCCCATCTTGATGTAACCATCTCTTTGATGAGCCGCCAATGTTTATTAAAACTTGCTTTGATTTATGAACCTCTTTGCTTTATAAAACTCATTGGAATATGAAATTTGAGGCAACTTAAAGCTGTGTTCTGGAGCCATGATGATGTGATTATAGCTCAAGAAAAAAAGTTTTTAATAAAAAATAAAAAATGAAAACAGTTAATATTTATTTGATAAAAATAATAGCAATATTGATCCCACTTAAATTATTTTTCCAATTAAAAACTTAATTAATATTTATAAAATTATTATTATAATTGCTTTCAGTTTGTTGTCCTGTAGCTTGAATGGGAATAGACCATCTCCATGAAAAAGGACAAATATTATGCAGTGGGCTAGGAAAGATTACTCAGTAAAGAAAGGATGCAGTTCATCAAATTAGCTCTGCAGAAGTAGCAGCTTTCTACATCTCAAAATTCAGACTGTATTAATTTATTTGTGCCTGAAATGTACTCCTTAGTGCTTTCAATAAATTGAGATTTTTTTGTACATTTCTTATTGTAATTATCAATGACTACTATTAAATATTATTAAATATTGATGTGTATCTTAAGAAGGACAGATTACTTCTAAAATGATTTCAGTCCAATATACTTTACTTGAACCTAGTATTTCAATATTTTGTTTAACGAGCCTAAAACATCCCAGGATTCCAGTCAGAAAATGTCTGAGCTACTGAAGTTTCTTTTAAAGTTAGTGCCATCTTTATTTTAATTAATTAACTAATTTATAACCCAAATGTTGCCTCCCTTCCAAATCCCCATTCCAGAGTCTCTTGTGTTATCACCCTTTCTCTTGGCCTATGAGAGAGTGCTCCTCCCACCCCACTGTATTCCTGGACCTGGGCACATCAAGTCCTTTTCCAACTAAGCACATCTGTTCCTACTGAGGCAGGACAAAATGTACATGTGTGTTTGTGTGTGTTGGGAGTGTGGGTGGGCTTAGTCTAACTCATTGGTCTTCCTGTGGAGTTCCCATCCCCCTTAGGACCTCCCCACATCTCTTCTTTAAGGATCCCAACCCAGTGTTTGGCTGTATTTGCATCTGTTTTAGTCAGCTGCTGGGTAGAGCCTTTCCGGAGGAAAGGTTTCCTATTATTATGTAAGCATAACAAGGCATCATTAATAGTTTCAGAGATTTTTTTTTTTTTTTTTTTTTTATTGATATGGG
Organism: Micromys minutus; assembly: GCF_963924665.1. NCBI lineage: Eukaryota > Metazoa > Chordata > Mammalia > Rodentia > Muridae > Micromys > Micromys minutus. The sequence continues at coordinate 191,708,090 of NC_137969.1, read as the reverse complement.
ATACTAGCTCCTTCTTGGAGTATTTCCTCTTCCCATATTTCTCTGAAGAACATGGCTATTTATTGTTTTGTTTTTTTTTTCTACTTTGTGACTCTGAGTGCAATTGCATTAAGAAATAACACAGGGAAGAAATGTGTGGGAAGCATCTTTTGCCAGCCATCTATGACTAGCAAAGATAAAATGGACATTCTAAACACCTCAGTGCACAAGGACACAAAGCAGTGAGACTTGTTACTGAAGACAGTGTGGAAGAATCATTGGTATAAGGCTTAACAAAAGAGAAACATTGAAAAAACAATCAGGCAAAAAACATTTGTTTTCTAAAGAGACAGAAAAGATGGGCATGCAGTTGGGTGATTGGGCAGTGGGAAAATTCTGGGAGAAATTAGGAGAAGAAAAGTCATGATCAGTATGTATTTTTTTTGAAATTTTTTTCAATTAAAAAGTTAAAGGCATTAAAAAGGCTTTGATGTATATGAATGAAAACTGAGAAAAAGGAAAAATAATATTTTGGTGGATGGATCATTACATCTTTCTCATGGCATTATATTGTGTATATTGGAAGAAAAGTAAAATAAATTGAATTGATCATTTTTAAGTCTTTAATAACTACTTGGCTATTCCCAATAGTATGTCAGTTAGCCTTTAGAATTATTTTAAAAGTTGGATATCTTATTTTATTGAGATAATACTCAGAGGCATTAGTAAATATCCCACCTTTTTAACAGTAAGTCACACACTTCTCTTGAGTTCTTCCTAAGTCCATCTTAACATGTTATCTTTGTGTCACCTGCTTATCATCACAGACCCTTAAGTACTTTGTCACATCATCCCAAGCTTCTTACACACTCTTCAAGCTAATCTGCTCTAACTGTCCTTGTCAAACAAACTAACAGGTGGTATAGATTGTTTTTTAAGACCAATCAATTTCTTTCTATCTCATCATTTTCTCTCTCCCTCCCTCCATCCGTCCCACCCTCCCTCCTCTCTTGCTCTGTGTGTGTGTGTGTGTGTGTGTGTGTGTGTGTGTGTGCTTGCATGTATGTGTATAAATTTGGGTGTACATGACAGGCACATGAAGGTCAGAGGACAGTGTCAGGGTTCATCTTACTTTACACCTTGCTTTAAAAAGGTCTTATATTGTTTTCCATTTTGTATGTGAAGGCTGCTGCCCAGGACCTCTGGATCTCTGCTTTCTATTTCACAGCAGGCTTAGGATTAGAAATGTACACTATCTATCATATCTGGTTTCTGTGAGTTCTGGGATCTGAATTTAAGTATTCAAACCTGCAGGCAGGCACCTTATCTTCTGGACTGTTGTCCATAGATTTTAATGTTTGTCTAACAAGTTCTTTTCTGTTAGAATATTCGTTGGTTAGTAAGTTATTATATTTTAGAACCTTTGAATCTTTTTCCAGAGTTGGAACTTCTTGTTGTGGTTCCATTTTGACACTGTTTAGAAGAGAAACAGAGCAGGGTGCCATCGTTATTCTGCGTTTCCTACAACAAATATGATGCTAAGTGTTTTGTTTTTATTATCCACTGCGGATTTTAGGCAGTATAGAATGTACTCAATCTGGCTTCTGTTTTTCCTTTTCCATCTGCTTCATTCATTTAGAATGTGTCTTTGAAAGAGACATGATTAGTCAAATCCTCTCACATATGTCCCCGTCCCTTTCCCTCCCCATATTTAAAAATAAAAGAGAAATCTGCTATGTGACATACTATCCATACTTGGGATTTCTTGGATTTGGCAAGGTCTGGAAAACAAGCCTTGTTGTTGACTATTTTGAGAACTATGGATGGTTTTTCAGAAATCAGGATTCTATTTACTAGGTTATTGCCTTCCAGAAAGAAATAAAATACTAAGAAAATGCTTTCTGTCAGTTTTTATTAGGAACAACACCTAATCCAAGGATATAGAAAATTTTGTGAGGCCAATAGCATTTTCTAATGTTTTATTGGCAAAATGCACTGCCCCTCATGTGGTCCTCACAGCAGATATGATAAATTCTTCTCATGTAAGAACTCTTCTATTAGAATTATATCTGTAGAAAAGAAGATACATATTTATCACTTCATATAAATATTCACATTAATGTATACGTGGATAAACACGTGAGTGTATACACAAAACATACATATATGCACTCATGGATGCACATGTGGATACACATGTACAATCATCTCTGGATATATACATATATGCATACATAGGTGCATGGGATCATATGTATGTGTATATATATACATGGATGTAAGCAAGCATGCACTTATGGATACAAATACAGATATATACGTGAATTTCATAACATTAACTCACAAAAGACAACATTTTTATCATTGTTCAAAAATATTAAGTTAGCTTTGCTATCCAGTGAATACTTTGATATATATTCAATAGCTGTGAGAAATCTATTTCTTCCCTATTACATTTCCTGACAATGTTCGCTGAGAAAATTTGTAGAAAAAAACATTCCCAAACACTTTGACTGTACATGACTTTAGTTATTTTGATGATTGAGCTGCTTGAGTTAAGAACATACAACAACCACATGTTTGTAAGGCATTTCAGAAGGCTTGAGTAAAGGAGAGAGCACCATTCCCATGGTGGGTGTCTGAACTCCCTAGTGGGAAAAAAGCCAGCCAAAAATAAATCTTTTCTCCTTTATTTCTTCTTGATATTTTGTTATAGCATTGAAAAGTCTAACACAGCACACTCTATGTAATACAGGGTCCATATTTACCAACTTTTTCAGATTTATCTATGCTTCTATGTCATTTTATGTATTCTCATCAACTTATTTTAAATCTTTGAGCAAATGTGCAACAGGCTTGCTAAACACGTGCTCTTTGGTGCTCCTTCTGTGACATCTCTCACATCAGCGAAAGAGTTCCACTTTCAGAAGGATGAAGGTTTAATGAGTCCTTAGGAATCTTTGTTCAAAGATGTACAGTCCACAAGGGATCACTAAGGAGGTGTCTGAAGTGTGAATTACATCCTGATTAGAAGATGACACTAGAATTTTCTCTATATCTTGAGGTCACCAATCAAATTCAAACCATGTTTTAAATTCCATCCAACAGTATAGTTCTTTTTGAATAAAGCCATTTTCTTTTCATTGCTTTTTTTCCCCCTGGGAGGAATGTTTCAAATTCACAGCTTTCAAATTTTGTGTTGAATGAGAATTAATGCATTAATAGGCTTTGAATTTTCCCAAGCAGCATTCATAAATGACTTAAATGATCTATGCACTAACTTTAGAGGTCCAAGTGGATTTATAGGCAATGTGATTAATGATAAATTGTAGGTAGGTTATTACCAATTACAAGCTTTATATGGATTTTATAAATATAAATATATTAAAGCATTTAGTATTTTATAGCATTTGAAAAATTTAAAAATAAAAATTAGCAGGGGTTAACTGCTTTAGTTGTTTCTTTTATTGAGTTATAGGAAACAAAAATCAGTTTTTAATTAGCTTGTAAAAGTGTAGGCAAATCCATATACACTGTACCTTGAAGTTTCTGTGGTTAGACAGAAAGGAGTGTGGGCTGAGAAGCTGTTAAACCAGCTAGAGCTCATTTTATTTTCTAAGATGTAAAAAAAAATAGTAATTATTTGGGGCATGTGAAGACTAAATACTGCTCTGAAAATCATTATTGATGATGCATCATCTCCTAGCCTGCATTCTATCTTGTCTAGGACCAGTATTATCCTCAGAAAAACTTTAGGGTTTCATATTAATACAAAAAATATTACTTTAGGAATGAGGGAAGATGTTGGGAAGGCTGGAAGAGAATAAAGAAATATAAAAAATACAAAGATGAAAGAGAGGAAAAGAATGAGAAGGAATGAGAAAAAAGATGAAATGAAAATGTGGAAACCATAAAAAGAAATGAAACAGCAAAACTCCATTAGTAATTTATTTCTTCTACATTGATTGGACACAGCCGTGGTCTGTAGGATATAGAAGGTTCCATCATTTGGTCAGTGAGACATTCATATTTAATGTTGTCAAATTAAAACAGCAAGTGTCTAAGACATGCCATTCATATTTAAAATTCTATCAGACTAAACCACAGATTTAAAACCTGCCCAGTGTCACTGCCCACAGAATTTGTCTTAGTGATTCTATAGAAACTTATGGATGTGCTGAACCTTGGTTGGAGACAATGCCAATGCCAGGGAAGTCACGAAGAAATGTCCTTTCAAGTAACGTATAAAATAATCCATATAAAACACCTGGAAATTCAACATTGTCTAAATTAGGGTGAAACATTATGAGTAATCTAATGTCTACCATTTAAACAAAAATGATTGCTTAGTTTATCTCATAAAAAGAGGTACAGATTTTTTTTAAAGTTTCTTTTCTCTAGCTTCTCTATAGAGAATGCCATCCATTGTGATTATTTAGAAGAACAAAAACAATAGAATGTATGTTACTTAAAGGAAAAATTATTAGATGATTTTACTTGGCTTATGCTGGATGGTTCATCAATGGCTCTGCATGCTTGACCCCTGGGAAGCACAATAATGTCTCAGTCTACAGGGTTGAATGTCTCAGCACCTACTCAGACTGGAGTCTCCTGAAGAACCAGTGGTTTTCAGCTTGTGTTACAAGGCTGAGAAAGCTCAATTCTGACATCATAGAGGTATTAATTAGCAGTGACATAATATGCAAATCGATAATAAGGGAAAGTAGGCAGGCAAAAATAGCTTTCCCTCAGACATCCAAATGACTGGGCCCCAACACAGTGGAAGTTACAGCACAGTCCTAGGAAAATTTTAGCCCCTTGATGAATCCTTCATAGAAATGCCTTATTGTCAATGCTCAGTTAATTTTATATATAATCAGCTTAGAAACCAAAATCAACCATCCCAAGAACCTAATAGAATCTTAAAGCTTAAATTAAAATAATTTTCCTTCACTTGATTTTGGGGTAATAAATTGACTTGACGTTGTGCTTTAGGTAAAGAGTTCTTGGTGAAGTTTCATCATTTGACAGCATAAGGGACTCACCACCTAGACACAGCTCTGTAGGGATGCAGCTTGTACAGGCAGTGAGCAACAATGCTCTCTTAGTGACAAATAGACTCTGAAGCTCAGTGATGAAAATTATCTTCTATTATTTAGAAGAATAATCAGAGGATAGAAAAGAAAGGTCTGGAATTCTTTTGTAGTCTTACAGATGCCCAGATAATATGGAGTGACAGAAAACTGGTTACTGCAATGTACAAGTGAAAGAAGCTTAGAACTTTATATTCTAGAACATTCTGAAAAAGTCAGAGGCAGGACTGATAGAGACTCAGCACAATGAGTTTTTGTAATGGCACTCACCAACATAGCTGTGATGTATGTGTACATACTACATATATTCAGTTATTATTACCGCTAGTAGCCCCACCCATTTTCAGGGGTTTCTTTCTTGATCAAACATCTTGGTTGTATGAACCTGGATTTGTTGTCACAATTGATCTAAACATTTTCTAGCATTTTAGTTTGTTTGGTCTTTTTAGCAATCCTACAGAGCCACAATTCTTGTTCATGTTAATTAATATTTAAGCATGTAAATAAATACAACTTCAAAAAAGAATCCACTTTTTATACATAATGTTCAGTTAATGTTAAATACTGCAAGAATATATATTCTGTAAATTGGTAGATGGTTTTGTTGAGCGTAGAAAGAATCTCTTGTATACTGTATGGAAGCATTACTGGAGAATAAAATGCTAATGTCCAGTGAGTTGATGCAGAGGCACGATTAGGATGTAAGACATTCATGGAGAGAGAGAGAGAGAGAGAGAGAGAGAGAGAGAGAGAGAGAGAGAGAGAGAGAGAGAGAGAGAGAGAGAGAGAGAGAGAGAGAGAGAAAGAGAGAGAGAGAGGATGAGGTGGGCAGCTCTGGGACTTAGTCAGACATGGAAGATAGTCAGGGAAGAAGCCCATACTTATGGCCTAAACATTTATTCATAAATAAATAAGTCTTAGAGTAATTATTTGGGAACTGGGTCATGAGTGGGAAAGCCCATCGTTACACATGAGACTCTACAATATCACTTCGATATTTATGCCATTACAGAATTATCATTAATAAAGGACAGAGGCATAGGAGGCAATTCTCACTGGATGTTTCTCTAAGTCAGCTCTGGGTACACACTCCCATCTCTTGTTCTTCAGTGGGAAACATGGAGCACTGCCATATGCCCTTGGCTTTCATCCACAGGATAAGCTCCGAATTTTAATAGATGTCTGCTTTCTCATACCCGAGCTCACCACAAATCCAACAGAGATCTCAAAACTGCAGCAAGGTGAAAGAATGGGGTTTCTAGAGTCTTGACACTATAGATCCATCAGCATGTATTATTTAAGCAGATACATTATGATGGATGGTTTGTGTTTCACCATTTCTGCCTCCTCAGATTTTATATTTCAATGCACCTGCCTTTGACTTCTTCATTTTCCTCTATTTCCTCAGAAATGATATTTCATACTGAGAGGCACTTGCACTTGTAGTCTGCCATTGTGGGAAAATGTACTTTTCCTAATTCGGATTCAGATTCTAGTTCTGATCTTCCCCACAGCTGATCTTGAACACATCATAGGCCTCTTAGGATCTGGCATTCTCTGTGTTGGATGAAGAAACTAGGCTAGCACAATTTCTGCCTGGATTATGATGTTCATGAGAAGATGCTGTGTGCAATGCTATACATTCTCTCTTCTCAAAGACCTGCAATGTGTATGAATGCCCAGGAACAATGACATCTTATACACTTGGCTTAATGGAGACTTTCCTAATTAATTTGTCCAGTTTGCTTTTCTTCTCCTTTCTTCCTTTTCCCTTTTACTTCTTTCCTTCTTTCCTTTTTTTTTTTTCAAAAGAGCTGAGGATTTTATTTTCACACTTCATAATGTAAGTAAAAACTGCCCCTTTTTGTCACTTCTTTCTCCAGGAGCATTCTGTTAGGAAGGAAATTCTTTGTCCTGCATCTACTAAATCCTCAGGCTCAGCACCAAGAGCTTCTAGTGAAACAACAAGAACAACAAAATGATAAAGAGCACTTCTGCTCTTATCTCTCTGGCTGGGTCATGCCAGGCCTTGTGGGTACCATCATAGGGCAGGCGGGAGGTCTCATCATTGGAGGCCCGGGCATAATTGGCATGTGGCCTCCCATGGGTGGTCTCATCCCAGGAGCTGGTCCCACAGGCATCATCCCAGGAGGAGGAGGAGGGCCCATCATTGGCATCATGGGAGGGCCTCCCATGTGGGGTGCAAGCATCATGCCAGGCTGAGGAGGACCAGGGAGACTAGGGGGAGGTGGGATCATGGCCCCTGCAGGCAGAGGAGCAGAGGGTGGAGCTGGAGGGATCTTTCCTTGTTGAAACGCAGCCGCTGTTTTGTCAATCAGGCTCTGGGCCTGCTCTTCCACCCATTTCTGGTAATAGTCTTTCACATTCTCTTTGTGTTTCCGACCACTTCAGTGTGTCTTCCTCACAGACGGAGAATCATAGGTAAGATACGTATCACAGTAGTCGCAATAAAACTTAGACATGTTGCTCCATAGGCCGTTAGCTACCCGGGTCCCCCGCCCCCACGCCAGGAACTCCTTCTTTTTTGTTATCATGCACTAAAAGTATAAATGATGCATGCCTCATGATATATAACTTCACTTCACTTTATATAAGCCTTCCCTTCTATTTAAATGTTCTCTTTGATGGGACCAGACTAGTTCATTTGCTCAGCGCAGTACTTCCTATTGCTTTCCACATATTAGTCAACCCTCTGCTTTCATTTTTGAACCTCTCTCCGACTACAGTCCTCTCTCACACTGTACTCACACGATTCTTTGGCTCTATACCTTATTGCATTGGCACATCCAGTCTATTTCTAAGAAACTCCCAGACAGTTGAGCTCCCTAGAATTTTGTTTGTTTGTTGTGGTTTTTTTTTTTTTTTGGTGCTTTTGTTTTTGTTCTTTTTTTGTTTGATTTTGCTTTGGAAGAAGGTATGGGTACCTATTTTATAAGGCAAGTAACCATGGCTGTATCTTTTGTTTTCAACGTCAACTAAAACACAGGCAGCACACTTTTATATCATTTAGTATCGATATGGTAGCTCTAGAAGAACAGATGTTAAGGAGTGGAATAGTTGAATAATAATAAATTTGCCTTCAAAACATGTGACATATGTTTATGTTCACACACATGCACACACACACACAGGCCCAGAGAATGTCCTCTCCTCTTGACTGCACTGTCCAGTATCAGAGCTAAAATCCTTATAAATGGACTTATAGCAATCAAGCCACCATCCTAACTAGCATCATCTTACTCTGACCCTTACTTAAAGCACATTCCTACTAGCGAAGGCAAAATGATGTGAGAAAAATATAACTTCTAAAGAAGAAAAAGAAGAAAGATGATGAAACAATTTTTTCCTGTTCATGTGAGTTACAAAGTCTCCTATCTGAATTTGAGACTGAATAGGTAATATTTTCCATCCACTGTTTGAAGTTGAGTCTTTACTTGAGGTTCCATATTGTATCTAAGAATGTATCATTACCACTTGTGAGATATGAATTTGATTTCATAGTCATACACATGTCTTTGGGCATACAGTCCTGAAGAGAAGAGAAAGCTTGTAGTAACGTTGGGATGCCAGGAAAAGCATTTTTAAGTCTAATCCTTTCTGGGTGGGGAACTAGTTTGCCAAGGGAAGAGAGTTGACACCCCAGACATATCTCTTCTCTTCAACACAATGATTCCTGATGATAGAAAAGAGTTTCATTGCTTTCTTTCAGTTTTGATAAGAATTTGGGCTTGATGGCATTGAGACAGAGCTCAGGCACAGTGGCTGTTTTGGCTGCAAAAGGCAGAAAAAAAGGCAACTTTCTATGTGTAGCTTCTTTGCTGAGCAGGCTCCCTGGGTGTCCAGTTTTGTTGGTATTCTGTAAGGCAGGGTGTTGTTTTCTAAATATGTTCCCATTTCCATTATCTTCTCTGTAATTATCACCATTATTACAATTCTCCATATTATCCAGCAGAGCAAACCTCCATATATCTACCATGGCTGAATGTCAACACTTTACTTTGTAAAAACAACAGTGTGCAGGGTCATCCAGTCTTTGTGGCTTCATAAGCAGGGGCTCTCCAATTATAGGCAAATGCACCCAAATTACTTTTGTGCTCCATTCACAAACCACACAAATGCATTTTTCCCATTATATGCAATTCCATGATGAGAACAAGGCAAAGTGGCACATATACATTATCCCATAGAAGGGAAAAATCATATTCAGAATGTCCTAATTCAGTAGGAGAAAAAGGAAAACGTGTCAAGAGTTGGAACATTATAGGAACAGAAATGTTCACTGAAGGCCAAGGTGTTTCTCTGGGTCCAAAGGTTCAAATCAGGTATTTATTGTCTAAGTATGTCTAAGGAAGTTAATGAGACAGCTTTTACCTACCATATCTGCAGCTTTACCAGGTTGATGGCAGACAGAGAACTTGCTCTACCTTGAAAGCATTGTTTATAATAAAAGATATGCTTTTAATCATGAGTGCATTACAGTGAAAGGATAAGCACCAAAAGCCTTTGCTAAAAGAGGAAAAGGAGGATATGAGACCCCCTCCCCCGCATGTGTCAGTCAAACTTCCCATATCAAACACACTTTGCATTCAGATGGTTACTTGGTAGCAAAACACAGTTTCAGTATTATCTGAAATCAGAGTCATCAGAGTGGTACTTTTCCTTCACACACACACACACACACACACACACACACACACACACACACACACACACATACACACACACATACACACACACACCCTTTTAAACCTAATAAGAGCTGGATGCAAACATTCTTATACAGATAAACACTCCTATTACTATAAATCTGGAGAAGATCATCAGTCTTTATAGGTTCTGACTAATGTTCATTTTCTCGAAGTTCTGTTGAAGATGAAAAGAGATGGAGAGAAATGTTTCCCTGTTAGCTCTGATTATATTCCAGGTGTTAGAGACAATCAAAAGGTAGATTTCTTCTCTATGAGGAGCCAGGCATGAATAAAATGACATTAGAAGAGGACAAAAATTTCATCCTCTTGATAGATGATTGGGAATTTCAAGTGTCTCAGAGGATGAAACTCTAACAACAAATAAAGCCTACAATGGTCAGAGATGCAGAATCCCCCAAAACATGTCCGCATACATTTATACATGCAAATGAAGTTCATTGAATTAGGTCAGGTTTCTTTCTTTAGCTGTGTAAGTCCACACTAAAATTTGTGCATCATATGTGGAGTACATAATTTCTCCCCACAAGCACATATGTAAAATGAGCCAAGACCAGCATTCACAGTCAGGAATGTGAAAGGTCACAGAGAAAACAGTTCCTCTAGAGACTGCTCATGGCAGACTGTAAAATGCTAATCATTTAGCTATTCAAATTGAGGAAAAATAAAAATCCTACAGAACTTTACCTAAATTAATCACAGAACTAATTAAGAGTAAAATGAATACAACCCCCCTGCAGGAGGAGGAAGTGTGTGGTCATGCCTGATAAGCAAAAGAAGTACAAATCATTTATTTTTATCAAAGCTCCCCAGGGAGAAAAAAGGAGATAGAGATTACATTTCATCTGCAAGAACTGGGATCCTTATTCAGCTGTACTGAAAGCATATGCACTTGAACATTCTGTTATACTTAAAACTTTATTATCACAAGTCTCTAAATACCAAAATTGCTGCTAGCATACCCTGGTAACACAGCTTACCCTTAAAATAGATCTGCACTTTGTCATAGTGACCTGAATACATGATATCATGGTGGCTACTAAATGAATAATATGATAATTAAACAAATGTACTGCAGAGCCTCTTTCTCTGATTCCTTTGTTCATCCAGCAGGTTGCATTCTGCCATGGTTTGGGATATGAAAGTGAGTAGTGCGGACATAGTGAACATCTGTCAGCTTACAAAAAAACTTGCTCTAGTAACAAGACACAATCATAATTATTATTGACTTAACAATAAATATTTATCAGCATTATATATTATACATTTTTTTGAAGATGGGTTTCAATTTTTTCTATAATCAGTTGCATTTTAGGCTGAGGGAATGAGTTTTGTCATCCACACTAGGTCTTACTACATAAGAAAAACAGCAGGTTGAATCATGTGCAGGTTTTTAACATTTCTAATATACAGGCACATATTACATTGGTTTACAATTCATTGGCCAGGTAACTTCATATGTATAAGCTGACTGATTGTCAGTATGGTTGGAAAAACAAACCTTGTTACAATAAGACTGGAAGTGAGAAGCAGTGAGAAGCAATTATTTCACAGCTAGCAATAGTACTGTAGCCAGGCATAGTAGGAGCTGAAGCTTGTAATCAAGGGAAACGTGCTTTGCAACAGGCAAACTCCCTTCCTTGTATCTGTGATGATTCTCTCCCTCCCTCACTAAGCTGGGCATTCATTGTTTTCTGACAAAGAATAATAGTTTTCTCATATTCATATACAGACTAAGAGAAAATGTTTGTTAAAATTAAAGCAATTTAGGCTAAGTTTTATATCAAAATATAATTTTTAGAAATGAAGATCCAAAGAAGAGTCACCTTTCTGCCACAAGCAAGATCATATTGACTGAGTGTCCAGCACAAACTGTCAAATTTTTGACCAATGAAATTACAGTAAGAAAATTGGCAGCTTATGTAAATTTCTTTGAGGCCTCTCCCAGATTCTGATTAAACCAATGCTGTGTTTTCTCTCCGCCTTTGGGTCTTTATGTCAAGCTATGACAGGTAAATGAGTATCACACACTAATGTCTAAGCTATAGCTGAGACATTTTACCTGTTTATTTCATAGGAGATACTTCTAAAGTCTGATAATGTTTGATAATTTTTCAGTTGCCCAAAGAGACTGATTGTTAACTTGTCTGAGAAATGTATAACACCACATAGTCACTCTTAGACTATCTATCTCTAGTAAATGGATAATATAAATAATTCACCTGCTCAGGAAAGGAAAATGGTAGAATTTTCAATCCTTTCATTGTCATGTTTAACATTTGATGAGCTCTTAAAACTGAGCAAAGTAAAAAATTCATCTTTGTGAAGGCTACTTTGAAAAATAGGTATAATAAAATGCTTAAACTTTTCTTGAAGCTAAAAAATCACATGCAGAATTTAGACTTATTTTAAGAAAGGCAATTGAATGATTATTTTGATAAATTAAGCTTATTAAATGGATGTAAAAGACAATGGAGTTACAAGGTGTCTGGGCTTTCTAAGTGCAGAAATTATAGACTAAAGCCCAAGAGAAACACAAAGCACTCTTTTCTTCACTCTGTGAAGTGAGCCACAGAAGAAATAACTTCCTAAGAGCCAGGCACCCTCAGTCTTAAGACTGAGTGATTTAAATCAAATCATCATATATTTTTCTAGAAGATTTTCTAATTTTCTTTCTTTATCTTATTAATTTATTCTCAGATCATTTCACACTTGTGGCAGAAGACACTGTGGTCACATGTATCTCCCAGGCTCTCTCTTCATTCTCCCACCAGGCCCTTATCTGCTCTTCCAATGTTTTATTGTTTTTCTGCATTTGCTTTCATCTAGCTAGGTCTAACCAGGGGGCCCTGTTTGGGCAGGTGAGTGAAGCTGTCCAAAAGAGCACGAGAACCACACTAGTTCCAATGGTGAGACTCTAACGTATCCCTTGTTACACTATGTTTCCTGAACCTTGGTAAGAATAACATGGGTGCTCTGACTAATATTGATGCCCTAGTCTTCATTTGTCTTCAGAACATTGTCCATTCCTGAATCTTTTCCTTAATAACATTTGGTGCAAAGGGAAGCTACTCAGGTCAAGGCTACAGAAAACAGTTTCTTATGGATATAAAAATAAATATTAAAAGGCAGTTAATAATATGCCCATGTAGCAAAATAAAAGTAGTAGGTTCACATATATGCCTGTGACCTTCTCAGACATAGGAATCTGATCAGGACTAAAGTAAATATGAGGAATAAACGCTTATGAAGTAGCCTAAAATTTCACCAGAAATATCTTTGTTTATTGTCCCTATATTTGTCCTGACAATATTACAATGATAATCACCCTTTGATTATCAGGTTGCTATTGCAGTTTGCAGTTTCCAAACCTGGAGAAGACATGGTCCTTCAAAACTGCTATGTTATTGTCATCCATTTAAAATGATTGTTTTTGTATCATTTACCAGTGTTTTGTACAAATACTGAAGATGAATTGTTTGTTAATGACTTTCCTTAATAATGAAGTACCTCTGTTTCACTTTCAGTGGAAACGTCATGCCCAGAGTATAATCAGTAGTTTTATTTTCTGCCAATGTTGGATAAATAATATAGGGCATTTTGGTAGAAAAAAATTTCCTAACACTTATTTTCATTATACTAATGATATCTGGTTAGTCTCTGTTATAAAATGTATGAATCTAATTGTTTTTAAAAACTTCCAACATTCACTATAAATCTTTAATTTATAGATTTTCCTAAACAAAATCCAACTGTGAATGTTCTATGCTGTTATCTTTCATAAATTATCTTTTTTTCTTTCATTAAACCTCAAAGATTATGAATGTCTCATCCAAAAAAATGGTAAGAATACATTTTCTTCAACAGCCTTGGAAAATACCAGTAGGCTTTGGCCTCTCTTGGGAATTCCCAGTGCTGTTCTTGGTCACCTTGTAGTCTGTCCAACAAGAGCCCCTGATGTGGATTCTCCTCCCACTCTCACTCTTTTTACATCACAGCAGTGATATTATGGCCAATTGTTCAAGCTTTAGTGCAAAGACAGCATCCCCATAGCTGCTTAAGTAACTCCTCTATTTATTAATTTTTGAAAGAAGAAAGTTATTTTCTATTATTAAAAATTTATATAGCCATATTGTTTCAAATACCATCTTTCCCTTTCTAGCAACTATTTTATCTTTCAACCAAACCAACAAAATTTAATCTTTTCAAATAAGGATAAACAAAAATGCTTCAGTTTACTAAGCAAGATTCTTTCTTATTTATCCTTCCAGAGATTAATTTTCTTTTATAGACTGAGAAATAATGACAGATAGTACTTGTTAGTTGTTTTTGTGTGTGTGTGTTTGTGTCCCTCTGTGTGTGTCTGTATTTATGTGTGTGTATATCTGTGTGTATTTTGTTGCACTACTGAACAGAACACTAATGGTTTATGCTTTAAGATCAAGAATCTCATATTTTTAGTTGTGAGCCTAGCCTTTTAATGGTTGAGCCATCACTTCGGCTGGCAGCTAACCATCAGGCTGAACATGGGGACACCAATGAAAGGGCTTGAGAAAGGACTGAAGGAGTTGAAAGGTTTGCAACCTCATGGAAAGAAAGAACATCAACATCCAGACAAGGCACTGAGGGGGAGAAGATGATTGGGAGAGGAATCATCTTCATGGAAGAAAGTTGAGGGGGGGTGGGGAGGGAGGGAGTGAAGGGAAAAGGGTACAACATTTGCTTTGTAAATGCAGAGACTATCCAATAAAATTCAAAAAGAAAAAAGAAAAAAGGCTGTAGATACAGCACAGTGGGGATGCACATGCTTAGGCACCAGAAAGGGTGGGGTGTGGGGCAGACTTCAGCAAGACCAGTGCAGTCAGGAATCCTGATGCTCACAGCTTGATTAATCAATGAACATGTACAGCAGTGAATTAAAATCTTTGAATAACTGACTAAAAAAAATGGAATAGACAAATGGGACCTCATGAAATTGTAGTTTCTGTAAGGCTATGAACACTCTCAAGATGACAAAACGGCACCCAACAGATTGGGAAAGGATCTTTACCAATCCTACCTCTGATAAAGGGCTAGTGTTCAATATTTACAACGAACTGAATAAGTTAGACTCTAGAGAATGAAATAATGCTATGTAAAATTTAGATACAGAGGTAAAAAAGGAATTCTCAACTGAGGAATATCGAATGGCTGAGAAACACCTAAAGAAATGTTCAACATCTCTCGTCTTTAGGGAAATGCAAATCAAAACAACACTGAGATTCCACTTCACACCAGTTAGAATGGCTAAGATCAAAACTCGGGTGACAGCAAATGTTTTCAAAGATGTGGAGAAAGAGGAACACTTCTCTGCTGTTGGTAGGATTTTAAGCTAGTACAACCACTCTAGAAATCAGTCTGGTGGTTCCTCAAACAATTGGACATAGCACTAATCGAAAACCCAACTATTCCACTCCTGAACTCCCCAAAGATGTTCCAGCATATAACAGGGACACATGCTCCACCATGTTCATAACAGCCTTATTTATAATAACCAGAACCTGAAAAGAACCCAGATGTCCTTCAACAGAGGAATGGCTACAGAAAGTGTGGTACATTTACACAACTTAGTACTACTCAGCTATTAGAAACAGTGACTTCCTGAAATTTGTAGGCAAATGGATGGAACTAGAGACTATCATCCTGAGTGAGGTAACCCAATCACAAAAGAACACACATGGTATTTACTCAATAATAAGCAGATACTAGCCCCAGAAAGCTCTTAATACCCAAGAAAAATTCACAGACTTTATGAAGCTCAAAAAGAAGAAAGGGCCAAATTGGGGATGTTTTAGTCCTTCTTAAAAGGAAGAAAAAAACCACTCAGGGGAGGAAATATAAGGTCAAATAGAGCAAAAGGCATTGAAGAAAGGATCATTCAGAGGCTGCCTCACCTGGGAATCTACCCCATATGCAGCCACCAACCCAAGTAATGTTGCTGATGCCAAGAAGTACTTAGTTGCAGGAACCTGATAGAGATGCTTCCTCAGGGGCTCTGCCAGAGTCACAGAGATACAACTGAACATGTTAGCTGCTAACCATCAGAATGAACACAGGAACCCCAATGAAGGTGTTATAGAAAGGACTGAAGGAGTTGGAAGTGGTTGAAACTTCATGGGAAGAACATTATGAACCAACAAAACCCTCCTAAACTCCCATGGAGTAAATCACCAACCACTGAGCTCACACTGAGAAACCTATGGCTTTAGTTGCATATGTACCCAAAGACAGCAATGTCTGGCATCAATGTGAGAAGAAGAAGAAGAAGAAGGCAATGACATGGACAGTGTGATTAAGAGAGTGTGCACCTTCATGAGGACAAATGGAGAGGGTTGGTGGTGCATGGAAGCAGGGTGGGGAAAAGGGATAACATCTCAAATGTAAATACAGAGTATATAATAAAAAAACCAAAACACTTGTTACATGTAGGTTATTTGTCATTGATACTTGTCAAACACCCTTACCTTGTTTGAAGTATACCCATATGATTATGGGCATCAGCAATGCTACTACTGTTGATTCCAAAGTTCTGATTTCAAAGTCTATGGTGAGTGAAATCTCTTTCATGATTCTCCTATGCACACTGTCCTGTGTGTCTTAGAATTGAGCATTAAATGTTGGCTACCATGTGCCCATTTACCTTGGCAATTTCCATTCTTTGTCCACTGTTTTCCAGACCCTGACTCACAGAAAACTCTGAAAATACTGCATATTTCTTATCACTTTTTCAAATCAGTTAAATGGGGATTGATTCTTGTTTATTGTTCCATCTATGTATGTTTCACAAATAGTTGTGTAACTGTTTTTATTACTCAATATTTCTGCTTCCGCGGCACTCAGAAACTATTCTAGATTATAAGCTCCTTAGCTACAGAACTCACATGTACTTTGTAAAGGAGTTTCCAAGCAGTCACACTTTAAGCTTTACCATGCACCTGGAATTGGAATTATTGTTGCCTGGAAACCTGGAATGGAAATAATTGTTGCCTGGAAAATTTTTTCCCTCCAAATTGTGCTGTGTTTTAATATGCTGACAATGAACTACCTAACATTAAATATCTTTTAGTCAGATCCAAGTTAATGAAGCCAAACTGAATCAAGTTTTCTTTCTCATCTATTCAGATTTTCTTCCCTTCTTGATACCTGATGAGTCCCACACACTCCTCAAACAAAGCTGGAAGTAACACTAATCTGCCAGCATAAACAAGTATGTTGGAAATCTTACTTGATAGGCATATCAACTCTAGTTAGAGAAAAAAAAACAGCAGTAATTTCTCTACTAGAGCCTGCTACATGATTTTGAATATGTTGCAGTACTTGAAATGGATTTTGTTTATAGTGTGCAATTCAAATTCAATCACATCAGAGTGGTTAACCCCATACTAGACTTACCAATATTTTCCTAGTGGCTACACCTTGACTGACCAACTGGCAGTGCAGCATGCTTGGATCTCAGAGAAGATAGAACAAGGAAGGTATGGAGGTACACAGCCTCTCATCTCACAGTCAGTGCAGAACCTTCCTTTTCCAGATGAGAAACAAGAATTGCAACACAATTAACATTATTCCAAAAACATTCTATAGAAAGGTTGCTGAAAAGGCATAATATTCATTTCATGTCCTTTTCTCTTCTCAGACATTTTCTAGTAATCTCAAACAAGACATTTCAGATTGTGCTTTCAGTGAGGCTATTCTATGGTTAGGTGCCCCTGAGAAATGACCTGTGATCTCTTAAACTTAAAAAAAATACTTTGAAGGAAGTAATTTCAATAGCCACTAAAATGTTATATATTCTTATCGGTTTATTAAACAGAGTTTTTATTCACAATGCATTTTACTCACATCTATTTCTCTACTTGTCTTCTCCCAGATCTCATTCTTTATCCATTCTGTTCTATATTCCTCCACTCTTTTTCTGTTACTCTCCTTTCTTTTTTTATGGAAAATAAATTCTTTTCTCATATAGTTTCCCCTTCCTTTACTCTTCTCAGTTCCTTCCTACTTGCCCTCCCATCAAGATCTACTCCCTTTCTTCTCTTTAAAAAGAAAAGAAGAAACAGGCATCAAACAGTTAACAACACTTTATGACAATATATCATATACTAAAATAAAATCAAAACCATTACATTGAGGTACAACCAGGCAACCCAACCAAACAGAAAGAAGCCACAAAAGGAAGGACAAGAAGACCTAGTGTTTCATACCCTTAAGAGTCCAATGAAAAATACTAAGGTGAAAGCTGTGTTGTGTACAGGTTACAAATTCCTTATTTATTTATTGGTTAATATCTACATTTAAGTGAATATATACTATATTTATCTTTTTGGGTTTGAGTTTCCTATTTCTATAATTTGTTTTAATTCCATCCATTTGGCTGCAAGTTTCATGATGTGTTTTGTTTTCACCAGCTAAGTAATATTCCATTATGTAAATATACTATATTCTCCTTATTGATTTCTCTGCTCAGGACATCTAGGTTGTTTTTAATTTCTGGTTATTATAGTGAATAAATGAACATGATCTTATGAGAGGCTGAAAAATTGTTAGAGTATCTGCTCAAGAGTGGTTTAGATCTTGAGATACATAAATTCCCAATTTTCTGAGGAACAGCCATTTAAATTTTCATAATGGATTTATAATTTCACTCCCACCAGTAATGGATGATTGTTTTTTCCACGTCTTTACCAGCATAAGTTCCCACTTTTGTTATTGATCTTAGACTTTCTGATATAGGTAAAATAGAATCTCAAATAGTTTTGATTTGCATTTCCATGATGGTTAAGGATGATGAGCATTTCTTAAAGTCTTTCTGAGCTAATTGAGATTCCTTTATTGAGAATTCTGTTTAGATCCATACACCATTAGTTTAATCTATTTAAATAAAATTCAACTATTTGATTGTTTAAACTATCTCTCTCTACCTCTCTACCTCTCTGCATCTTTGCCTCTCTGCCTCTCTGTCTCTCTCTGTCTGTCTCTCTCTCTCTCTCTCTCTCTCTCTCTCTCTCTCTCTCTCTCTCTCTCTCTCTCTCTCCCTCTCTCTCTGATTTTCTTTCCCTACCGTACTGGCTGTTTTTTTTTTTTTTTTTTTTTGTCAACTTCACACAAGCTGGAGTTATCACAGAGAAAGGAGTCTCATTTGAAGAAATGCCTTCATGAGTCCCAGCTGTAAGGCATTTTCTCTACTAGTGAAAAAGGGGGTAGGGCACAGCCCTCTGTGGTGCCATCCATGGGATGGTAGTTGTAGGTCCTATATGAAAGCAAGATGAGAAAACCAAGGGAAGCAATCCAGTAAGTAACATCCTTCCATGGCCTCTGCATCATCTCCTGCTTTTTGACTTGCTTGAGTTCCAGTCCTGACTTCCTTTGGTGATGAACAGCAATGAGGAAGTGTAAGCTAAATAAATTCTTGCTTCCCCTACTTGTGTTTCAGTCATAATGTTTCCTGCAGAAGTAGAAGCCCTGACTAAGACACATACCTACCTACCTACCTACCTACCTACCTACCTACATACCTACCTACCTACCTATCTATTGGGTATTAATTCTCTCTCTGATATGGACTAAATTTTTTTTCACTCTGTAGCCTCCTGCTTTGTCCAAAGGATTGTGTCCTCCTTATGAAAGCCTTTTAATTTAATAAAGTCTTATTTATTTATTTATTTATTTATTTATTTATTTATTTATTTATTTGTTTCAATTTGTATCCCCTTGATCTCCTTTAGTTGTCTTATTGCTCTAGCTAGAATTTCAAATATAATATTGAATATATATGGAAAGAGTGAAGAACCTTGTTTTGTTTCTCATTTTAAAGCAATTGCTTTGAGTTTTTCTTTATTGAAATTTATATTTGCTATAAGCTTTCTGTAAATTGCCTTCATATGGTTAAGTATATCATTTATATCATTGGCATTTCCAAGACTTTTATCACTAAGGAGTGTTGGATTTAGTAAAAGGCCTTTTCAGCATCAAATGAAATGAACATGTAGGTTTTTTTGCCTTTAGATTGTTTCTATGGTAGATTACACTGACATATTTTAGTATGTTGTACCATCCCTGTATCTGTGAGCTAAAGCCTATTTTCCTATTTGATCAAAGTGGGTGATCTCTTCTGTGTTCTTATATTCAGTTTACAAGTGTTTTATTGATTGATTTTGCATTAAATTTCATGAGGGAAAATTGTTGATAATTAACTTTGTTGAGGATCAGGGGATAACTGTGTCCTATCAAAGTAAATTGGGAAAAAGTTTCTACTCTTTCTATGTTGTGGAAAAACTTGAGGAGTATGGGTGAATTCTTTGAAAGTCTGGTAGAATTCCATACTAAAAATTATTTGTCCCTTTTTTTATATTTGTCTGAGATACTTTTAAGACTTTTAATGAAGGTTTTTCCTTCACAACTGGATCGACATCTGTTTAACATGTTTATCTAATCTTTAATGAACATTTTTTTAATTGGTACCTATTTTAAAAACTATGATTACTTGATTTTCTAATTTGGTTGTGTACAGATTTTCAACACATGTTCTTGTGATTCTCTGGATTTCTTTCATGTCTCTTGTAATGTCCCTTTTTCTTATCTGATTTTGTTAATTTTGATATCCTTGCTCCACTTTTTAGTTGATTTTGATCAGCATTTACAAATTTTATTGATTTTATCTTAGAACTGATTATTTGATTCATTGATTCTTAGTACTCTTCTTTTGTTGATATTTTATGTTGATTTCAGCTCTGATTTTGAGTTTTTTCTATCAATTTATTCATTTTAGGTGAGTTTCTTCTTTTTTATTCCTTACAACTTTATTTAAAAAAGAGAGATACATATACAGATTTTTAAAAGCATTTTGGCACAACACTATATGAATATATTTTTGTCAGTACTTAATTATTTTAGAGGTTTACTAGTATGCATTGAAATCCCACTAGTTACCATAAGCATAAAGTACATGTAGAACAGAAAATAACATGGAAACAGTCAGAGTTTTCTTGGTGTATATAGATTAAACATAATGATCTTTGAATACCAAATATTGCCACAAGGCTTTATTACTAGCTCTTGTATTATTAAAGATTTAAGGTCTAGGTGTATTACACTCTGACAGGGTGCTATACACTTATTATTTTTTCCTAAGTAGTGCTGAGGCTTTCACTTTTGGCCTTTGTTTTTCTTGAGCTTCTTATGACCTGTAAGTTATTTTGGGGGTATTCAGATCTTTCTGGGGCCAGTATCCAATTATCAGTGACTGCTCTTTTGTGACTGGGTTACCTCACTCAGGATAATATTCTGTAGGTGGATTCATTTTCCTAGGAATTTGATAAAGTCATTGTTTCTAATAGTTGAGTAGTACTCCACTGTGTAAATATACCACAGTTTTTTGTATCCATTCATGTACTGAAAGACATCTGGGTTCTTTATAGCTTCTGGCTATTATAAATAGAACTACTATGAACATTGTGGTGCATGTGTCCTTATTGAATGTTGGAGCATCTCTGGAGTATATGCCCAGAAGTAGAATAACTGGGTCTTCATGTAGGTCCAAATTTCTGACGAAATTCCATACTGATTTTCAGAATGGTTGTACCAGTTTACAATCCCACCAACACTGGAGGAATGTTCCTCTTTCTTTGCATCCTCACCAGCATCTACTGTCACCTGAGTTTTTGATCTTAGCCACTCTGACTGGTGTTCCTGGAATCTCAGGGTTGTTTTGATTTGCATTTTCCTGATGACTAGGGATCACTTACTTAGATGCTTTTCAGCCATTTGATATTCCTCAATTGAGAATTTTTTTAACTCTGTACCCCATTTTTAATAGGATTGGTTGCTTCATCTAACTTCTTAGTTATTTGTACATATTAGATATTAGACCTCTATCAGATGTGCGGTTGGTAAAGATCTTTTTCCAATCTGTTGGCTGCCGATGTGTTTTCTTGACAGTGTCCTTAGACTCTCAGAAACTTTGCAATCTCATTAAGTCCCATTTCTTGATCCTTGGTCTTAGAGCACAAACCATTGGTTTTCTGTTCTGGAAAATTTCCCCTGTGCCTATGTGTTCTAAAATTTTCCCTACATTCTCTTCTAAAAGTTACAGTGTACCTGTTTAATGTAGAGCTTTTTAGATTCATTTGCACTTGAGATTTGTACAGGTGGTTAAGAAGGGGTCTATTTTCATTCTTCTGCATGCTGAGTGCCAGAACCAACACCATTTGTTGAAGGGGTTGTCCTTTTTCCATTGAAAGTTTTCAGCTCCTTTATCAAAAATCAAGTGAGTATATGTATGAGGGTTCATTTTTGGATTGTCTATTCTGTTCCATTGATTTACCTGCCTATCTGCACCAGTACCAGGCAGTTTTAAACAGAATTGCCTTGTAATATAGCTTGAGGTCAGGGATGGTGATTCCTGCAGAATATTTCTTGTTGTTGAGGATGAATCCCAATAATCTAGGTTTTTTGTTATTCCAGATGAATTTTCAAATAGGTATTTTCAGCTCTTTAAAGAATTGGGGTGGAATTTTGATGGAGATTGCATTGAATCTGTAGATTACTTTTGGTAAGATGGCCATTTTTAAGATGTTAATCTTTCCAATACATGAGCATAGGAGATCTTTCCATCCTCTGAGATCTTCTTCAATTTCCTTCTTCAGAGATTTGCAGTTCTTGTCATACTGTCCTTCACTTGATTAATTAGAGTCTCACGAATGTATTTCATATTGTTGTGACTATTTTGAAGGGTATCATTTCCTTAATATCTTAGCATGTTTGTTCTTTGAGTAGAGGAAGGCTACTGGTTTGTTTGAGTTAATTTTATATTCAGCCACTTTGTTGAAGTTGTTTATAAGCTCTAAATGTTCTCTGGTTTAGTTTTTCTGGTCACTTAACTATCCTATCATGACATCTGTAAATAGTGATATTTTTACTTCTTCCTTTCCATTTAGTATCCCTTTGATTTCCTTTTGCTGTCTATTTGCTCTGGCCAGGACTTTCAGTACTATTTGGAATAGGTGGAGGGATTGTGGGCAGGCTTTTCTAGTCCCTGAATTTAGTGGGATTGTGTCAAGTTTCTCACTGTTATGTTTGATGTTGGCTATTGGTTTGCTGTATATTGGTTTTATTATGTGTAGGTATGGGCCTTGGATTCCTGTTCTTTCCATGACTTTTAACATGAAGAAGTGCTAAATTTTGTCAAATGCTTTCTCAACATCTAGTGAGATAACCATGTGTTTTATTTTCTTTGAGTTTGTTTATATGGTAGATTACATTGATTGATTTTCATATATTAAACTATCCCTGCATCCCAGGGATGAAGTCTAGTTGATTATGCTGAATGATTATTTTGATGTGTTTTTGGATTTGGTTTGCAAGAATTTTGTTCAGTATTTTTGCATCAATGGTCATAAGGGAGGTTGATCTGAAGTTCTCTTTCCTTATAAGGTCTTTGTGTAGTTGAGGAATAAGTGTTTCTGTGACTTCAACAGTGTTCCATCTGACTATTTTGTGGAGTAGTTTGGAAAGTATTGGTGTTAGGTCATCAATAAATGTCTGATTGAATTCTGCATGGAACCCATCTGGTCCTGAGCTTTTTTTTCTTTTTTTTCTTAGGGGTTATGGGATTATTTAGATGGTTTACGTGGTCCTGGTTTACCTTTGGTATCTGGTATCTGTCTACGAATTCATCTTTTTCCTCCAGATTTTCCAGTTTTGTTGAGTATAGGCTTTGTAGTAGGATCTGATGATTTCTTGAATTTCCTCAGTTTAAGTTGTTATGTCTCCACTTTCATTTCCTATTTTGTTAATTTGGATACTTTCTCTTTGCCCTCTAGTTAGTCTGGCTAAGGGTTTATCAATATTATTAATCTTCTCAAAGAACCAGCTCTTGGTTTTGTTGATTCTCTGAATGGTCCTTTTGGTTTCTATTTGGTTAATTTCTGCTCTGAGTTTAATTATTTCTTGCTGTCTATTCATTCCTCTTTGGTGTATCTGCTTCTCTTTGTTCTAGAGCTTTCAACTGTGCCATCAAATCGTTAGTGTATGCTCTCTCCAGTTTTCTTTTGTAGGCACTAAAAGATATAATTTTTTCCTCTTAGTACTGCTTTCTTTGCATCCGATAGGTTTGTGTATGTTGTGCTTTCATTTTCAATAAATTGTTGAAAATCCTTAATTTGTTTTCCTTATTTCTTCTTTGACCATACTATTGCTGAGTAGAGCATTGTTCATCTTCCATGTATATATGTGCTTTTTGTTGTTTTTGTTCTTATTAAAGACCAGCCTTAGTCCATTATGATCTGATAGAATGCATGGAAATATTTCAATCTTTTGCTATCTTTTGATGCTTGTGTTTTAACAGACTGTATGGTCAGTTTTTGAGAAGGTGCTATGATGTGCTGAGGAAAAGGTGGATTTTTTTTTATGGTGAAATGTTCTATAGATGTCTAGTGATTCCAATTGGTTCATAACCTCTGGTAGTTTTACTGTGTCTTTGTTCAGTTTCTGCTTCCATGATCTGTCAATAGTTTAAGGCTCCCACTATTATTGTGTGTGGTACAAGGTATGTTTTGAGCTTTAGCAGTGTTTCTTTTATGAATTTGCGTGCTCTTGTATTTGGAGCATGTATTTTAAAGATTGTGAATTTCTCCTCATAAATTTCCCTGTAATGAGTAAAAAGTGTCCTTCCTTATCTTTTTTGGTAACATTTTGTACAAAGTCTACTTTATTCGATATTATAATGGCTACTCCAGATTTTTTTTCTTTGTGCTGATTGCCTGGAAGTTTTTTTCCCAGTCTTTTACTCTGAGATAGTGTCTGTCTTTGTCTCTGAGATTAGTTTCCTGTATGCAGCAAAGAGCTGGATTCTGTTTATGTATCCAGTCTGATAGTCAATGACTCTTTATTGCAGAATTGAGTCCATTTATGTTAACAGATATTAAGAAATAATGGTTGCTGTCTCCTGCTATTATTGCTTTTAGAGGTAGAATTATGTCTGTGTGTCTCTCTTCTTTTGGTTTTCTTGCTTAGTTTTTTTTTTTTTTTTTTTTTTTTTTTTGCTTTTTCTATAATATAGTTTCTGTCCTTGTATTGGGTTTTCCATCTATTATTATTTTTAGGGCTACATTTGTGGTCAGATATTGTGTAAATTTAGTTGTGTCCTGGAATATCTTGGTCTCTCCATCTACAGTGATTGAGAGTTTTGATGAGTATAGTAGCCTGGGCTGACATTTTTCTTCTCTTAGGGTCTGTATGATTTCTGTCCAGCATCTTCTAGCTTTCATGGTCTTTGTTGAGAAATCATGTGTAATTCTGATTGGTCTGCCTTTATATGTTACATGCTTTTAGTATTATTTCTTTGTTTTGAACCCTTGACATTTTGACTATTATGTGTTGGGAAGAATATCTTTTCTGGTCCAATCTATATGGGGTTATATAGGCTTCTTTTATGCTCATGGTCATTTCATTCTTAAGGATAGAGAGGTTTTCTTCTATTATTTTGTTGAAGATATTTACTATGCCACTTAGTTGATTTTCTTTGCCTATTATTTCTTTTCCTATTATTCTTAGGTTTGGTCTTCTCATTGTGTCCTGGATCTCCTGGACATTTTAGGTAAGGAGATTTTTGGTTTTTGCGTCTTCTCTTAATGTTTTGTCTATGTTTTCAATGTTGTCTTCGGCCCCCCGAGATTTTCTCTTCCATCTCTTTTAGTCTGTTGGAGATGCTTGCATCTGGATCTCCTGATTTCTTTTTTATGTTTTCCATCTCCAGGTTTGTCTCTTTTTGTGTTTTCTTTATTGTTTCTCTTTCCATTTTCAATTTACTCATCTCTTTGGTTATATTTTCCTGTAGTTCTTTGAGTGATTTTGTATTTCCTCTTTATAAGCTTCTATTTGTTTCTGTGTGTTCTTCTGTAATTGTTTAAAGAAGTTATTCATGCTCTTCTCCAAGATCTCCTTCATCATTGTGATGTATAATTTCAAGTCTGAGTCTTGTTTTTCTGGATTATTTGGCAATCCACCACTTGCTTTGTTGGGAGAGCTGGGTTCTGATTTTGCCAGGTTATTTTGATTTCCATTCCTGAGGTTCTTTCATTTTTCTCTTGCCATCTTGTTATGTGTGGTTATATGTGGTCTTGGTGTCAGTGACTGGCACCCATCTCTTCCATGGATCTGAGGGCCTGTGGGCTCAGGAAGAAAATAGCTTCTGAGTGTTCAGCTTTTTGTGGGTGATCAGTGAGTTCTGATGGCAGGTACTCAGTTATATTTGTGGGCTCAGGTGGGGGAGCTCTTGTGGGGCTCCTCTGTGTACTCTGCCCGTTGCCCACTGGTTCTGAATACTAATGGTGGGGATCTGGCTTATTCCCCAGGCCAAAATGGACCCCTTTCCAACGTGTACAGCATTCTCTGCACACTGAGAATGCATGGTGTGCCTTCCCTTGGCCCTTGTGTAAGTTTAACCTCTTGTGCAGGTATAAAAGCACCTGTGGAGCTGCTATTCCAGATCTGCCTTCCCCAGGTAGATCAAGATTCTCTCTGACACAGTCCAGGGCACTGCCTCCAAGTGCTCTCTGTACTCTGGGTACTCACTGTACAACCTCAATAGGTGTGTGACCCAGGTTACCTGCTGGTCTAGGTGGAAGAGCTCCTGGTCTTCAGGTCCGCCAGCACAGCCTTCCATGTATATCTGGATACTCTCTTATTGTGGGCCTGAAAGAAAATTTTGCCACAAACCCTGCCCCAGAGCAATGCCTGCGTTCTGGGTGCTCATGCATCAGCCTCACCATTCCTGTGCCCCAGGTTATCTTCTGGCCCAAGTGGCAGGGCTCCTGGGTGTCTGGTCAGGGAGCACAGCATATCTGGGTATACCCTTACTGTGGGCATGAAAGGGACCCTTGCCACTAACAGCACCATCAAGTGCTCTCTGTGTTCTAGGTACTCATGGCACAGCCTCACTAGGTCTGTACCCCAGGTTACCTGCTGGTCTGGGTGGCAGAGAGCCTTGTCCTCTGGACTGGGAGCATAGCCTTTTAGGGCAGAACCTTTTAAGCACCTTTGGTAGGTCTGGGATTATACATATTTTCTTTAAATTTGGTTATTCATGGAATATCTTGTTTTTCCAACTATGTTGATTGAAATTTTGCTAAATCTTAGGTGGGAACTGTGATTGCTTAGAGTAAGCAGTACTATAGCAAATCTGTCTAGGCTATTCTGACTTTTATAGTCTCAATAGAGAAGTTGGTTATAATTATAATAGGTCTGCCTTTATATGGTACTTGGACCTTGCAGCTTCTAACACTCTATATTTGTTCTGTATGCTTAGTGCTTTCATTATTATGTACTAAGAGGAATTTCTTTTATTATCTAATATATTTTAAATTTAATATGCTTCTTGTATCTTTATAGGCATTTCCTTAGGATAGGAAACTTTCCATGACTATTGAAAATATTTTTGGGGTCTTTGACCTGGGTTCTTTTCATTCCACTATTCCTATTATTTTTTGCTTTGGTCTTTTCATAGTTTCCCAGATTTTCTCAATGTGCATTTTCATATGCGTGTGTGTGTGTGTGTATGTGTGTGTGTGTGTGTGTGTGTATGTGTGTGTGTGTGTGTGTGTGTGTGTGTGTGTGTGTGTACATGTGTGTGTTTTGTATGTGCGTGTGTTAGTGTTTACATTTGACATTTTTCTTTACAGACATATGGATTTTTTTATTCTTTAATCCCTAAGATTTTATCTTCAATTTCTTGATGGAGCTTTTGATTCCCTCAACTTGCGATTTCCAGAATTTCTCAGTTTAAGTTTTCTTTATTAATTCTACTTTGCTTTTCAGGTCTTAAAGTTCTTCACTAATTTCCTCCACTGTTTGTTTTTGTTTTTCTGACTTTCTTTAAGGGCTTTATTTATTTTCTTCTTAAGAATTTCAATCTTTTTCATATAGGCTACTGTAGGTCTTTGTTATGCTTCAGTCAGGTTCAGTTACTCAGGACATGTTATGGTAGGCTTGTTGGGCTTTAGTGGATACATACTTCCCTGACTGTTTCTGAACATGTTTTCATGTGCACTATGCCCATATTGTTTCATAGATACACACAGACTATCAGATACCACCAATTGTGCAAGTTGAATGCAAAAGTCTTTATTAAATCTCAAACTTGGGCCCTTCAAATTCTCTAATGCAATGGATTGGTGGAGAAGGTCCATAGCTAGCAAAATCTTGTCTTTTGATCATGTTTTCAGCAGGGCAAGGAGCTTTCCAACCTGGTAGATACATGATTGGTTGCCATTTATGACATTACAGCTTGGAATATTTTTATTGGCTATCAATGATTTTTAACTCATGTGTAATTGTGGCTAACTTGAACAATCTATTTTGAGACATTTGGAATATTATGTGTTTCCTCCTAAGAGCCTATTGGCTATCACTACAGGTGGAGTAGCTGTTATTAGGAAAGTTGTGGCTGTTGTTAGGGCATGTTTTGGTTTCTAAACAAGTTGCGTTTTTTTCCAAATCTGTAGTTTAGCCTAAGGAAAAGCTCAAAATAAAATGGAGTCTGGAAATAAAATGGAGTTAGCAATGCTAGGCTGTGCATCTCAGTGCTGGCATCTAGGCATCTGGGATTGGGATGTGTGTAATTCATGTGTTAATATCTGATTATGTCATTTTTAGATGAGTGTTTTGTCCCTTTGTTTCTATTTTTTTTCCAGATAATAGGACTATGATTGTTGTGTGTTGCCTGGTAGAAACTTTTCAGAGGACTTTGTGGGGTTCCAGGCAAAATATGTTTCAGTGTATTGGGAGCTGACTTAGAAATGGGCATAGGCTTAGGGGCTGAAGAGGTTCATAAGGGAGAGGAGAACAGAGTTTCTACCAGTACCCATTTGTTCTCCTTGGAATAAGAATAGATGGTGAGTGAAATGTCACTGCAAAAATTCTGCTATAGAGCTGAAGATAAGACATAAGGATTGGATCTGTAATGATGAAAGAAGTTTGGATCATCTATAGTCAGTATACTTCATTCTCTGGCAAGAGTGGCTTGTGGGTTAGCAGGAAGTTCCAGCTTAATGTGGGGTCTGGGAATTGTTAGGAGGGCACAGTCTTTAGGATTCATAGGGAATGCGGGCAAGAAAGGGGATAAAAGCTGAAGCAAGTATTTCATTGGCTAACTAAAATTAGACTTAGAGACTGAATTTCAAGGAGAGGGGGAGTGATGAAGGTCTTCAGTTAGCTTACATGTTTCCCTGACCTGTTTCCCAGAGAATTTTCGCTAGTGTTTCAGGCTGAAATAATGAGATGTCTTGGAGAAAAAAAGTTGGAGGAGAAAATCTTTGTTGTTCACTGGGGATAGAGTCATAAAAAAAAGGATATATGTTTGTTACTAAATTATTTATGGAGGTCTCTTCTCTGAGAAGTCGACATGTAAGTTCTGGGGTATATCTACTGAGCACTTTTCCTTCTCTTAACTTTCTTGTGAGAAAGTCTATACTAAACTGTGATCAGTAAAGCCCAGTTTTGATTAATACTGACTAGTAAAAATCCTTGCTATGTAGAAGTTTTGAATCCTGGTTTTCCCTATGTTCAGGTGTCTGGAAGAGTAAAGGAGTGTCTCAAGCTGCTGAAGGTGGCAATGTGACCATATGTCCCTATGGCAGTAAGTGCCTAAAGATCATATTGGTTTATGAGGTGATATCTTCAGAATGTTAATTTGTAAGTGGCTATTTTTTGAAACTGAGGATATTTAAAGTTACAGGAATAAATGATATTTTATGTTAAAACAATTAAAAACAAAATAAAGTGGCTATTGTGAGACATGTAAAAATTCTTAGGTCAAGTTTTGAAAGTCAAATCAAGACAATATAAGAAATGCCTAGGGTAGGAATTTTTTAAAGCAAGAGAAATATAGAGAGTTAGTATTCTGGAAGACAAGGATTATGGCATTTCAAGAATATGGTGGTCTATCCCAGGAATCATAATTGAGTGACACAAACAATCAGAACAAAGTATTCCTTCTAAAAGCTGGGACCTCACTGGAAACCTCAAGCTAAGTAGCTTTACATGAAGGGCAGTAGGGGAATAGACAAGATTGATATAGAATAGGGAGAAAAGGCAGATTGAGAAGTAGAGGCATCAGTTATGAAATATTCTTTAAGGATATGGAGGTGGCACACATCTCTCCCTTACATACATTCTTGGTAGAGCATGCTTGGTAGAAGGAAGGTGAAAGTTTGTTCAGTTAAGCAAATGAGACCAACCAGAGCATGGATCAAAGAGATGGCTCATGGGGTAAATGTGTTTGTTGTCAAATCTGGTACTCAGTTTGATACCTAGAATTCACCTGGTAGACAGAGATAAGTATAAGTTGTCCTCTTAAGCTCCATATGAATCCCCTAGTATATATGTACACACATATTTATATACATACACACAATAGATTAACAGATATAAATATTTTTAATTATAATACATCTGAGAAGGTGAATCATTTGAACTTTGGTTGATAAAAGACTGTTTTATAATAACAGCAGATGGGATAAAGATGGACACAGATGTCTAAAGATGTCAGTGTTTGTGGAGGAAAATGATGACATTTGGATTTTATCATTAAGGCTAGGTATGCTTCAATATTATTATATGAAAGGGAGGTCAGTCATAAGCCTGGGATTGTGAGGACAAATGCGAAATATCTAGCATGATATAGGATTCTTTGGAAGCAATTACATAGAAAGCTGTTCTTAATATGTGGTTAAAGCTTTCCACATGTTAAGCAAAGTATTACATGGTATTTCACATGCAATAAGTCATGTATTTACAAACATGCAGATAAAAATACTAACTTCTTATTTTTTTCTTATCTTTTTGTTCATATTTAGAAGTCTTTTTTTGAGTTTTCTCATCAGTATTCAATTTTTTTTATTTTTTAAAATGACTTTATTTTACAAAACAGAGATAAATGTACAGATTTTAAACAGTACTGTTTTTTCAGATATTAAAATAATTTTTACATAAAACTCTGTGAATATATTTTTTAGTCAGTACTTGATTTTTTCTAGGGTTGACAGTATGCATTGAAAACCTAATAGTTACAATGAGCGTAAAGTACATGCAAAACAAAATGCAACATGGAAATAGTCAAAGTCTTATTGTTTTGTAAATATTTTCTTTTGTTTTCTTTATTTCTTGGACTTCATACAGTCTGTGAGTTGTTTCTGGGGGAGTGCAAGCCTCTGGGGTTAGCATCCCAATATCAGTGACTGCATATTATGTCTGCTCTTTTGTTACTGGGTTATCTCACTCAGGATGATATTCTCTAGATGCAGCCATTTTCTTAAGAATTTGGTTAAGTAATTGTTTCTGGTGGCTGAGTAGTATTCCATTGTGTAAATGTACCACAATATTTGTATCCATTCATCTTCTGAAGGACATCTGAGTTCTTCCAACTTCTGGCTATTATAAATAGAGCTGCTATGAACATTGTGGTACATATATCTTTGTTGTGTATTAAAGTGCCTCTGGGGTATAAGCCCAGAAGTGGAATAGCTGGGTCTTCAGGTAGTACTATATCCAATTTTCTGAGGTATCACCAGACAGATTTCCAGAGTGGTTGTATTAGTTTGCAACCCCACCAACAGTGGAGAAGTGTTCCTCTTTCTCCGCAGCCTCGCCAGCATCTGCTGTCATCTGAGTTTTGGATCTTGGCCAATCTGACTGGTGTGAGGTGGAATCTCAGGGTTGTTTTGATTTGCATTTCCCTGATGGCTAAGGATGTCAGGCACTTCCTCAGATGTTTCTTGGCCATTTGGGGTTCCTCAACTGAGAACGTTTTGTTTAACTCTGTACCCAATTTTTTAATAGGGTTATTTGATTCTCTGGTGCCTAGCTTCTTGAGTTCCTTGTATACCTTGGATATTAGGCCTCTATCTGATGTGGAGTTGGTAAAGATCTTTTCCCATTCAGTTGGTTGCCATTTTGTTTTCTTGACAATGTCCTTAGTCTTACAGAAACTCTGCAATCTCATTAAGTCCCATTTGTTAATCTTTGACCTTAGAGCTTGAGCCATTGGTGTTTTGTTCAAAAAAATTTCTCCTGTGCCTATGTGTTCTAAGGTTTTCCCTACATTCTCATCTAATAGTTTCAGTGTATCTGGTTTAATGTGGAGATCTTTGATCCACTTACACTTGAGCTTTGTACAAGGGGATAAGAAAGGGTCTATTTTCATTCTTTTGCATGCTGAGTGCCAGTTGGACCAGCACCATTTGTTGAATAGGCTGTCCTTTTTCCATTGAATGTTTACTGCTCCTTTGTCAAAAATCAGGAGATCATATACTTGAGGGCTCAATTCTGGATCTTCTATTCTATTCCATTGATCCACATGCCTATTTCTGTATCAGTACCATGCAGTTTTCAGCACAATTGCCTTGTAATATAGCTTGAGGTCAGGGATAGTGATTCCCGCAGATGTTTTTTTGTTGTTGAGGATGGATTTCGTGATTCTAGTTCTTTTGTTATTCCATATGAAATTGCACATTGATCTTTCCAATTCCATGAAGAACTGGGTTAGAATTTTGATGGGGATTGCATTGAATCTGTAGATTGTTTTTGGTAGGATGTCCATTTTTAAGATGTTCATCTTTCCAATCCATGAGCATGGGAGATCTTTCCATTTTCTGAGATCCTCCTCAATTTCTTTCTTTAGAGGTTTGAAGTTCTTGTCATACAGGTCCTTTACTTCCTTAGTTAGAGTCACACCAAGGTATTTCATAGTTTTTGTAACTATTGTGAAGGGTACCTTTTCCCTAATTTCTTTCTCCACATGTTTGTTCTTTGAGTATAGGAAGGCTACTGATTTGTTTGAGTTAATTTTGTATCCGGCCACTTTGCTGAACTTGTTTATCAGCTGTAGGAGTTCTCTGGTGGAATTTTTGGGGTCACTCAAGTACACTATCATGTCATCGGCAAAGAGTGATATTTTTATCTCTTCCTTTTCGATTTGTATCCCCTTGATCTCCTTTTGCTGTCTAATTGCTCCAGCCAGGACTTCCAGTACTATGTTGAATAGGTAGGGGGAGAGTGGGCAGCCTTGTCGAGTCCCTGATTTTAGTGGGATTGCTTCAAGTTTCTCGCCATTAAGTTTGATGTTGGCTGTTGGTTTGCTGTATATTGCTTTTATTATGTTTAGGTATGGACCTTGGATTCCTGTTCTTTCCAGGACTTTTAACATGAAGGGGTATTGGATTTAGTCAAATGCTTTCTCAGCATCTAGTGAGATGACCATGTGATTTTGATCTTTGAGTTTGTTTATATGGTGGATTACATTGATAGATTTCCTTATATTAAACCATCCCTGCAGGGTTTAGTAGGGTTTCTTTTATGAATGTGGGTGCTTTTTTATTTGGAGCATATATGTTAAGGACTGAGAGTTTTTCCTGACAGATTTCCCCAGTAATGAGTAAAAAGTGTCTTTTTTTATCTTTTTTGATAACTTTTGGTTGGAAATTTACTTTATTTGATATTAGAATAGCCACTCCAGCTTGCTTCTTGGAGCTGTTTGCTTGGAAGTTTTTTTCCCACCTTTTACTCTGAGATAGTGTCTGTCTTTGTCTCTGAGATGAGTTTCCTGTATGCAGCAAAAGGCTGGATTTTGTTTATGTATCCAGTCTGATAGCCTATGTCTCTTTATTGGGGAGTTGAGTCTATTTATGTTAATAGATGAAAAGGAATAGTTGTTTCTGTTTCCTGCCATTATTGCTTTTGTGGGTTGAGTTGTGTCTGTGTCTTTTTCTTCTTTTAGTTTTCTTGTTTAGGAGTTTTCTTGTTTTTACTATGCTGTATTTTCCCTCATTGTATTGGGTTTTCCACTTATAATTTGTTGTAGTGCTGGGTTTGTGGTCAGATATTGTGTGAATTTTGATGTGTCTTGGAATATCTTCATCTTTCCATCGATGCTGATTGATAGTTTTGCTGGGTATAGCAGCTTGGGCTGGCACTTGTGCTCCCTTAGGGTGTGCATGATGTCTATCCAGGCTCTTCTAGCTTTCATAGTCTCTGTTGAGAAATCGTGTGTGAGTCTGAATGGCCTGCCTTTATATGTTACCTGACCTTTTTCCCTTACTGCTTTTAGTATTCTTTCTTTGCTTTGGGCACTTGATGTTTTTACTATTATGTGTCAGGAGGTATTTCTTTCCTGGTCCAACCTATTTGGAGTTCTGAAGGCTTCTTTTATGCTCGTGGTCATCTCATTCTTGAGGGTAGGGAAGTTTTCTTTTACGATTTTGTTGAAGATATTTACTGTGCCTCTTAGTTGATACTCTTCTCCCTCTTCTATTCCTATTATCCTTAGGTTAGGTCTTCTCATTGTGTCTTGGATTTCTTGGACATTTTGGGTAAGGAGCTTTTTGTTTTTTGCATCTTCTCTGGCTGTTTTGTTTATGTTTAAAATGTTGTCTTATGCCCCTGAGATTCTCTCTTCCATCTCTTGTAATCTATTGGCAATGCTTGCTTCTCTGTCTCCTGATTTCTTTTTTAGGTGTTCTACCTCTAGGGTTATCTCTTTTTGTGGTTTCTTTATTGTGTCAATTTTCATTTTAAATTCCCTCTTCCATTCCTTCATCTCTTTGATTCTGTTTTCTTCTAGTTCTTTGAGTTCTTTGAGTGTTTTTTTTTTGTTTCCTCTTTAAAAGCTTCTGAATCTTTTTTCTTTTCCTTCCGTTCTTGTTTAAGTAACTCTATCAGCATCTTGAGGTATGATATTAGGTCTGTGTCTTCTTTTTCTGGAGTGTTTGGAATTCCGATGTTTGCTGTTATGGGAGAGCTGGGTTCTGGTGTTGCCAGGTTGTCTTCGTTTCCGTGGGATATACTCTTTCGCATTCCTCTTGCCATTTTGTTGTCAGTGATATGATCTTGCCTTTCCCTTGTATCTGGTCTGTGCTCCTAGATCTCTACTGGTCCATGTGGCAGATGGGTCGAGCCCTGTTTTTTGCCTCAGAGTCGCCAGGTGGGAACAGAATTACCAAAGTTCTGTTTCTGGTGGATCAGACAGGGCAGGGCAGGGCAAGGCAGGGGGTGCACTTTCCGTGTGCACTCGCAGAGATCTCTCTGCTCCCTGGCAGCCCAGGTCTACCACCCACCAGTTGCTCAGCCTCTACGAGCCGCCGTTCTGGGTGGCAGATAGGCCAGGCTCCACTCTGCGTCCTGAAGTCGCCTCTGGGTGGAAACAGAGGTTCCTAAGTTCTGTTCCTGGTCACTGGATCAGGCAGGAAAGGGCAGGTCAAGGCAGGGGGTGCACTTTCCGTGTGCACTCCACAGACATCCCTCTGCTCCCCAGCAGCCTAGGTCTCCCACTCACCAGTTGTTCAGCCTTTATGAGCTGCTGTTCCGGGTGGCAGATGGGCCAAGCTCTGCTCTGCGTCCTCCAGATTTAGAAGTTTTAAATAAAATTTACTTTGTTGAAAGTTTCTTAAAAGCTGAACCTTAAGAATTTCACTTGCCTATTATTCAACCGTGGTTGTGAGAAGATATTATCACAATTTGAGACAAGTAGATAGCAATCTTTGCTATCTATAATTCAATGGTTTTATTTCTCTAAGTTGTATTTAGAAAGCAAGTGAATATAAGTTTGATCAACAAGAGTTTGGAATATATACAAATCAGAGCTGTCATAACACATAATGTACTAATCAAACCATATTTTATATTCACAAATGAGGTGTTTATAGCACACATGATTTTTGTCATTTGTAGAAGTTATTTTCAGTTAGGTGGGTGTGATTGTGCCTACCTTTAATCTCAGCACTCAGGAAGTAGAGGCAGGCAGATCTCGGAGTCTAAGGCTAGTCTGATTTACTGAATGAGTTCCAGAACACCCAGATCCAAGTAGAAAAAATTGTCTCCAAACAAACAACCAGAAATTAACAACAATAATGCACATCTATTATTATCTGGATCCACCCCATTTTATTTGTTTACAGGACGGTGCTTCCAAAGCCATTCCTTAACGTAATTATGTGAGTAAAAATGTTCCAAACCTCCATGGCAGCTGCATAGTATTGATTATATCCTGATCTAGTTCTGATTTGCCTTCAGACTTCAGCCATAAAAGATTTAAAAGATTCTGCCCTTCACTAAAAGCTCTCATCTGTAATCCTTGTACTCACCTCTGTCAGAATCCAGATGACTGAATGTGACATTCAGTCACCTTTATAAGCTCTCAAATCTAAGTTTCCAATATCAACAACTTGCCTAACTCATCACTCTTGCTTCTCAACTTCCAATTTATTGGCCATTCTTTACCGCCCCTTGCCACTTCCTGTCTGCAGGGTTCCCGTGGCCAGAGCAGCAGACAGGCTTCTTGTGTCAAACAGCATTAAAACTTCCACAAATTTCATGCAAGAAATGGGAAGACATTAAAGTGGTGCATGTCAAACATCATCCCATGTTGACAGTAAATCACTTAGCTGATGCTCAGGTTTTCTGACACCACTAGCAGCTGGTAGGCTTGTCTGTGTGTGTGCATGTGTGTTTCAAAGTCATTTCTTAAGCTTTCACAAAATACGGCTGTCTTCTGCTTCATTCTTCTTTTTTAACCTTTTACAAATAGCCAAAGTAATGTATGGATGTGCGATTTTGCTGTCCTTCCCTCTCAAACACAAGCTATAAAAGTTGATTTACACTAACAAGCTAAAAGCTCTGAGTGCTTCTGGACTGATGCATTCCAGGAGGGAGGGCCATTCTCAGTGCTTGATGGTAAAAAGCATTCTACAATAGACCACGCAAAGATCCAAAGCTCAAAGCTGCCATTCACAGTACTATTCAACAGTCATCACAAGACAGAACAATCCAGCTTACTGTTGGTCCTGATAGAGACTCTCCTCCTTGTTTGCTTTTCACTCTAGTTTGCACAATCCCTATTCTCTTTTAACATCCTTCCACTTCCTGTGTCCTGTAATTGGGAATCACGGTTATAATAGATCCAGTGTTTTACTAAAAATAAAGGACAAAATATAATTTCGAGAGAAATCATCCTGGGTAAAAGTACAGGCTATGAACAGCATATGCTGATGCTACTACCTTCAAGTTGGCATTTCTATTAGCTGTAAAGAAAAGAAACCAAGCAAAAAAAGAAACTGTTAAAAATGAAATCATTCTGCTGATAATGGCTTCTTTTCCTAGTATTTAATATTTCACTCCCAAATATACGAAATATCCTTGATATTTCTGTGTAGTTGTGTTTAGAAATACAGCGCAGACACTAATTTCCAGTTTGCCAGGGTAGACCAGTCCTTAGGAAAAAATATGTAAGGGTTTCTTAAAACACAACAGAACTGAATGGTCTCAACTCTAAGGTAGCATGCAGAAGATATGATAATCATGACATAATAACCATGTTGGCTACATTCATGGAAACAAAGTGTCGGACATAATGAATGAGCTACCTCCAGGACAGAGTGCTGTGGAGGACCAAACAGTTCACACCAAAACTTGTTTCACTTTGGCATCTGGACCTGCTTTCCAGAAACCTTACAAAACCTGAATTTAAGACTGCCACCATAATGACCATGAGCTCATGTTGTACAGCTAAGAGCAGAAGAATAAAGGCAGTTATTTAACAGCCTATGTTTTAGGATCTATTAATAATTACAATGGAAGAGAGGCTTGCATGGCTTCATCCCTCTCTGATTAGTAGTTGGATAATGGTGGATTCTGCATAAGGCACAGTTATTGTCTTCAGTGTGTATCCTCTGATGAGACACCATCAGGCTCCAAGTGACAATGGTCACACAATAGCTCTGGTTAAA
The DNA here is from genome assembly GCF_963924665.1 of Micromys minutus. Taxonomy (NCBI): domain Eukaryota; kingdom Metazoa; phylum Chordata; class Mammalia; order Rodentia; family Muridae; genus Micromys; species Micromys minutus. The sequence goes on along the minus strand of NC_137969.1, from coordinate 191,670,479 downwards.
TTCAGTAGGTCATAGGAATGAAGATAAAAATCAATGAAGTGGGAAAGGGAGGAGGGAATTTTGCAGGATGTTAGAGAGTTAAAGGAAAGTGTAGGGTAAGACAATCAGTATGGTAAATACCTGCAATGTATTTTCATAGAACAAATTTAATTAATGAAAAAGAGGAAGTTAGGTATGGCAGTATAGAGGTAACATATTTCAATCACAGGTGCCACTTATATATTCTATAATTTTGGGGGAATATAATGAACTTTTGGGTAATATAATGAACCTACCTATAATATTAATTATGTTGTTTTATGAGCCAAGCATTAACTTTATATTAATTTTAGTTATTAACAAAGGTAAATCTATGCTTTGTTTTTACTGTTGTATTGATTCTTTATGAATTTCACATCACCATGAGAGCAGGTCCCACTCATCTTGCCATCCCTTCACTGTTTTGCAGCCATCCATTTCATTGAGAACAGGGTCCCCAATGGAGGAGTTAGAAAAGAGAATGAAGGAACTGAAGGGGTTTGCAAACCCATTGAAAGAATAACAATATCAACTAACCAGAAGCCCCCAGAGTTCCCAGGGACTAAACTACCAACCAAAGAGTATACATGGAGGAATTCATGGCTCCAGCCACATATGTAGCAGAGGACGACATTGTCTGGCTTCAATAGAAGGAGAAGCCCTTGGTCCTGTGAGGGCTTGTTTCCCAAGTGTAGGGGAATACCAGTGTAGTTAGGTGGGAGTGGGTAGGGAGGAGGTGGAGAAAACTCATAGAAGCAGGAAAAAAAGAGGAATGGGCAAAGGGGTGCTGGCAAAGGAGATGACATTTGAAATATGAATACATGAAATATTCATTAAAAAGAAGAAAAAAGAATGTCAAAATAGAATTTTGTATAAGACACATACACACACAGACACACAGACTAATTTATAAAACACTGGGTAAAACTATAATATTTTACATATTTTTCAAAATAACATTTTTGATCAATTGTAAAAGGAAATACAAAATAAGAACATACATTATAATATTCAGGTTTTTGTTAAAAAAGTGAACAATTATTATTTAAATTTATATCCTATACACCAAGTGATTTTAGTGAAGAAGTTCACAATTAAAGACTATAAATTCTGACTGAAATTTACTATTTTGTTTTATTAATACTATTAAGTATCTTTGGCATCTTTTTTAACTTTATGTGTAGAGATGGGTGTAAATTACACTTAAGTGATGTCTATTTTTGTTGGCCCTTTAGCAGTTGCCTACTGTTCTTCTGCTGAAGAATGAGTACAGGGTACATTCAGATTTTAATCTCTCAGAAAAAAAGTAAGTCTAGTAAGCCACAGGTCTATTAACTTCAATAGAAGGAGACAGAGATCAGCTCTGAATAAACTTTGTGCTAAGGTATTTATCTTTCATATATTAACCTCTTCTTGAAGATAAGAAAGATTTTCTTAACCAGTTAATTGTAACTCTTGAGGTGAATTTCATGGCAAACAGCATCAGGTTTTTCCATTACCCAACCACTTTTCCTCATGACTGAGTGAAGACATTCTAAACTTGGGAAAAGTGATAATGTAGCTGCGCTTCACCATTATGAGTTAATAAAGGCTTGTTAGAATAAACCACAAGGGATGAGCCTCTGCTCAAAACAGTAACACTGAAATTCCAATCCCTGTACTCCTCCTCAGCATTCTAATGAAGGAGGGCAATACCACATTTTATTATTTCCTTGTCACTAACGGCATTAGTAGAGTTGGAGGCTAGGATCATAAAGTTTTCTGTTTCAGAAACGAAAACACCATAAGGTCCCACTCCTCTCCTAGGGACTTTTGATTGTCAATGGTAGCTGGAGAATGGGTGTCTCTGTCTCCTGTGATGCTGCCACTAGGATGGTGCCCTTTTTCCAGTAAATTGTCTTTCATCACTGTCATTAAATTCAGTGGACTACATTCAAGATAAGGAGACAAAAGAGGGTATTTGTTGGGAAGCAGCACAGTTTCAGTGTCAGGGGTACATGGGTGGGAGGATGGAAGAGGTCAGTGGAAGGGAGTAACTGTTCAGTTTGCAGGAAATCATGTGTCCAGAAATTGCAGTATTGGCTCAACTGAAAGAAGCATTTCTAGTGGTTCAATAAAAACCAGAATTCCTCCAGACATTGAAAAATATGTTTCTGTCTGCCGAAGGAAGTCATTTACCTTGCTTCTGGCAGAAAATATATTTGGTTCTCCATTGGCATATATCTGTGGTTTCACATCAACACCCACATTTCCCTTAAGAATCCTTCAGTCCCAGTTCGCATGTGCTTGCCTTGTACCTCAGAGCCCATGCTATCATTGTGGACCTTCTCTTCTCCTGATATCCTTCCCACTGCTCTCCTACCGTGTTAGCTTCCTCCTGATTGCTGAAGTTCACAGGCTTTCTTCTTCCCAGATACCGATTAATCTGATATGATCAGTGTATATTTAAGTTCTCTTATTCTCTATTCTTTCTCTTGCCGTTCTTTGCCATTCTGTCTTTAGCTCTGACTATAGCCAATCTATTTTTTTGTTTGCTCTATACACTTCCAGATATCTCTAGCTACTCTCTGTCTCTTTGTCTGAATGTCTGTGTCTTTTTGTTTGTCTGTCTGTCTGTCTGTCTGTCTCTCTCTCTCTCTCTCTCTCTCTCTCTCTCTCTCTCTCTCTCTCTCTCTCTCTCACACACACACACACACCTGTACACATGCACACAACCCAACAACAAAAAGCTTCCAACTACATCATGAAATGGTTGTTTTAGTGGTTCCTTTAATAGGCCCTCACAAAAATGATGACAGTGACCATTCATCATATGTGAATATAAAGATTTTGAGGAATTTTGAAAACATATTTTTTAATGGAAACTATATCTATCTTCTCTTAACAAACCATATTTCTGAATGAATGGTATGTTTGGTACTGCTAGAAAATGTGCCCTACTTAGAAATGTGCTTGTGATACACCATAAGCTCCTATGCTGCTTGGACTGAAAATCATGATGGAAATGAGCAGTAAATTTGAAGACTTAACATCTGAATGCCAACTAGTTGTGAAACAGAAAACATAAGCAAACAACAACAAAAACTCAGGATGTGGACTTGGGATCCATTGAATACAATTAAACATAAACACAAATAAAACTAGATAAAATAGTAAGTAGTATTTTTTATGTGACCACCAAATGTATTTCTGTTCATAAAGTCTCAATGACATTCATAATTGTCGAGCTTTGGTAGGACCTATTTTCTCTACATACTTCTTTCCTTAAAGCATTATTTTAAAGAAAATTCTAAGAATTTTATAAGTTTCATCTATAAGTGCTTCAATCCTTAGCTGTTTAGCACATGAGTAATTCCATTGTATAGTTTTAAAAGTAGAGACAACTCCACAGTTGATTTGTTTGTTCACTGGTGTTGAAAATTTCACCAATGCACAATTCCTAGTTGAAGATAAACATATGATCAACTCTTTAAAGGCTGTTAGAATCAGAATCTTTTCATTTATGCTTTATTGTATGAAAAAACAAACTACAGAAGTGATGGCTTTTTGAAAGTAAGAAGTGACTGGGATTTTTATCTTTTGACCTAGAAGATACGGAAGCATCCAATATTTTATAAATTCTGAAAACACTTCTAAGAGTGAATCAGTCACAATCACAAGGGAGCAAGATCACATGGTTAGTGTGTATGGAAGGCAAAATGTCTCATCTGGCATCTTCCTAATCGCAGTCCATCACTAGTCTTCTTCCTGGATTAGCATTCAGACTGTAGAACTGCCCTGGAGGAAAATCCCCAGACGTCTTTTTGATTTCCACTTATCTATTCCCTAAACTTTTCTGTCTGTTTGGTTGGATTTTCTAATCTAGTAAAGAATAGAAAGCAGACAGAAATGCTTGCATATTTTGAAACATTTTTGAAACAAAAATTTAATATTTTTCATTTAACTACAATGTAGTTATTTTCAGATGTAGAGAACTGGGAGACTATGAATGCCCCCAAACTACAGGCCTTTTTCAGATTTGTCCATGTTCACACCTAGAAGTGTATTTGGACCTATAACTACCTTTGAAGGTCATAAACTAGAACATTCATCAGTAGTTGTTTGATGCATAACAGGGGAGTCAAGGCCACTTGCCAGGCTGAGTGTACTTCTCTTCTATGGGTGAAAGGAAAAGCCAATAATAACCTAGGTTGAATGTTAACTCGTCACTCACATAGCACCTTGCCTTTTGCTGTAGGAGTAAAACACAGTGTTAAGAAAGCTTATGTGGTATTCGACTATGAAAGATAAATGACTGTATTTAATATCTTAGCTCTTTCTGCTCACTCTATTGTATCATTTTCAGGATGTAACAAGAAACAAAGAAGAGGATACACATTTTGACTCATGGTTTGCTGAGAAGACAGCTTAATATGAACTAGATTATTGGTATTTGTGTGTGATGGGGGGGAGGAAGAAGCTGTCTCAAAGAAGATGAAGAAACTGTTCCAGTGCATCTGGAGAAGATCGTGCTGGAGCTTCATCAGACGTATTATGTCTCAGGACCTATTTTTCTTGTCATACTGTATCCTGCTCTTTATAAGGCTGGGTATAAGGTTCCTCTTTGCATCACATACATGGCTGAACTGTGTATCTTTCTGACTGACTTTTCTGTTCTCTTCTCAAATAAGCAGACCTCTTCAGTTCTCTGAGAGGTCAGAAGACATTCTAACAATTGATTTTTAAGAACTATCATATTTAACAGCAGATCACAAATAAATTCCTCTCTGTAAGGAGAGATACATGTCTTACACTGTTTCCTTATAGAAGTCTCAATATGTGTAATTCAGTGATGACTGATGTTATTTTAAAGAGTTAGCTATGTGATGAATTTGTAGGAAAAGTAGACAGGTTGTCAGCATGTCAGAATGTTATCACTGTATCATATAGTGGCAGAGTCTTCTCTTGTCTTTTCTGTTTTACTGTGTGCTCCAGGCCAGCTGACCTATAGCATCTGAAAAAAAAATTATGCTTTTGTTTTTTATCTCTCTCCATGAGTGCTTTAGTTACATATATGGTGGCATTATAGATTATTTTTCTGAAGGCTTGAGAAGATACCTGCCATCTTACACTTTGTTCTTGGAAGCCACTAAGACCACATACTGGTAGCTAGGTCCTTAGAAATGGTAAAGAAGCCATTGATACTCCTTAGTAGATGGAGGAAGAGGAGGTCAAAAACCTTCTCTAGAGATTTCACAAAATCGAAGTTTAGGTGATCTTGGGAGAGACTAGGGTATATAAGAAGTAGATTAACTGAAAGGAACTCTGTAGTGCAGAACCCATAAGGATTCCATCTATGCTTTATAGAACTGTGCAGTGAAGAACTTTGAGGTGACTCACGCTTCTTCCAAACACCAGTTGAAAATCAAAGAAACACATCTGTTCTCCAAGATGGACTTCAGCATAATTATGCTTTGGTCTTATTCATGGTTAGTAGACATTTCTTCAGATATCCAAAGGAAAAGTTAGCATGATGTGTAAGAAAAATTACCTGGTATCCATGGGGTATCATTGGCACAAACTGCTATATGTTTAAATCCTTTAAAACATTAAGGCAAACAAAATCTGCATAATATTTGGGTTTACTTTGATCCTGCTTTACATATGTAAATTTCCCAAATCCTTGACTTCCATACAACACCCAGAATAACACAATACTTTCAGACTTGGAGATTAGAAAACCTTTGATATCCCCAAAAAAAAATTCATACAATATGCTGTTGATTTCATTTCTTCCTAAATAAGACAAAACTTAAGCAGCTTTAATTTCAACTCCCAGATCATATTAGTCTATGATAGTGAGTATTCAATACCAGAAACAGAAAACTGTATTTATGTATCTCCACAGTATCAGAATTTATTGAATAATAACAGCTTCATAGAGTTTATGAGTTAAGGACAGCAATTTATCAATCACATAATCTTACCTGCAACAATAACCTGGCTAAGGCAAATGTAGGGCTTTTATTCCAATATTAATCACTAATATTAGTTATTATACAACAACACAAAGTAAATATATCTCTTCATATATGCGTACATACATACACACATACAGATACATACATGCATACATACATACATACATACATACATACACACATACATACAGTTCACTGAATGAGTACTACTAAGTGTTTTCAGAAGTGGAGTGAGTCTGTATTCATACAATAACCAACCAGATGAATAATAGGAGGTGCTGCTTCTAGAGTCACTTTTGAGAAACAACACCCAGAATTCAGCTGTGAGGTCAAAGGCTGAAATCATGTTCCTGAGCAGGAAACAGAAGGTTTATTCTGGTCCAGTTCAGACAGGTGAGCAAGAACACAGGTAAGCAGCAAAAAAAAAAAAAAAAAATGTCAACAGGCAACTGAGCTGAGATGAAGCTCAAGAAATAGTATATATGGGTGTCTTTTTTTCTTTGTACAATAGGGTTTACTTTTATTATAAAGGAAGAAAGTACACATATGAGATAACTTTAGCTATTTGAGAAAACTTATTATCAAATTAAAATGTGATAATTTAATTTTCTAATTTTCTTTAATGGACATTAAAGGAAAGAGAAATTAATGTTGACCCAAACAGCCAAGGAGTTTATTTACTTTTAACTCTTTTTGTTTTTCAAATTTATTTGGATATTCTCTGTATTTACATTTCAAATGTTATACCATCCCCCAAACTCCATTCTCTTCTTCCTTTCAACTGGCTTCCATGAAGTTGCTCCCTCCCCCAATCACCCTCTCCACCTCAGGGCCTTGGCTGGTTGATGACATTGTTCTTCCCATGAGGGTGCAAACCTTTCAGCTCTTTGAATCCTTTCTCTAGCTCTTTCACTGGAGTCCTCATGTTCAGTCTGATGTTTAACTGCAACCATCCTCATCTGTATTTATATGACTCTGGGAGTGCCTCTGAGGAGACATCCATATTTGGTTCCTGCCATAAACACTTCTCTGCATCAGCAATAGTGATTGTGTTTGGTGGCTGCATATAAGGCAGTTTTACAGGTGAGGCAGTCCCTGTAGAACTTTTCTTCAATCCCTGCTCCTCTATTTAAACTTGTATTTCCTCCCCTGTTTTTTTCTCCCTTCTAAGAAGAACAGAGACATCCACATTTTGGTTTTCCTTTCTTTTTGGTCTTTATAAGTTCTGTGGATGTTTTCTTGGGTATTGCAAGCTTTTTTGGGGGGAGGGGGTGGTATCCACTTATGAATGAGTACATACAATGAGTGCTCTATTGTCACTGGGTTACCTCACTCAGGCTGATAGCTTCACCTTCCATGCATTTGCCTTGGAATTTCATCAGTTTGTTGTTTTTAATAGCTGAGTAGTGCTCCATTGTGTATATGTACCACAATTTGTGTATCCAGTCCTCTGCTGAGGGACATCTGGGTTCTTTCCAGCTATGTCCATACCACCTTGAACATGCCTGATCTTGTCTGACAGGTGTTTTTTATTTTTCATTCCTCCATGCATACCCTAGCCAAGGGCTCCCACAGTTTCAATTCCTCCAGGTAAATATCAAAGGTGCTTCCTTTTCTATTCCAAACAGCAATCTACTCGTCATTCTGTGCTGGGTGGATGGTCCCTGACATATGAAACAGTTTCTTGGTCTACCCAGGGGCTGCACTCATCCCACAGTGAAGCTACATATAGAATGGAGTATATTGGAGCATTGTACAACCTGAAAAGCTACTCTTTAAACAACAGGAAAAATTGTGCTCAACAATTTCTTTACTTCTGCATTTGTTTCTTCTTTTAGACATGTTACTTTGTTTTGTGTTTTACCAGCTGATTTAATCTTCTGACTTGATAAAATATATGTGTGCACTGAAGGTAAAGTCACACTTAGCAACTTGGTGTACAGAGAGTTAAACTCTTCAACAGATGGTGATGGAACATGAATCAGCTCTCTTTGAGAGTCCCTGCTTGACTTTCCTTGGGATGTATGGTTAAAGAAAATATGCTTAAACCATCTAGAATATGGGGTTGTGTAGGGGCAAATATACACCATTTCTCCATGCTGTGTTGGTGAAAGGGAATGACAGGTGTAAAAGATGGTAGATTCAAGCAGTAAGAATACATAGCTTTTTCAAGAAAACCCAGGTAAGATGACTAAAACTAGAAAGGGTTTCCTTAAGCATCATCAAGGAAATTTTGTCTTTTGGCTATTTTAAATAATACATGGACATCCTTTATGAACGGATTGGTCAAGGAAAGCTGAGAATAATCTAACAAATTGCTAGAATCAATGAAAACATTTGTATCTAAGTGCATTAAAAATTAGACTTCATTGTTTGTGGGTCAAGACCCTGAAGAGTAGCAATTATTTATTCAGTACTGTGACTACTGAGTGCTCACAAATCTGATGATATGAAGACAGAACAATGGGTCGAACTTACTTGTCATCTGTTTGAGATCTGGCATGATGTTCATGACTATTCATCAACAAGACAAGTTTGAACAGGAAAAGCCAAGACCAAGATTGATGTCTGGCTGGGTGAGAAAGGGCTGTAAAGTCCCCAAAGCAATCAAAAAAATGTCTGTATCTGTAGAAGTCAATATAGAAAAACAGGTCAAACTTGTCAAAGGCAGAATTTGGGAAGTCAGAATTGGAGTCTATTTGGTAAAAGTAACCTTCAACTCGGGAATGAAACTAATTTTTAACTAATTTTATATACACTTTATATTAAAATAATTTTAGAATTATAAAATACTAAATAGAAAATAAAATCTTGTCATATTTACCTTCATAACACTTGATTCTTTTAGTAACACTAATCTTATTTTAACATGAAACAATTAAACAATAAAGGAATATTTGCTTTATTTTTGTTTTGAAAGAGAGTCTCAGTATATATCCCACTCAGTCTTTACCCTGTAGCCCAAGCCTGTTTTGAACTTGTAATCCTCCTGTCTCTACTCTCTATGTGCTGTGATTTAGAGTGATAAATCCCCTCAACTAGATCTGTAAGGAATACAGGCTTTTGCTCACAGCAGGGTTTACTTTTTGCTTGTAGATGGTTTGGCATGTACACAGTGCTGGGAATCCTCTATTACCGTATCACTACCTTCACTTCCCTGCTCTGTGAATACTTCTGCTGACCTGTTCACCTCACCTTTTCCCAGAGTGCCTAGCTATCACCAATCGTTTTGATCTTTTAGTGTTTCAGTAGTTTTGTTTTGCAGAAATCCAGAAACAGATTCATAAACATGCAGGCTCCTCATGCTGATTTTTCCTCTTAAAAATATATATTTAAGTTCTTTGCATTTTTATAGTTTCATAGTTCATCTCATAATAATATTCTACTGTAAAGGTATACTGCCATTTGCCTCTTTACCTATTTAAAACATTTTGGTTTTTTATAACATTTACAAATATATCTGATATAAAAAATGTATGTGCATTGTATGTGAATAAAATTTTTCATCTTATTTGAATAGTTAAAAATATGGTGACTTGACCTTATTATAAGGTAGTGATCAATATTGAAAGAATTGACAAATACCATTTTGCACTCCTGCCAACAGTGCGTTCCTATTATGTTAAATTCTCAAGAGCATTAATATTTTCAGCCATGGGCTTTTGGTCAATTTAAACCTTGTACAATATTCATTTTGACTTTAGTTTGCAAATCTCTAACAAATACATGATGTTAAGCACATTTTCCTTAGTTTTATAAATTCACATGTATTTTCTCAGGTCAAGAATCCACTCAGATTTTTTTTTTTGGTTTTTTGTTTTTTTTTTTTTTTTTTTTTTTTTTTTTTTGCCTGTCTTCTGTTTTAATTCATTTTAATAGTTAAATTTTGATAACTTTTTGCATTGTTTAGATGGAGGACTTCATCAAATATGTGTACTAAAAATATTTTCTCTCAACTTAAGACTTTTCAGTCAATAACTTTCACAAAACAATAATTTTAAATTTAGTGAAATACAATCTATTAAGTTTATCTTTATAATGTTATATCCACCTTAAGCATCATTACCAATTCCAAGTCACTTAGGTTTCCCTTATACTACATTAATTTTTCAGTTTTGATTTCTACATTTATTAAATATGTAATCCATATAGCCAATGGAATAATGCTTTGTAATCTTTGTCTAGATTACATGTCTTGTCGTCTTTTCATGTAAATGGTTAGTTACTTCCATACCATGTATTGAAAAGTTATTATTCACCATTTCAAAAATAAAAGTACATTAAATGTACAGTCATTTAGCTCATTAATGGTTTTCTATGTGGTTTAATAGATATATCTGTTATATCTTCCTCTAGTTTGATCCTGTCTTATTTACTGTAAAGGTATAATAAGTGGTTATTACTACTCTCATGCTCCTCTCAAGTATCACGTAGGCAACTCTGAGTCTTTAGTGTTTCATATAAATAGTTAAGTCTCTATGTTGCTACCTAAAAAAAAAAAATCTGCAATTCTGCTTGACAATTTTTCTTTCAGTGAATCTAATATATTTTCTTATCTACTACATTCATTTTGTTTGTTAAAAATCAAAATGATTTATATTTTTGTGTAAAATTGTAAATTTTACACTTATGCAGGAATGATGTGTGACAACAGGATTCTTCTGCGAACAACCTTTATTGTACAGCACTCTGAGCAGGGGACCATGTGGAAGAAAAATGCACTGCTTATATATGCCCAGGAGACTCGTGTTGCTACCTGATTGGTGCGCCCTCCAGTAGCTCATTAGTATGCGGGAGAGTGGGCTGTGACGTCTGTACTACATGTGCACTATGTCTCTCGGGCTGGGCAACGCTCTGTTTGCTGAGTCATCAGCAGGAAGCAGGCGCCATCTTTGGGTGCGGCACAAAGGGCTCTCAACAGTTGTTATTATACATAATATTTTGGTTTCATTCTATATAGGAAAGAAATCTGATTTGCTAGTTTTGACCTTGTGTTTTATCAGTCTGGTATAACAACTTAATAGTTTCATGATTCTGCACATTCCTCTTCAATTTTCTACATAGATAAGCCTATTATTTATAAACAAAGAAAAAGATATTTTACCTTGAAGTACCATATTTATTGTTTCCTTCTCCTATTATACTATGAAGGACCTTCAGTGTGAGGGTGGATTGGTGGTAAGAAGAAATAATCTTGTTTTCTTCCACTGTTTGTTAAATTTAGTTTCTCACAACTCAGTCTTATGTTGTCTTTAGCTGTTCTATATGTTTTATCATGTTTAGCTTCTTCCTTTAACTTCTGATTTTCTGAAAACATCATGTATGTTGGATTTTTCTATTTCTTAAATAATATCAATATGGTATTTTTTTTTTGTTGAGCAATTGACATGTTAAATATCTTTATTTTTTAAATATCAAACTAGCCTTGTACCCCTCTACTAAATCTTATTTGGTTGCAGTATGTCCATACTTTTACCCATTTTGAGGTTTGATTCAACATTTTCATAAGCATTTTTGCATGTGTGTCTAGTGGGAATGTTAGATCATAGTTACTCTTATTACTGCTGTGTTTTCTGAGTTTTTATTAAGATGATGAGATAAAAGCATTCTGCTTTTTATTTTCAAAAAATAAAAATAAACTTCTAGAGAATTGTTCTTGATCTTTTCCAAATCACTGTTGGTTATACCTTGTTCTAAACTTACAGAGCTGTGAGATGTGAAGCAAATATAAGAATGAGACTCCTATATAAAGCAGATGGAGACTGTGTGAAGGTTAACCGATATGTCTGACCTGTGTTGACACTTGTACAGCCTATCACTGTTTGTTATGGTTGTCCATGACAGAATAATACGGATCCTTACCAGTGGACATATAGATTAAACCAGAGAAAGCCTCAAACAATTATTGCAGCTATAAACCAAAGAAACCTTATCTTTTCCCATCCAAGGTAATGAAATATTGACTATACATTGATTTTTATAAGCTCTGGTTGCAGAAGCAAGATACAACATTATCAATGAATTATCTTAGCATAAAGAACACGCTGTGTTCAATAATGTCTAAAAATAGGGTAAAACAAAGTATGTCTTAAAATGGATTTGAATGGCATGCTATTCCTCATTAATTTGTTTTTTCACTTTACAGCCTGACTGCAGCCACATCCTGACTCTCCTCTCAATCCCAACCTCACACCCCTTTTCCATTCTTCTCTTCCTCAGAGAAGTTGAGATCCCCATGAATGGTACTCTAAAATAGCTCTGCTTTAGAATAAGGAACATCCACCCTCATGATATTGTATTTCCCAAGCTGAACAAGAAAGATATCAATCTCTTAAAGGACCATGTAATAGAATCAATGACAGAAGTCAGTTTCTTAATATTTAATACTTGTCATTGAGTAAAAAAACACAAAATAAATAAACAAACAAAAATAAGCCAATACAGCTGTTTTCTCCATATAGGTTGTACTTCTGAAAATGAATGTAATTATAAATATCATTGAAAAATAAATGCAAGTAATATACTTGGCTTAAAGTATGTTCTAGCACAAAGCCACTGAACAGGGAACCTAAGTTAACCTTCGCTTCAAAAGGAAAGAGAATAAATATTTTAGTCTTTTCCAGTGGTATAATTTTTATTTTAACAGGTCTATATTTGAGGCATAAAATCATCCATAGAAAATGATGACACACACACACATGCATACACACATACATATACACATACAATTTAAAAGCAGGAGGCACTTGGCAAAGTAGCTTGTTCCTATAATTCTAGCACATGGGAGGTTGAGGCAGAGATTTGATTAATTCAGTACCAGCCAGTATATAGTAAAGTCTTACCTATTAAAACATTGCAGGTGGCTGAATGGATTGATTTGTTCGCTGTGCTTTGCCAATTCCTGTCCTTAGTCTTAGAGGGAAATAAGTAAGTGTTATGAAATGCAGTTTTCAAGATAGAAAGCTCTGTGCAAAGGCATCCAATATATAGAAGATTGATACAGTGTGCAAGTAGATGTTAGCACGTACAAAATTAGTCCTTAGTTATAAGCAAATTTATCCACATGAATTAATACAAGATGGCAGTAACAAGTAGGGTTTATAAATCATAGAACTTTTTCTTAGCATAGATAGAAGAGGAAATAGCCCTTTCCTTTTTTATTTTATTTTAAAGGAGAGTTTAGCAAATTTTAAATACACTTTGTCACTTCTTGCTGCAATTGAGGATTTTATCTAATTCTCAACTTAGTGTGAGAACCCCCTATCCTTTTCCCTTCTCACCTTCTATTAATTGCTTTTAAGCCTTAAGCCTTCCTGATGCTCAGTCAGGAGGCAGGAGCTCTGAAAGCTCAGCCAACTGTGCCTCCACTTGCCAAGTCTCTACTCTAACAGCTTTTTCTCTTCCTCTTTCTCACTCAGTAGTTTAAACCCCTTCAAGTCTGTCTCTCTTTGAAAATGAATTTCCATTTTTTTCAAAGTTCAGCAAGTGTAGGTCTTTGTCTCTCACTTTTTGAGCCAAATGCATTGCTTTTAGCTGCTTGGTGAAAAATTATATTTTATCACCACAAGACTAACCAGCTGCAGGTTTTTTAACTTGAGGGATTTGCCCATGGAGAACGGTCTCTGTGGTAATCAGTTCTCTAACCCGCTCTTCTCAATCTGGCTGCTTGAACTACAAATCTGTTTATTTTAACAGCTTAGACATCTTGACAACTATTTTCTGTAACATATGCAGAGTAGATATGCAAAATGTTGCTAACTGATTTACTCCATAGTTGAAATTGTTAGTACACAAGTGGTTTCAACTGGAGCTATGCATGTGTTTTAATAATTTATAATCAGTAAACATTATTTGTTTTATTTTCTTTCAACACAGCTCATTTGAAAGTATGATCAGTGCTGCTCTAAAACAATAAGGGATTTGCAGGGATTCATATGTGAACAGGAATGAGAACATTCACTGCCATATTAATTATAATAATATTACATTAATATCACAGCATCAAATTCAACATTTAGTAAATTATTTTAGCTACTTCTTAAAAAGTAGCTCATAAAAAAGAAGTATCATTTCATCTCTTTTGAAACATCCTCCTGATTTTTAATATTTAAGGCCTCTTAACTAGCCTATGATTTAAAAAGGAAAGAACAAGCAGTAACCCATTTTATTACTATTTCATTGGTGATTTTTTATCAATATCTATCATTGCTTTAAGAATTGTATTTCTGGCAGAAAGGCAGATGAAACACTGAAACCCATATCACTTACCTTGATACTGAAAATCTGCAGAAGTTTGATGCCTGTGCTCCTATTGGTAGCTGATGTAATCTGCTAATGGGTGGGAACTAGGCTATTTAATTTTCTGTGTGCAGTTTTTAGATAGCAACTAGTTCACAGATTCACTAAAAACATATATTTTATAGAATGATAAGTATGTTTTGCAACAAATTCCTAACAGAGTGAAAAATTATCAGTTTTATCACATCTCAAATTCAGAGAGGAGAAAATAATTGAAGGAGGTTGTGTAGTTGTCTTGGTCCTCAGGCAAAGCAAGTTCTCTTGTCTGCACAGATTATAAATAATCATGAGACGTCACCCTGAGATATGCACCATCCTGAGAGTAAAATTAGAAATCATGTGCACAAAGTATATCTAATGCTGTAGAGTAGAAATCCTGCACTTGATTATTGGAAAGAGTAGGATTGAGAGAATGAATTTGTTTCAGGTTTCAACCTGTGTTAGAATAAAGGATACTCCTTGGACAGGGTATGAATGTCAGTGACATCATCTGCCCACCACATTCAGGGTCATGTGCAGGGACCCATTTATATCAGTGTTCGCTAGAATAATGTACCCATGTTTTCTTTACCATATTTAGAACTTGTGTAATATCAGGTGTGTAGCTGGGCACTTTAGCTTGTACACTATTTCAAAAAAGTTCCAAATACATATGGCCAAACCTACCAAAGCCCCAGAGTAATCAGGCATGAAAGAAGAAAAGATATAATTTTTTATCAAATAATATCAATGAGTGGGGAAACACTGCTTCTTGCAGTGTTTGATAACCTACATTCATTCAATTCTGAAAGCAGAATTTCAAAAGACTAATCATACATTTAAGGCCTATGTCAAGTTTCTAAAATAAAACCAAAACTTTTTGTAACCATGTGTCAAAACCAAAAGTTTCTGCTTTCAAAAGACAGTTTGAAAAAATGAGAGAAGTCTTACAGTGAGAAAAATATTTCCAAGTCAGATATTGAGAAAATAAGTTACCTAAGTTATTTTCTGGCTGTCTTCATATTGCTGTATGAAGCAAGCAAGCAACACAATTCAGGAAATTATTGCACAGGGTAAGAGAAGTAAGGCATACAAAGAGGCACACAGAAGCAGTTCATGTTTGTTGCTCTTCTCTCTTCTCTCAAATGTCTCTATATCGTTCTAAAAACTCAATTTTGGTAAGACTGGGGAAAGAGGATATATATTCGTATTAGCCAGGTGAGGTAGAATGCATCTTTAATCTCAGCACTTATGGGGCAGGGGGAGGAGAATGTCTATGGATTTTAAGCTAACTTGATCTATATAGCAAGCCAGAGCTACATTAAGGCACTCTCAAAACTGTTTTAAATGATTACATGAGATAAAGTAAAGTTACTCTACCCAGCAGGTACTGCTTCTCCCAGAATCCATAGATAACTGAATAAATCAGTAGTAGGAGTGGGGTGTGTCCCCCAAAGCTATTGGTCAAGGATAACCGATGGACTGCCAAAAATAGTATAGATATTTTCATTGCTGTTAGGAATATATACATTTGATATAAGACTTTAGAGGAATCGCATAGTGATCAGGAAGCTTCCTTTCTGGTAACTCACTTTTATAGTACTGGTATCTATGCTTCTGGAGAAAAACTCATCAATAAATTAATTCCACCTGTGAACTTTGTGAGCCACAATAATGACCATGATGACAAGATATTCCCATGTGTGCCACAGTGGCATGATTGCTAAAGGGACAAATTAGTTACTTTTCTATTGGTGTGATAGACAGTATGATGAAAGCAACTTAAAAAGAGGTTATTTTGACTTATGGTTCCAGAGGGTGAGAATCACAATGTTGTGTCTAGAGTGTTAATAAGTAACTTGTATGGCTTCAGTAGTGGGAACCCGACAGCTCACATCTGTTTTTTTTTTTTTTTTTATTTTTATATTGGATATTCTCTGTATTTACACTTCAAATGTTATCCCCTTTCTCCCACTCCCATTTCTTTCCCCCTCCAGTTGATTCTATGAAGGTCCTCCCTTTCTCACCCACCCTCTCCACCACAGTACCTTGTTATTCCTATACTCTGGGAAAACAGAACTTCATGGGACCAAATGTCTTTTCTCCATTGATGCCAAACAATTCTATCCCTTGATATATGTGCACCTAGAGCCATGGGTTGTTGTACACTCTCTAGATGTACCCACGGGTTGGTGTTTTAGTCCCTGGGTGCTCTGGAGGGTCTGGTAGTTTGATAGTGTTGTTGCTCCCATAGGGTTGCAAACCTTTTCAGCTCCTTCAGATATTACTCTACCTCCTTCATTGTGCTCCCTGTGTTCAGTCTAATGATTAGCTGCAAGCATCCTCAACTGTATTTATATGGCTCTGATAGAGCCTCTGGGTGGGCATTCATATCAGGATCTTGCCAGTAAGCACTTAGTGGCATCAGCAATAGTGCTGAGTTTGGTGACTTCATATGGGGTGGATCCCTAAAGAAGTAGTCTCAGATTGATCTTTACTTCAGTTCCTGCTCCTCTATTTGTCCCTGAATTACCTTCTATGAGTATTTTGTTCTTAGAAGGACTGAGGCATCCATATTCTGGCTTTCCTTCTTTTTGAGTTTCATAGGTCTGTGAATTGTTTCTTGTGTTTCTGAGCTTTTTAGGCTAGTATTTACTTATCAGTAAGTACATGCCATATGTGTTCTATTGTGACTGTGTTATTTCACTCAGAATGATAGCTTCTAGTTCTATCTATTTGCCTAGGAATTTCATAAAGTCATTTTTTTCTAATAGCTGAGTAGTACTCTATTGTGTAAATATTCCATATTTTCTGTATTCATTCATCTGTTGAAAGATGTCTGGGTTCCCTTCTTCTTCTGGCTATATAATTAAGGCTGCTATGAACATGGTAGAGCATGTGTCCTTGATATATGTTGAAGCATCTTTTGGGAATATGCCCAACAGTGGTAAAGCTGGGTCCTCAGGTAGTACTATGTCCAATTTTCTGAAGAACCATGAGAATAATTTCCAGAGTGCTTGTATTAGCTTGCAATCCTACCAACAATGAAGTTGTATTCGTCTTTCTCCACATCCTCATCAATATCAGATGTTACCTGAGTTTTTGATCTTAGCCATTTTGACTGGTATGAAGTGGAATATCTGTGCTGTTTTGATTTGCATTTCCCTAATGACTAGGGATGTTGAACCTTCTTTTAAGTGCTTCTTAGCCATTTTTAGTTGAGAATTCATTGTTTAGATCTGTACCCCATTTTTAAAGAGGATTATTTGATTCTCTGGGGTCTAACTTCTTGGTTTCTTTTTACATATTGGATATTAGATCTCTATCAGGTGTAAGATTGATAAAGATCCTTTCCTAATTTGTTGGTTGCCATTTTGTCTTCTGGACAGTATCATTTGCTTTACAGAATCTTTGTAATTTTATGAGATCCCATTTGTCAATTCTTGATCTTAGAGTATAAGTTATTGGCATTCTGTTCAGAAAAGTTTTTCTCTGTGTGTATGTATTCTAAGCTTTCCCCCACTTTTTCTTCCATTAATTTCGGTGTACCTGGTTTTATTTGGAAGACTTTGATCCACATGGACTTGATCTTTGTACAATGAGGTAGAAATGGATTGATTTGCATTCTTCTGCATCCTGACTGCCAGTTGAACCAGCACCGTTTGTTGAAGATGCTGCTTTATTCCCCATTGAATATTTTTAGCTCTTTTATCAAATGACCATAGGTGTGTGGGTTCATTTCTGGGACTATGATCTTCTTCCATTGATCTACCAGCCTTTTTCTCTACCAATACTTTGTTTTTTTTTTTTTTCTTTTTAATGATTGCTCTGTAATGTAGCTTGAGGTGATTTCCACAGAATTTCTTTTATTGTTGAGAATAGTTTTTCATATCCTGTGTTTTTTTGCTTTTCTAAATGAATTTGCAAGTTGTTCTTTCTAACTCCATGAAATATTGAGTTGGAATTTTGATGGGGATTGCATTGAATCTGTATATTGCTTTCGGCAAGATGACCAGTTTTACTATGCTGATCCTTCCAATCCATTAGCATTGTAGATCTTTCCATCTTCTGAAATCTTCAATTTCCTTCTTGAAACTATATATATATAACAGAAAGAACAAACTGTTAAATGTCCTAAGGTTTTTACTTTTAATGCCTGTCTTAGTTTGGGTTTTTCTGTTGTGAACAGACACCTCTGACCAAGGAAGACAACATTTAATTGAGGCTTGTTTACAGGTTCAGAGCTCCTGTCCATTATCATCAAGTCAGAAACATAGCAACATCAAGGCAGACTTGGTGCAGGAGGAGATGTGAGTTCTACATCTTCATCTGAAGGCTGATAGCAGTATACTGACCTCCAGGCAGCCAGGATAGAGTACTAATGCTGTCACCCACAGTGACACATTTCAACAAGGCCACACCTCCTAAAAGTGCCACTCCTGGACCCAAGAATATACAACCATAACAAAGCCTGCCTTTACTTCTTCCTGTAAGTCTATATCTCCTAGACACTCCCAAAACAGTGCAGCTGACTGGAGATTGGGTGTTCAAATGCCTGAGACTATATAAGACATTTATCATTCAAAGTACTATAATAACTGACCAATTACTGCCTGATTAAAGTTCCACTATAGGAAATTGAATATAGGCCTAATGAGAAGTTAATACTATCATTTTCTTCAATATACATAGCAGCAAACTATCCCCTGAGCTCTTATCTCTCTACCCATAGATTACTCTTTTAGACTACACTAGAAATATTTCTGTGTGCAGTAAATTGTGGTTGAGACAGATATTCACATCTAATTGAAGTTCAGGGGTGCTCAGCCATATACATATATAACAGAAGTTGATTAGAATCTTCTATGTTTGACAGGGCTCTGTATTCATGAACACAGCAGCTATGGTTGTCTACATAAGACCTTTAAAAGATGACATCAATTTCTATCTGAGAACAGAAGGGGAAGTGGGTCATAGGTTCCTACTTATAACTGAGAAATTAGTGACAGTTGATGTTTCTGAGAGATGGGCAGTTAGTATTCATTTAAAAGTGTGGCCCCCAGGTAGTTTGAACATGCTCCAGAGGATTGCCCATATCCCTATGGATATATTTGGGAAGCACAAACTTGTCTCAATTGATTAATCAAAAAATAATTGAAAAACACTTAAAGTTGGAAGATGGTGAGTATGGATTAAAGGGGATAACTAGGGGTTGAAAATTTTCAAAATACATTGTAAGAAAATTTTAAAGAATTAGTAAATATATTTAGAAAAAAAGAAGAAAAATAACCCAGTTATGATAAAATAGACAAAGGCACTCACTACTGAGCCTGGGCATCCTGAGTTCCATTCTATGACTCATAAGTAGAATCTGAGAACTCACTCCAAAAAGTTTTCTTATTCTTCCACAGTACTAATACATGCAGTAACACATATTATGTACACACATGCATGAATGTGAGCATACACACACACACACACACACACACACACACAAACCAACACACAAACACAAACAGACACAAACACACAAAGACAAATAATTCATTACTACCACCACCACCACCACTACTACTACCACAACCACCACCACTACCATCAATAATTATTATTTAAATAATTAAAAACATATATTTGGAGTCTATTGTTGGACTTTGTTCTGTTATCTGTCTGTGTACAATGATGTCAATATTACCCTGTCTTAGCTACTGTGGTTGCATTCTAATGACATCAATAATACTCTCTCACTTAATCACTTCTCAGTTTTGGTCTTTTTAGGTCCCTTTCTTTTATATGTAGATTTCAAGATAATCTCAAATAGGAAATATTTAGGTAGTTGTTGAGCATTCCCCTATAGTTCAAGATACTTGGAAGCTAAGTCAGAAGAAATATATAAAACCATGGCTTTGACATCAACCTGGGCAACATAGCAGGTCCAATCTAAAAGAACAACCATCAAGCAACAACAACAGATAATTACATAGGTAATTATTAAGGCATTTTAACTGGAGTTTTCTAGTAACTTTCATGGATAATCAAGATTTGTTTTCCACCATGAAAATGGAAAGCTTATATGAGGCAAAGAACTTAGTCTACACAAAAAAATCTGCAACCTACAGATTGGAAAAAAATTCTTTACTAACTCCACATCAGATAGAGGGCTAATAGAAAAACCCATGGTCCCAGGTGCATATGCAGCATAACATTTTCTGACATCAATGAGAGGAGAGGCCTTCGGTCCAGCAAAGGCTCATTTTCCCAGTGTAGGGGAATACCAAGGCACTGAGGTGGGAGAGGGAGCATCTCTATGGAGGTAATGGGAGGGGGAGGGGGATACAATTGGGGGAAAAGAGTAACATCTGAAATGTAAATGCAGAGAATATCCAATAAAAATAATTTAAAAAGAAAAGAAAATAAGAATCTAACCACCAATAAACTAAAAAGGCCAACCAAAATTTTGAGTATAGAATTAAATAAAGAATTCACAACAGAGGAATCTCAAATGGCTTAAATCACCTAAAGAAATGTTTAGAGTCCTTAGTGATCAGAGAAATGCAAATCAAATGACCCTAAGATTCCACTTCAGACTAGCAGAATGGGAAAGATCAAAAACTCAGGTGATAGCAGACACTGTCAAGGATGTAGAGAAAGAGGAACACTCCTCCACTGCTGGTGGGATTACAGACTGTTTCTACTAATCTGGAAATCAATTTGGATTTTACTCAGAAAATTGGAAATGCATCTACCCAAAGACACAGCAATACCATTCTTGAGAATATACCCAAACGATGCCCCACTATGCCACAGGGACCAGTGCTCCATGATGTTCATAGCGTTTTTATCTGTGATAGCCAGAAGCTGGAAGAAAACCCAGATGTCCCAGGACAATAGAACAGATACAGAAAATGTGGTTCGTTTACACAATGGCATACTTTTCTTATTTTTAAAACTAGTGTTTGTCAGTATTATTATACAAAACTGCAAACTCTTTGTATTTCTTAGATATATAATATTTCATAGTATTATAAATAACACTTAACACATTTAAATTTTAATTTATTATTGATAGTGGTGTGCAGTGCTTATATCCCAAGGTCTTGTTATATTTATTGTTAATCCTGGTAGCTCTTCTATAAAGTCAGTTGAAACTCACATATAGATAAAAATATCCAAGTAAACAGTATTCTCTTTCCAACCTTGAGATTTCCCTCTCGAGTAGTATTCCTATTATACTAGCTAAAACATTCAGTATAAAAACCTAGAGAACTAATGGAAACAATTGTCCTTGACTTGTTCTTAAGTAAAGTTGTAAACATTTATCTGTGATCTATAAGTGTGATAATTCTGTTTTCATTTGTTTGTTTTTTTGGTTCTGTTTGCTTTGTTTTAATAGATTTTCTTTGCCAGGTTGAGCAGGCTCTTTTCTAGTATCAATTTGTTGACAGATTTTATTGGACATAGGTACACATATTTTTAAAAGCTTGTAATTCAGGTGGTCACAAGGTTTTATGATTTTAATCTATTAGTATGAACAGTTGTCTCAGGTACTGTTCTGTTGCTGTGACGGTGCACCAAAATCATAGGCAACTCTTATTTTAAAAAAGTAATTTAATAAGGGGTTCATTGATAGTATTAAATGTTTAGGCCATTATCATCATAATGGAAATCATACAGGCATGGTGATTGAGCAATAGGTAAGAGCTTTTACTTTCTGGTCAGTAGGCAACAGGGAGACAAAGAGAAAGACAGGGCCTGCCATAGGCTCTTGAAACCTCAATGCCAATCCTAAGTGACACACTTCCAAAAAGGGGACACATAATGATACCAGCAATGTAACACCTCCTAATCCTTTTCAAATAGTTTTAGTCCCTAGTGATCAATTATCCAAATACATGTGCCTTTGGTGGCAATTTCATTCAAACCAACAAAACAACAACACAAGGTTGAGTGATTTTGTAGTAGAAATCCCACCTGTCTCTTGCCCATAAAACTCTCCATGACTTTCATATTTTGTACAGTTTTGCTAAAGGTTTGTCAAGAACTTTTGCATCTGAACTTGGGAAAAAAATTATTTTCTTAAAATAGTCTTGCCCATTTCATTGCAGCGTATTTGACCCATATAATACATAGAGAAGTATTCCTAACTTTTTCTGAAAGAGGTGTAGAAGTTGTAAATTTCAATAAAATAAAAAAGTTGACTTAAAAAGATCTCAATTAAACTCACAAACTTTCAATAGAACTGCAAAAATAAAAAAAATTAAAAGACAAAATCAAATTTATAGTGTCAGGGATGTAAGAGAAAACTAACATGGCCTAGTTTACAGGAATAGCATGATCTTTAGGAAGGATTACAAACAGCTGTGTTCAAGTAAGCTGGCAGGCATCAATACAATACTTAAAGGACACATAGTACAAAACCTGATAGAAAAAATGGATTAAAAATTAGAGATATATGTAATGCATAAATAGGGCAAGTTATGAAATTTTAAACTTCACAGAACAAAATCTCAGACCCAGAGAACTTTACAAATTAATTATATCAAACATCTAAAAGCAAATTATTAATATAACTTTAAAATTCTTTTAAAGAAGTAAGAGAAACATTGATTCAGTGTTACAACTTAAAATCTTTATAATGTGAAGCCAGACATAGTACTTCAGTGAAAACCCTATAGGTACCTTTTTTTTTATGAGTATAGAATCTAATTTTCCCAACAAATTGTGTTGAGCAACATTACAGAAAGAATAACTCACCATACCCAAATGGAATTTATCTTAGGAAAGCAAGGTTTACTTAATATTTGGAAATTCATCACTGTAGTTGTCCATAATAATTTATAAAGGTGGAAGCCATATATTTTAATGAAAGCATAAAATACTTTTGAGAGATAAATGCTAAGTGCAATATGGATAAAGAAGCATTAGAATCCAATAATAAGCATATATGAAATCTCATATCCAATAACACTCTTACCATGTGATTAACATTAATTACAGCATACTTTACAGCATGAAGGAAGGAATGGCTTCAACCAGGGCTGAGAGAATAAGAGGGCTGCTTGCTCGGCCTTTGCAAACTGTGCATCAAGGGCTGGCTTTGGTGACACAACTCTAGTCAGAGATCTCAAAGGAGAGAGTGGAACATGAAGATTGCTTGAATAAACAGAATACTAGTGATCTTGGAAACACAAGACTCCAAATCTCAAAATAATACCAATCACATTTGCTCAATGGGCATAGATATAACATTTTATATTTCTATTCATTTATTGGTTAAATGTTGGGTTTATTTTGTATTTTTTGGACATTGCTTTTTGCCTAACATTTGGAACACTTTTTACTTTTCTTGAATTTTGGTGAAGAGTTGGATAGCTGTATTTTTGGATCAGATTGAAAATATGTTTTGAGCGTTTAGAAATATCACCATACTGTTTTCTCAGGTACCTTTACATCTTTAATATATGAGCTTTAATATTTGGTAGAATTTTTAGAATCTCGATTGGTGAGTGCTCTCTGGAGTAACGAAACTTATAAAGTGAATAAATAAATATGTCTCTGTGTCTCTGTCTGTCTCTGCCTGTCTCTTTCTCTGTCTCTCTCTCACATCTCTGTCTCTGTGTCTCTCTCTTTCCATACCTACCTAAAAAGAAAAACAAACAAACAGGAAAAATCCAACTAAAAGAAACACTAATTTTCTTAAATCAAATTAGTAACTCCAGATATAATCTATTCTGAAGTATGTTTCTTTTCCTTTGAAATTCTTTTGTGGTATGAATGTTTTTAGCTATTTTGAATTGGATGGCAACATTCAAAAAGGATAATGTTTCTCATAAAATACCAGATTCTTGGCATCTGTTTTAAAACTAGATAAACTCAGAATGAGATCCTAAGTTCCAAGGAGCCCCATCATCTAGCTAGCTCATGGTGGACCCTCAGCCAAAAATAAGTTCAGCCTGCCCACTGTAGATCCATCTTTCCACTTTCCTCGCATGTTTTTCTGATCTAATTCTATCAGTATTAGTCTCGCATCCAGGTTTTATAAGCAAATGAACTGATATTTGAGGTTTTATAGCCATCAATTCTAACAATGTTCAGTTAAGATAAGTCACTGGCCCAGGTCAGTCTGGTTGTGGGAAATGAATGGAAATTTTCAACATTGTCTTCACCAGTAATTGATAATTACTTAGTAAATTGCTGTCATGCATAGTACATTTTAAAACCTGGTTCAGACACTAGGGTAGAGAAACCATTTTTTTTCCAATCTGGATTTTTGTTTCTTTAACAGAGCTTCCATCTAACATAGTGGACAAAATGGGAAAAGCAAACTGTATTTGTGTCATGTTCGAGAAGGTTGACAAGAGAAGTGAAAATAGGTGTGTAGGCACCAGCAGGGTGTAATGAAATCCAAGGTTACTAAGCTCATAAAGGCCAGAGGTATTGCTGATAGCCCGGAGCTACAACAAAAACTTTTCTTGTACTCAGGATGTCTACAGGCTCCAGTATTCCTTTTCCCTTAGGAATTAAATTTCTCGTGAAAGTAGGAGAGAGTTTCTGCTTTTACCCAGATACTCTGAAATAGCTTTTAGAGTGTATGTCCTAGTAGAGAAATGTAAAACCAATGCCAGAATCAAAACATGCTTTTGAGAATACTATGGTTCTAATGGAACCAAGAGCCATAACATTGAAAAGGCCCATGTTTAGCACATAGTTTTCACAATGAAGGGAAAGCAGAGATCCCAGAAAAATCTATGAAGGACATCAAATTGGAAGCTGCTAAGTTCTCCATATATGCTACATATTAAACTTTATAACATCATCTTCTCTTAAAATTCTGTCTGAATTGGGGTAACTTGTATGAAGTAGAAAATATTGCTGAAAACTGAAGCAAAACAAGAAAAATTAAATGCAGGCAGGCATGATTGAGTACTGCTGAAGATCTCTGACCTGTGCTCCCGGACACTAATGTGAATGACCATAGCATGCGCACACATAAGGAAGGCAGAGTTTGGACCTGCTAGAGAACTCATTTTACACCCCTTCCCCTCTCTCTGCATCTTTATGTCTCTGTATATGTCTCTCCCTGCATTTTTCTCTCTGTCTCTATCATCTGTCTCTCTCAGACATCATATACATAGCAGAAAGCAATTTTCTTTCTACATAGTTTTATTCTTTTTAATATCAATTTTTCAGCATTGTAAAAACATATCCATATATGATAATATATAAATATGTGTGTATTTGAATTTATATACAAGCATTTTTAATGCAAATATGCATCTCTGTCAAGATTCATGGAAAGGAAAAATTCTACTTAAAAATTCCAAAACAAATCATGGATTCTACTGTAGTTTCCTTTGTAAAACAGTAACAGCATGACCACTGTACTGGCTCTCTTTGTGATTATTTCTATACACTGAATATTTCCAACTGTCTGTGGTTTGTAAACAGCAGCATATTTCTGGATCATATGAATTCTGCTCATTGGTGATATGGATGGGATTCAGTGTTGACATGAGAGGAAGCAAGACGTCCTCTATTTAGTTGTTCTTGCTGATGGAGAGCTCCCCATCACTCCAGAGTCTGAGAGATGCTCTGAGAGCAAAGTGAGACTGTGCTCGAGTTCTGAGAGCAAAGTGGGGCTATGTTAAAATTTTATGTGGATTATTCTGGACATGATATGCATCATACATGTCTAATTACCCCTGATCCCACAGATACTAAAGAAAATTGACTTTGAAACACAGACAAGAGCAGACAATTATGATGAAATGTTACTTATCTCTGCTGTCCTTATCAGAACTATTTTGATGTGGGTATTTCCAGGAGTATAGTATAAAGGTAATGGCTTTTTTTTTTTGAAAACACTTATCATGGTTTATATTGTAAATATTGTAAATCAGCTGATATTTGGAAAAGCAATTGAGAAATACCAAATGTTTGATGGGAAAATTGTTTGTAGTGCACTCCTTAAAAATATTAACATTATTATCAGTGTCATTATTAACATTGTTATCATTTTTTTCCTACAAAATGATAAATGTGAACTAATGAAAATGGTAAGCTAAAATTAGCCATTATACAATAAACATATGCTTAAAATAGCATGGCATACATGAAAACTGCAGAATTTTCTGCCTGTTTAAAAGAGAAGATATTATCTGATTAAGCCTGAGCACCAAAAATTACCTCAAAACGTTTATTCCAACATCATTTTCATACCAAGGGGACAGTGTGTTTTATATAATGCAATTTTATAAATCAATCACTAACCAAGGAGGTTGATAAATCTTGATTTTTTTTTTTGTGTTTGTGCCTAAATGAAAGCTACATAATATGCTGGGTACTTGACTGTTATCGCTGTTTCAAGCTTCTGAACTATTGTGCATATCCTCAGGTGACATTGTGCAGTGTGAAAAGGGACACCGATAATTTAGCAGCTTGTCCTGTGTGCCTGTATTATTTGATTTATGTGCTGTATCTGCTTCCTATGACACTGTCTGAACTCATAAATCTGAGTGAAAGAACAGGGACCCATAACTCAGAGAGGATGAGATGCCCTGAACCCTGAGGCTGAGCATAGAATGTGGAGTTGGAGCTCTGTTCCCTCATGGGTACCCTTGGGCTTCCAAGTGGCTTTAGGTTAGATATTCATCACAACGGGTCTCAGTGAGGACACATGACTATATTCCAGTGTGTGTGTGTGTGTGTGAATGTATGTATTGTATGTGTGTGTGTGTGTGTGTGTGTGTGTGTGTGTGTGAGAGAGAGAGAGAGAGAGAGAGAGAAAGAGAGAGGCAGTGTGTGAGTGTATGTGTGTATGTTTGTGCACACATGTATGCAGATTTATGTATGCTTCCATTGTTGTTTTTGCTATGTTTTTTTTTAATATTTGATGCAATGTAACATTGTAGCAATGCAGAGATTTGTATAAGGTACTAACTCATCAGAATCTGTATGCATTAATTTTAGGCCTTATAAGAAAAGAAGATGTCAGAAGCTACAAAGAAGAAGCTTTGTAATCTAGCCAATAATAAAGGACACATCAGCTTATGAAAGAGAATGAACATACAATAGAAGACCAGTGCTACAAAGCACCATAGGTTTCTAAATACACAACTATTTAGAAGTTCAGAAAAGGCACAAACTCTCTGAGGTGATATCTGAACTGTTTAGGAAAAGGTGAGTAGTGTGTGCATATTCCAATCATCCTTTGTGCTCTTGAAAATTTCAGGTATAACTCAAGATGGGCTTTTCTACTTTTTGTCTGCTATTACCTTGTTTTTATCACTAAATCTAGCTTTTTTTCTTTTTTTCTTTTCTTTTCTTTCTTTCTTTTTTTTTTTTTTTTTTTTTTTTTTTTTTGTTCTTAGTGAGACTTCAACTGAAATGGTGAGATTCATAGGAGATTTAGATTCACTGTCACAGACAAGTGGGTTTCCTGGTTCTGGCTTGAAGTATATACAGAAGAGGCCTATTCAACATGTTTTTTATCAAGTCATTTGTGCATCACACAGTTCTGAAGCACTTATTCTAAGTCAAGTAGTACTTCATTGAACGTATTTTATGGGAAAGAATGGATGCAGTTATCGCCCTCATTAGTTATTCAGACTATGAGGAAGACATGCTTCCATCAACACTGTTATTAAGCTACTAAGATGAAGAAAAGGCAGTATACCACCCCCAGAAAGATTCTGTTGAGGTTTATAAATGAAAATATAAAGAAATTGTCCAAGGAAGGAAGAAAACAACCACAACAAAAGGCAAGTGGGAGGCTGGAGAGATTTTTTAGGTGTTAAGACCACTGATGGTTCTTCCAGAAGACACAGGTTTGAGTTCTGGCATCTACACATCAGCTCCCAACTGTCTGTAACTTCAGTTCCAGGGAATCTAAGACTCTTTTCTGACCTTCATGGGTACCATGTAAGCATGGTGGACACACATGCCTTCAGAAAAAGCACTGATATCTGGAAGACAAAGTATATAAATACTTATGGAAAATAAACTAATTACAAATTTAAGGGTAAGTGGGTGTTTTTATTTCAGGCTAGCTAAAACATCCTGCTAGTTCTAAGATAGACAGATGAAAACTCTGGCTGTCTTGACTCACCATCAAATAATCTAAAAGGTAAAATGTTCTTCCATAACCATAACAAGATAGAATTTGTTTATTTTAACTGATTTTTTATCAAATTCTTCTAGAAACTGCATAATAGGTTTAATATTTAAACTTTTGTTTTGTTTTTTCTTTATATATACATTTTTAAAAATTGGATATTCTCTGTATTTACATTTCAGATGTTATCCCATTTTCCCCAATCCCATCCCCACTGTAACTACCATTGCACCATGAAGGTACTCCCTCTTTCAACCACCCTTTCCCACCTCAGCACCTTTATATTCTCATACATTGGGAAAACAAAACAAGCCTTCACTGGACCAAAGGCCTCTCCTCCCTTTGATGTCAGATGTTGATATCCTCTGCTGCATATGCACTTGAGGCCATGGATATCTCCATAAGAACTCATTGATTGGTGGTTTAGTACCTGGGAACATGGTGGGTTTGGTTATTTGATAATATTGTTCTTCAGAGGTTGCAGACCCTTTCAACTCGTTGAGATCTTTTTCTAGCTTCTTCACTGGGGTCACCATGTTCAGTCTGGTTGTTAGCTGGAATCATCTGCCTCTATTTCATTATGGTTCACAAAAAAAAAAGTCCAACTACCCTCTCAAAAACTGTGGAACAATGTCACCCTCCATACTTAGTAGTCTTCAAAATCAGGAATTTTAGAAACTATTTGTGTGACATATAATACATTTTTATTTCTAAGTTATTAAAATATGTTTAATTTTTTACTAATGATCTATAATTTTTGAGATTATGACATAATGAGACCATTTCTTCTAGCATGCAGTTCCTTCTACTCTGACTTAAACTTCAGGAGGACTGTGCTACTAGCCCCTCCCAGGGTCCCTCTAATCTGTGGATGAAAGACACACACACACACACACACACACACACACACACACACACACAAGCTTATTTGTTTTCTTTTTTATTGGATATTCTCTGTATTTTCCATTTCAACTGTTAATGCCTTTTCCCTCCACTCCCAGCCCTGCCCTGCTTTCTCTCCTCTTGATTTCATGAAGAAGCTAACTCTCCCAACCACCCACTGCCACATTCAGTGCATTGGCATTGCCATATTCTGGGAAAATGCACCTTCACTGGACCAAAGACCTCTCTTTCCATTGATGTCAGATAATGCTTTCATCTGCTACATATGCAACAGGAGCCATGGGTCTTTTTATATGTACCCATTGGGTGGTGTTTAGTCCCTGGGAGCTCTGGAGGGTCTGGTTGGTTGATAATGTTGTTGTTCCCATGGGGTTGCAAACCCTTTCAGCTCCTTCAGACCTTTCTCTACCTCCTTCATTGGGGTCCCATGTTTATTCTGATGATTAGCTGCAAGCATTCTCAACTCTATTAGTATGGCTCGGGCAAAGCCTTTGAGGAGGCTTTCATATCCAGCTCCTGCCAGTAAGTAATTTTTGGCATCAGTAATAGTGTGTGGGTTTAGTGCATTCATATGGAGTGGATCCCCAGATGAGGTAGTCTGAATAATTTTTATTTCAATCCTTGCTTCCTTATTTGTCTTTGTATTATCTCCCATGAATGTTTTGTTCTCTCTTCTAAGAAGGACTGAGACATACACATTCTGGCTTTTCTTCTTCTTGAGCTTTATAAGGTCTGTGAATTGTTTCTTGGCTATTCTGAGATATTTGTGCTATTACCACTTATCAGTAAGTGCATCGCATGGGTGTTCTTTTGTGACTGGGATACCTCACTCAGGATAATAGCTTCTAGTCACATCCACTTGCCTAAGAATTTCATGAGTCATTCTTTTTAATAGCTGAGTAGTATTCCATTGTACAAATGTACCAAAATTTATGTGTCTATTTTTCTGTTGAAGGAGGTCTATGTTCTTTCCAGTTTCTGGGTATTATAACTTCTGGCTGTGAACAAAGTGGAGCATGTGTCCTTAAGACTATACTTTTAGAAATCATTTCTATAGTTCATTACAAGCTTATTTTTGATTCTTTAGCCCAATGGCCAGATTCTTCTAAGTCTTTCTTAGCCATAGTACCCTTCCGTTCATCCCCCCTCCTTACATCTGCCTTACACCTTTGTAGTTACCTTTAGTTCTAGCTCAACACCCTAAATTTGGCCTCAGCTCAGTTGTTCTTTAATTTGCTACCTGATACCCCAGGCCCAGTTGAGGAATTGGCCAATGGCCTCTCCACCCTGGATTTAACATGGTGAGTGACTTTTTTCCTACAAAGCATGGCAAATTTTTTTCTGCCTCTTTTACATCTGGTAGCCTGCCTGTAGAAAAACTGAAAGTTCCACCTATTCTGCTCAGCCATTGGCTACTACCATCTTTAATGATTGATAAAGAAACAATTGGAAAACAGAAGCTTCTGGGCTCACATGCACATTTGCCTTCAGAGCATCAGAACCACCTTACAATTTCTCTCTTACTTTTTTGACTTTTATAACCTTCTATTCATTACTATTTGCTCTTTCTAATTTATAATTTTTCCCTTTAGTTGTTACTATAAACCTCTTTGTCTCAGTCTTTCTGTCTGTCTCTCTCTCTTCCTCTCTCTATATTTGTGTATATTTTAAATGCATAACTAAAGCCTGATCAGCCTATATAAACTTACTTTACTTCTATTGATATGTACTTTCATGTACAATACTGACAGTGTGGTATTGGTATGGTTGTTCCTGGGAAAGACTATTTCTCCTGATCACATTATTCTGTATTTGTTTCTAGCTCTTTGTCTATGTTCCAGGCCTCCTCAGTTTTTCCCTATCCATGTTAGCATGTTTATTGGTGTTTTCCTTGTTTACCTTATAAAAAATTTTCCTTTGCAGCAGATAAAGACCATTACAAAAACAACAACCAAGCAAAGTGCGGAGTTGTAAAACCCAATCCCAGTGAATAGATTTGCAATACAATTCTGGCCACAGAAGCTTAGGGAACATTGCAGAAGAGGGGACAGAAAGATTTCCTGAGCCAGAGTAACAAGAAATTTTCAGGAACAATGTGTCTACTAGGCACATCAGTACTCTACACCTAAGATCTCACGAACATGTGGGTCATAGTTTTATTTTGTATTAATATTGATAGATATAAAACATATAAGCAAAATATATTTTTGTATTCTGTTAATTTTTAAGGGTAACCTGGTCTTAAGACAAAAAATATTTAGAACTAAAAATATAATAATTTACCTTAAATGGAACACTTTGAGAGGGATACTATGCTAGTTGGGCAAAATAGACAATATCTATAATGCCGGGATGACAAGGCAAGAGGATCACAAATTTGACGCTAGTCTAGGCTATATTAGGAGGTCCCATAACAAACAAACACTATACAAAATAGAAATGTGAAACCATATCTCAGCTTGTGTA
The DNA here is from genome assembly GCF_963924665.1 of Micromys minutus. Classification (NCBI taxonomy): domain Eukaryota; kingdom Metazoa; phylum Chordata; class Mammalia; order Rodentia; family Muridae; genus Micromys; species Micromys minutus. Next base: position 191,638,742 of record NC_137969.1, on the reverse strand, counting down.
GATGCTTATCCATATTTAACACTATATGGTTTTTGATGCACTAATATTTAAGCAGATATTTTGAAAGGGCCACTTATCTTCTTCTCAACATGTCTGGTTTTAAGAATTATCCCTTGTACTCTTCTTAACTCTAATGATTACTTCTCATATATTTTATTCATGATTTTCCATCAAATGGCATTTCAGAGCATGAGCCCATGTGTGGGGTCATATACAAGAGGAAAATTGCAGGGCAAACATGTTTACCCATAGTCAACACTGTAGCTAGGAAAAGTAAAGAGGTGTTCTGTTTCCTTTCCTTGTGTGTTTATGGTTCTTCTATGAGAGTTGCTCTGTCTCCCAACTTGTCACACTGACATTCCATACACCAGGGAATCAAGCCTTAACAGGACCAAGGGTTCTCCTCTTTTTGATGCTAGTCAAGGACATTCTCTGGGGCACATGTGGCTGGAGCCATGAGTCTCTCCATGTGTACTCATTGGTTGGTGGTTTAGTCCATGGGAGCTCTCAGAAGGTTTGGTTGGTTGATATTGTTGGTCTTCCATTGGGGTTGCCAATTCTTTCAGTCCTTTCTCTAGCTCCTCCTATGAGGTCCCCATTCTCAGTCTGATGGTTAGCTGCAAGCATCTTAATCTGTAACAGTAAGGCTCTGGCAGAGCCTCTCAGTAGACATCCATATCAGGATTCTGTCATCTAGTGACTGGTGTGGTGGCTGCATATGGGATGGATCCCCAGGTAAGACAAGTTCTCAACCTTTCTAGTACTGCAATATTTTAACACAGTTCCTCATGTTGTGCTGATCCCCAGCTATAACATTATTTTTGTTGCTACTTTATACCTATAATTTTCTATTGTTATGAATTATAATATGAATATCTGTGTTTCCTGATGATTTTAGGAGACTCCCAAGGAGATTGTGACCCAGAAGTTGAGAACTATTGATTTACAGAAATAGATTTTTGTTTTTTGCATTTACATGCTTAATGTATTAGTATTTAAAACACTTGAATAATCAAATTTTTCCTTTCAAATATTCTCATTTGGATTTTAAGTGCATTCCTCTGTGTGTGATTTTAGAGAAGAACACTTAAAGGGCAAATGCTTCCTATACAAATTGAGGAGTTTGTTTTCAAATTGAAGTAAGGTTGTCACCTGAACAGAATTTTTTGAAAAATATGCCACGTAAAACACAAACTGCTTCAAATGACAGAAAGAAGAGACACTTTGTCATAATTCCCTTTCTCTAACCAAATATCTAGATGGGAACAGTTGTAGGACAAGAATGCCAAAGCTTTCATTGTGGCAGACACAGCTTACAGATAGCATTAGAGAAAACTCATTGGAACCCCTGCTACCCACCAGAGATAAAATGACTGAAGTCTTTTGAAGTGGATGTTGCCTAAACAACCTGGTGATCTTTTGATGTTTTATGGATCTAGCATTCACCTGAATTCCCCATATCCTGAGCATTATTTAGACTCTAATCCTGATTATTTTTTTCTCTCAGTAAATGGAATCTATTCTGATGAAGGGAGTCCCATGTATTTTGTACCCTCCACCAGTAGAATCCATCTTTATACTTATAACAAATCCTTATTCCCTAGCCTCTTACCTGAGCACTGTTTATCATTCAATAGAACTCATTCTTATGAGGAAGGTTATGGGGGCTTTGCTAAATAGTTGTATCTTGAAAGGGAGTTTATATCATGTAAATATATCTGAATCTTTGCTGTGACAATTTTTACATGGATACTTTTCCCCCCCTCAATGCTTTATTGTACTTAAACAGAGAGGTAAGAATCTAGAAGGATTTGATCCAGAGCCAGCTAAAGGGGTGGTGACCTCACCTCATTTGGATTGTTGCCCTGTGGGCTGTAATGTTTGCAGGGTCCCCAAAAGTTATAAAGTATGTCAACCAACCACAACTTGGGATTTTAGAATAGATATAACATTTGAAATCCCTAACAATAAACAGCATGGGAAGAATGCTGATATACTTGGAGTGTGTTCTTTGAACTGGTAGAAACATCATAAGCAGAAGATTTGGGCAGTGCAGAAAGAAAGGGGAGAGGGAGAAAGTAAGTTGTATACTTAAGGGAACACCCCCCACTCTTTGTTTCCTGGGCATATCATTCTAGTCAAGGACTGTGATACTTTTCCAGACAATTTTACTGACATGAAATGAGCAGCCTAAATTACGATGAAATCAGAACAGCCAACCACCTGGGAAGCCATTAAGAATTTAACATGAGGGAGTGTGGATTCTACTTGTCAAAGAGAATATTAAAGGACTATTTGATATAAAATGCAACTATCACAGCACCGAGGGCCGGATTCCTCTGCTGGGTTTTCCTTGAACTCATCACCTTACAAAGTTAAACACTGAAAGGGATGCTTCACAAGAGCAGCGTATTTTGTGCCAAAACATAAAAACCTAGATCAAATACATAGGACAGAGATTTGATGGGATAGGTATCAATTGAATAGCTGTGTGACAGAAAAGAAATCCAAAGGGAAGAAAACCAGTGAAATTGGAACAGAGGAAAATAACAGAGAATTTGACATATAAAACTGAATTAAATTCTATCCCTACAATGTTGTTATGATTGTATCCTCTATATACTTAATCTCCTTCATCTTAAGATAGGAATGATATCTACTTCATAAGAGTGCTGTCAGTTTTAATGAGCAAATCACCTGCTATGATGCCTAGCATGGCACCTAGCACGGAGTGGAGTTTATTAAATATTACCAAGCCTTTCCTATCTTTACCCTTAATATTGTGGTTCATTTTATTCAACTTTTCTGATATTTTAAGTAACTTTTTATTTGAACTCTATGTAGGTTTGTAGAAAAGTCATTAAGTCAGCATTGAAAATTTCCTGGACATTCACTGCTTCTCTCCTTTTTTCTCTTTAAAATGTGCTTCTGTTCATTTGTTCTGTTACAATGAATGCCTTGCAGCAGTTTGTAATGTTTGTAATGTTGTCTCACTATTTAATAGTAACTATATGGGATGCCAAGCCCTTTCTGCTCCTAGGTACTAAATAGGATAAGGATACCAGTTTCTTCTAGCTTCTTGTTTCTGGCCTTTATTCCTTGTTTGTTTATGGACATTGTTTTCACTCTTCAAGTTTTTATGGAGGTTTTCTATGTATCCATGCCTGAGCTTAAAACTGTTCAATGCTCTGAACCAATCCAAGTAGCTTTTCTAATTTTCCCAGTATTAAAATGTGATCTGTCCATAAGGTGTTTTAACAGCATCAGAGGAAGAAAATGAGTTAAGATAGAGTAACTCATGTGAACTCTCATAGGCAGATAAATTAATGCCTTTGCTCTCTCTAAAAAACTTGCATTTAAGAGAGGACGCTTTCATAAAACTAGACTACCATGCCCAAGGATTACCAAGAATGACTGGAGGTGTAGTTGCTATGTTGTTAAGAAGGAAAGAAGACTTGAGAGGCTTCAGTCTTCTTGAAGGGCTTCTGCTAACTCAGAAAAAAATATGCTTAACTTCTCCAGGCATAAAAACTTTTACTGCTCTGGAGGCCTCGGTTCAGCTCACTTCAGACTGTTGATGTGGCTTACTAGTACTTCTGTCTGTCAGTCATCCAACTGTCCATCTAGACCCAGTTCCACTATTTGCCTTTATAGGATTTAAGGTCCTTACCCTCACTCCTGTTGTGGAGTGTTGCCTGAAGGTCAGCCAAGCTCTAACTGCGGTTTGATCAGAATCTGAAGACGATATCTCTGGCCTCTTCAAATCTTTATAGGCTTTTGCTAACTTACAAACCCAGGCACACTTATACATAAACACATACAGACACATGCATAGATACACCAACACACACATACATACACACACACAAACACATACACACACACACACACACACACACACACACACACACACACACCCAAACACACGCACACACACACACAAACAGAGAGCAAGATTTACTATGTGATGTCTAATGTATAATTTGAAACATTTACATATAAAAGGAAGGAAGACAGAGAGAAAAGAAAGAGAAAAACCTTTATTTGCTTTGACTAACAACTGCAGGAAAGCAGGGCTGTTTGGAAAATTGTTGCCAAAAAAACCAGTGTAGCTTGTAAACTTATTTTTATTCAATAAATTTTGACACTGTTAAAAAATCAACTTGTCTGATATGTCCTTGACATACAAAGGTCATGATGCAAAGGGATGAGGGCAAGCTTCAGTGTTGCAAGGAGGGCAGGTTGCAAGGCTGAATGCCAGCTATTGAGGTTTTAGAGCTATGTAGAGGAGGTGATATTTTAGAGCATCTTCATGTCATTCTGAAAATTAAAATACTGAGCTTAGTGTCATGAATGAAACATCATTTAAATACCCTAGATCCAAACAAATGCAAGTCAAAACACTTATCTCCAGTAGTTTGAAAAAAAAAAAAAAAAGAATTGTGTTTTTTTTTCTCCTGAAAGCAATTCCTCTGGCTGTGGACCTTGGTACAACACTTTTGGAAAAAAAAATAATGAAGACCAATGCTAAAGGCTAGAAAATGAAGAATGATTCAAAGGTGTGAAAGAACTGGGAAAAAAGATAAAAAGTAGTGACAGAGTTTATTTCATTCCCATCATGAGATCTGGCCATGGCTATATTGCTTATTGCCTTCAGTTACCAAGGCCACAAACCATTATTTTCAAAGGCTCATTGCTCTGTATGAGCATCAGGATTTGATGGGAAGATAAGGGAGTGTGCGATGAAAATTGTCTGACCCTCTCCATGATAGGATTTTTTTTCTTGCTTCTTAAGAGAATAAGTAGAGAAAGGAAGTGCTTAGAAAATAATACTAATAATAACATTAATCACCATTATTAAGTCTTTGTTAGAGTATTGGACTCTGATAAGATGATTTTATCTTTTATTTTCTCATTTGTGTCTCCATTGTCATTACAAACATGGAATACATAAATCTCTAAAACTAAAGTGGTCAAACTTAGTGGTGGAAATTTTAATTCAAGTTTTAATAGGCACATAGCAACAGTTAATCTTATGGAAAGCATAAATTAACCAGATGAGCTATATACTCATAGACAATATAGTTTAAATTATATAATGAAGATTAAAGCAGTGAAATAAAACAAATGAATATTCAGCATCTTTTGAGATGTTTATCTGGGATTCTCATGAATCAAGCTTAGGCTTCCTTGGAGGCAAGATTAATATACCTGCATATGAACAGTATAATTTTCCATTGGTTTTATGTTATCATGATAATGAACATTTTAAATGTATGAGCAGAAAGCAGTTATCAGAGGGATGCAAACCAGAATTTCTTCTCTTTCTAGTAATAATTGGAGCTTACAAAAACATTAGATATTTTTAACGATTTCCTATGAATCTACTAGATAACTGGAGACTTCATTACTTTTCTGTGGCAGTACAAGCCCAATTCAATATTCATTCACAATGAGGTCTTTTCTAGTACTATCTGCTTCCAGTGGACTGTTTGTAGAGAACATGCATCAGCCTTCCATTTGCTTCGCATATCTGATATTAAAGGTTAATTCTGTTGGGCAAATCTTAGTAAGAAGGGAGACAACACTGTCAGAGAACCAGTACGGCCTCAGGCAATGGTTCTTAAGGTACAGACACTTCCAAATTATGCTACACAAATTGCTCATATCCTACATTATCTAGGCTTCATGTTACATGAGGAAAGAGAGCAGCATACAAGCATTTCAGGACTCAGATGTCACAGTCTATGCAGCAGTACCTTCACTTCTCAGCCCATTCTCTGCACAATCTATGTCTGAGGTAAAGAGGGTTTTAAAGCCATCCAGAGTGTGCACTTTTAACACAAGTTTTTTACACAACTCAGTCCAAAATTGATCCTGCTGTATACTTGGACATGGAATTTTAAAGAGTTAAATATGATTCTGAATTTTGTTTTATTGTCTCCCGAGTATCTGCAAAATAAAATGATTGCTAAACTGTTAGGGTTACCATGGTAATTACTATTCTCCAAGGAAGAAGTTATTTGTGAAGCAAGAAACACAACTTATTGTTTGTAGCTCTACTGAAGAACCACATGCAGCTGCATTTATATGACTTAGATAAAAGAACTCAGGTAACAGCAGATACGGGTGAGGATGTGGAGAAATGGGAACACTCCTTCACTGTTAGTGTGATTGCAAACTTGTACAACCACTCTGCAAATCAGTCTGGTGTTTCTTCAGAAAATTGGACATAGGACTACCTGAGGACCCAGCTGTACCACTCCTGGGTACATACCCAAGAGATGCTTCAATATATAACAAGGACAGATACTCATCTATGTTCATAGTAGCCTTATTTGTAATATCTAGTAGCTGGAAAGAACCCATGTGTTCTTCAATGGAGGAATGGATGCAGAAAATGTGGTACATTTACATAATGGAGTGCTACTGAGCTATTAGAAACAATGACTTCATGAAATTCCTGGGAAAATAGATGGAACTAAAAGCTATCATCCTGAGTGAGGTCATAGAGTTACAAAGGAACACACATGGTATGCACTCACTGATAGGTGGATATTAGCCCAAAAGCTCAGATCACCCAAGAAACAATTTACAGACAATATGCAGCTCAAAAAGAAGAAAAAAAAACAAAGTATAGATTCTTCAGTCCTTTTTAGATGGCAGAACAAAATATTCACAGAAGAAAATACAGGGAGAAAGAGTGGAGTAGGGTCTGAAGAAAAGGATGTCCAGAGACTTTCTCACCTGGGGATAAATCCCATATGCAGTCTCCAAACCCAGTCACTATTGCTGATATCAAGAAGTGCTTGCTGAGAGGAGCCTAAGATAGATGATGTCTCCTCAGAGGGTGTGCCAGAACCATACTGATATAGATGAGGATGTTCACAGCTAACCACTGGACTGAGCACAGGGACTCCAAAGGAGGAGTTAGATAAAGGACTGAAGGAGCTGAAATAGTTTGCTACCCCGTGGGAACAACAACAATATCAACCAACCAAATCCCCCGGAGCTGCTAGGTACTAAACCACCAACCAATGAGTACTCATAGAAAGACTCATAGCTCCAGCTGCATATCTAACAGAGGATGCGTTAGGTCTTTGGTCCAGTGAAGGCTCATTTTCCCAGTGTAGGTGAATTCCAGGGCGATGAGGTGGGATTGGGTAGTTGGGAGAAGGGGCATCTTAATGGAAATAAGAGGAGAGGCAAAGGGGGATGAGAGAGGGAGGAAAGGTGATAGAATTTGAAATGTAAATCTAAAAAATATTGAATAAAATAGATTTTTTTTTAAAAAAAGAGCCTGCTTTGTGAAGTATCCCAGCCTTTATTGCAAGGTTGTTTTTATGTGGCTCATGTGAGAGGATATGATAGAATATAACACCATGCATAGCTACAGAAGTCCTGCTAATTGGACCCTTTGCCTTCTAAAGATAGTTTAAGTTTGTGGATAACCTCAGAATCTAGATTTTAGAAAAATATCAGTTTAGTAAAGCATCTGAAAAGATATTTCAACATGTCTCACCACCATTTTTTTTAATCCATACATTGTATCAATGTGGTGCTTTTTAAAGTTTCAGTGAACTATTACTAGTGTTTGCTGGTATTTTGATCTTAATGTCTTGGCCTTATCTTCATTGAAACACAGTTTTTTACCTGGCTCTATTCACTGATCCTAGCAATCTTTGTACAGAATCATGCCTTTGCCAAGGAAGCTGAATTTCCTTTGTCCATGTAGAAAGCTTTTGTTTAGGCACCATTTTATCCAACAATAGTATGTTATGTAAATTGAAAAATTGATCCTTTTTGTGGTCCCCTTGTTACAGCCAGTCCATCTTTGTTTAGACATGTACATTAAAAACTGGGATGTAAATCTGCCTACATCAAATGGTAGCTATGCCTTTTTAAGGTAGACTGGGGCAATAGATTTAAGGACAGAGACAGCAGTGTGTAGAGCAGAACTATACCTCATGCATTTAAACCCCCTTTCATTTTTTGCCCCAGTGTAGTGGCCAAGTTTCTTCTCTGTAGCTTCAGTTTTCAATTAAAGTGTGACTTTAAAAAAGTTTCATGGGTTACTTTTAAATGAAATCAATTAGTATCTATAAAATTAGAGTAACTCTGGGAATACAAAATGTCAATGGTTCTCAATCAAGTATTTTAAAAATCTTTGCATTTTCTCTGAGCATCTCAAGTTACTTGCTTAATAGAGATTTGTTTGTTCTTTTTCTTTTGTTATTAGGAAGCGATGAGCCAATGAGCCTTCTGTTCCTTTGTGTAATCTTTTCATTCTTTGAGAATGAATGTTCATCCAACTTCTAGGTGAAAATGACCTTGCAGCCACTGTAGTAGCTGGGCACACTGGCCCATTCTATTGTTGAACTGCATAAGTGCTCTACTACCAAACACTCAGTTCTTGGGTAAAAGAATCTTGGCACAATCTGACCCAGGTAAAGAGCAAGAGAAGGAATATTGATTTATTTCCTTTACATATCAATGGGCAAAATGCATATGTCCATCTTAAATAAACAATAGCAAAAATAATTAAAGGGCAGAGGTGTGATTTGATCCTTAAACACCACATTGCCTATTTTGTGGGAATATTTTTTAGCATCTCATTTTTCAGGAGGTATTTGGAGAAAATAAGACTTCCTTGACATTTCTAAGCCACTGGGATGCTTCTAATTTGTTTCTAGGGTATTTAATCTATAAGACATTCCGGGGTGAATAATTTATGTAACAAAACAATGACAACAAGGTCATAGAAGAAATATGACTTTACAGTGGGGAATATTCATGACATGATGCTATCTGAGACAAGCTTCCTGAATATTAAAGAGTTCTTCCTAATGTTAAGCTCCAATTAAATAAGCAGAAAGGTATAAAAAAGAAAATTGGATTCCTTTTGTATTAGAAAAATTAAGCAAATTCCAGGATGGCAATTATAATATTGCTAATTGAAAAAATGTCACCTACTGTCTGTCCACACAAAGATGGTAACTGGCATTATTTTCCTTTGTGACCTACTTGCAATATAAGCCTCAGAGTAGCAGATACTTGGCATCAATAAATTAGATATTCATAACCTGATTTATTCAGTGATACATACCCTCAATTATTTATTTGCAGTTGCATTTCAACTTAGAGAAGAGTCAAGACAACAATGTTGGCTGTTTAAGATGGTTTATAGATTGAGTGTCTGACAAGACCTAAGACTGCTCTTCATTTACTGTCAGAGTAGGTTTTATGTTTTGAGAGGAATGATGGCTTCTTATGCAGTAGAACAAAAAATAGCTGTATAAAAATATGAAGAGATCTTAGACACAATGAAGGGCATGGGGAAAGACTGCCTCTTCAGACCACAAAATTTAAGTAAATTCATAGACAGACAGACACATAGGTAATAACATGTTCAGGATGACTGAGGAAAGGCTAGTGCACAGCAGCAGAGATAGATCAGTAGAGATTTTGCAGAGAGAAATTAGAACCCACATGGCAGAAAGGAGAATTAATGTTGTAAGCATGCTACCAGGTTTAATGATTCCTAGGCAGAAGGTAAAATGAGGGTGAAAAACAAGATTGTGATTTTGATATGAACACACTTCTTCGGTAGGAGATCCTGGCTATGGAATTTCTGGTAGCCAAGGACTCACAGATAACATCTTACTAGGTAGTAGGGTACCTGTTGGTTCTCTGAAATTAGAAAAGCTGTTCCAGGTATTGTGGCCTGTGGCAAGAGACACTCATATAAATTCTAAATTAAGGCTGAAGAGACCTTGGTGTTTGCAGATCTCCATCCTCAACTAACTTGATTTCTTTGATACTATGTGCACTAATTGGTAATAATTCATAATTTATTAAAACTATCTTGGATTAGTTATAGACAATTATTCTTCAGCCTCTAATGTACAAGCCAAAGCTTTTAGAAGATGCAGGTAATAAAAGCTTATTTCTGATTCATCTTAAGTCAAAAAATACTCATCATCTGACCAGTGTCCCTACCATCTTCCATGTCTTCAAATTCTGTGTACCTTCGACAGGACAATGAATGCAAAGGAAGAATGAAAGAAATTTAGTTCAACATGGAACAACCTAGGCCTCTGCTATTGTCTGTATGGGCAGGATCCATTAATAGACTCTTTTTATTTGCACCCATATCTAGTGACACATTGAGGCCTCTGAATATATTCAGCACAGAATCTAGATGCTGGAGCAGACTGATTTCTCCTTTAATTCACACCATCTATTTTTTAAGATCAAAAATTTATGTTTCTCAAGACAAAACTGAGCCCATTTTTTTACTCCTTCTGTACTCATAGCAACTATGTTAAATATCATCCCTCACCTTTACAAATAACTATGTAAGATTATTCACCCTAAAAAAACTAAAATGGAAGAATATGTAATCTCTGTTATACCTCTGTGTATTAGGAAACTGTGGACATGTCTGAACATGTCTTCTCACTATTACAGAGATCAGATGTCCAGCATTTTTTAAAAACAGCTATATACTCTACTCATGGAGAATATTCCATCTCTTCTTGTCAGCTCCAGAAAAATTTTTTTTATATTTGTCTTGCACTTATTTCTAGTCACTGATTTTAATTGTTAATTGGTTGGTTTATTAGTTTATTTGTTTGGTTTTACCAATTAGACACAAGTTTTGTCATTTGTTAAAAACAAAATAAGCAAACAAACAAATAAACATAAAGCCAATAAAGTGAGTGGATGCATCCACCAGATTGACCTGTGGGCATGCCTCTTTCCATTTTCTGGATTAGCTGATGTGAGAAGACCTATCTCAAGGTAGGTTGTTGTTGCATATAAGAGGAAGACTGAGAAACTATGGGGAGAAAAAAAGTAAACAGCACTCTTCCATGATATCTACTGCACTTACTGCCCCCTACCCTGATTTATGTAGCAATGAACGATATGACCTGATATTTTCAAGCTGAAACAAACCCTTTCTTCTCTAAGTTGCTTTGCTTATAATATTTTATAATACAGCCATAACTATGACAGTATTAGTCATAAAATCTTCCTTCTCATTATACAGAATATTATCATTTATCTTGACAACAAATATATTGCTCAATTACAGATATCCATTGCTTCATTTCTATAAGATCTGTAGCAAAACACCATCAATTTTTGAGGAAAAAAATTATGATTCTTGAGACAAAAACACTTTTGTATTTTGTAGCAAAGTATTGTCACCAATTTACATTCATCATTTTCAATTCTCCTCCAGTTCATCTTGAATCCCCTCTAATCAGGCTCCTATGTCCTTGCCGCACTACTGATCTTTACACTGATATTTTGAAGCCACTTTTGCTAACAAATGTTTACTTCTTCCTTAGCCAAACAAGGTCTGAAAGCAAGCTGAAAGTCTGGCATCTCTACCTTTCTTTTGGATCTTAACATTTATGAAAGCAGCAAGGTAACTTACTGTCATTAAACTTTTCCCCAAGGAAACATAAATTCCAGGAAAAGAAAGAGCTCCAAGGGTTGAAAGTCATTCAGATGAGGACAATTATTGAGAGCAAGGATGTCATCCAAGCACTCAGTTACCAATAATTTATCAAATTACTGCACAGCTTTGCAGGGCATACTTCCTTGCTCTAGAACTAAGATGATGCACACCGGACTAGAAAGGAAACTGGCATACCTTGTCTCATATATAAATCTAAACATTACTTTAATAAGTATAAGATGCACCCAGGATCACTACATACATTTATGTGTTCTTCTTCCCAATACAGCCACAATGAATACATCTCCTTTTTCCTATTATTCAACATTTCTTTTTAATTGGGGATCATTGGCCAAGCATTGCCGGTTATATATAATGAAGCCTGGCATTTGCCTTATAAAAACAAAAACAAACTAAATGAAACAAAACTAAACAAACAAACAAGCAAGCAAACAAAACTAACTCCAGCCACAGTACAGGTAAGACTCCCAAGAACATTCTTTATCTTATAAGATCTCTCACTATCGGCGGCTGGATATAAAATTAACTCAAACAAATCAGTAGCCTTCCTCTACTCAAAGGACAAATATGCTGAGAAAGAAAGTAAAGAAAAGATGCCCTTCACAATAGCCACAAACAGCATGAAATACCTTGTTGTGGTCCTAACCAAGCAAGTGAAGGACCTGTATGACAAGAACTTCAAATGTCTGAAGAAGGAAATTGAAGAAGATCTCAGAAGATGGAAAGATCTCCCATGCTCATGGATTGGAAGGATCAACATTGTAAAAATGGCCATCTTATTAAAAGCAATCTACAAATTCAATGCAATCCCCATCAAAATTCTAACTCAATTCTTTACAGAGTTGGAAAGAGCCATTTGCAGATTCATCTGGAATAACAAAAAACCTAGAATAGTGAAATCTATTCTCAACAAAAGAAAAAAAATTCTGTGGGACTCACCATCCCTGACCTCAAGCTATATTACAAAGCAATTATGTTACTGAAATCCTTATAACACATAGGCACAGGGGAAAATTTCTTGAACAGAACACCAATACCTTGTGCTCTAAGACCAGGGATGGAGAAATGGGACATAATGAGATTGCAAAGTTTCTATAAGGCTAAGGATACTGTCAGGAAAACAAAACGGCAGACAACAGATTTGAAAAAGATCTTTACCAACCTCACATCTGATAGAGGTCTAATATCCAATATATACAAAGAACTCAAGAAGCTAGACTCCAGAGAATAAAACAATCTTAATAAAAATTGGGTACAGAGCTAAACAAAGAATTCTCAGTTGAGGAATATTGAATGGCTGAGAAGCACCTAAGGAAATGTTCAACATCCCTAGTCATCAGGGAAACACAAACTAAAAGAACTCTGAGACTCCACTTCACACCAGTCAGAATGGCTAACATCAAAAACTCAGATGACATCAGATGCTGGCAAGGATGTGGAGAGAGAGAAACACTTCTTCACTGATGGTGGTGTTGTAAACTGGTACAACCATTCTGGAAATCAATCTTGCGGTTCCTCAGAAAATTGGGCATAGTCCTACCTGAAGATCCAGTTATTCTACTTCTGGGCATATACCCCAGAGATGCTCCAACATACAATAAGAACACATGCTCCACCATGTTTATAGAAGCCTTATTTATAATGGCCAGAAGCTGGAAAAACCCAGATGTCCTTCAGTAGATGAATGGATACAGAAATTTTGGTTACAGAAAATGGATGTATATAGAGAATACCATCCTGAGTGAGGTAACCTAGTCACAATTGAACAGACACAATATGCAGTAACTGATCATTGGATACTAGCCTCAGAATGCTCTGAATACCCAAGACAACAACTCACAAACTATATAAAGATCAAAAAAACAAAAAAAAGTAAAGTGGAAGCTTCAGTCTTTCTTAGAAATAATAATAATAAAAATAATAATAATAATAATAATAATAATAATAAGAAGAAGAAGAAGAAGAAGAAGAAGAAGAAGAAGAAGAAGAATAAAGTATATAGCACCCTCTCAGAGTGAAATACACCTAGACCTTAAATCATTAATAACACAAGAGCTAAGAAGATAGCTTTGTGACAATTTTTGGTAGTTAAAATCCATTATGTTAAATCTTTACATACCAAAAATTTTAACTATTTTCATGTTATGTTTTGTTTTACATATACTTTATGAACTTTGTAAATAATAAGATTTCAATGCATATTATCAAACCTTTTACAAAATCAAGTACTATGATAAATATATTCATATATATTTCCTCTAAAATGCTTTTTAAAATCTGTATATGTATGTTTTTTAATAAAGTTGAAAAAATAAAAATAAAAAATAAGATAAATAGCAATTAACATGGTAAATAAAATTATTTTAAAATTCTGCAGTTAAAAAAAGCTCTCTCATGATTGCAATCTTCTGATAGAATTCTTTTAATTTTAATTTAATCTACAAGGTATTGATTAGCACTTGTCTTACTTTCCATTTTCCTGGACTTTCTCTATGTCCTCTCCTTTCCTATTTATGTCTCTGGCCTTTAAGCTTAAAAATGTTTAAAATCTGTACATTTATCTTTGTTTTGTAAAATAAAGTCGTTTTAAAAAATAAAGTTTTATCATTCTTCTTGTCTTGGTTAGTTCATAATTCTGACAGAAACTTCCCCATGCTATTGTGGACACTCATATATTTCTATATTTTATTTGAAAAAAATGTATTAATGTGTATGTGTATAAATCTTGTCAATGTAAGTCATGTATATGAGACCAGAAGAGACAACTGGAGTTACAGGAAGCTGTGACAAGTCTTCAACTCAGGTCTTCTGAAAAATCAGAAAGAGCTAGAAAATGTTAAATTATCTGTAAGTCCTCCTTGTATCTCTTTCCTTGCTACCTTGTACCTCCTATCATAGGACTGCCTTACAGATTTTTCTTTACAATAATCATAATAAACACATAGGTGTTCTTTTTACTTCCATCTTAACATAAATTGTCCTGTGAGTCACAATTGACACATTCGTATTATGAATGAAAGTTCCTAGAGAAAGCAGCACATGTCACTGAAACTTCTGCAAGGAATAGCTAATTAACTGATTAGAACTTGAATGACTGTGGAGAGACTTGAATGCAGCAAGTACAGAGACAGATAATCTTGGATAATTTAAAGCCTGCTTCATATCTCTTTCTCTATGTAAATGAATATACTAGTGATCATTAGTTTGGTCCTTTGGGACGGGCAGACACCCAGTTTGTACCAACCTAAAGAGCTAACAATGCCATCGAACAGCATCCTAAGCCAAAAAGAGACTTTCCCACTGTGCTTTAATATGTCTACCTATAATATATACGAATGTATTGTAAAAGTGCCTTAATTTCTTTCTTCTTTACTCCTCTTTTCAAAAACCCAAATGAATAGTTAACATTTGGGGACATAGGATTTTGGGTAACCTAAATCTGTATTCCCTGGCTGTGGGCACTCATATTTTGGCCAGAAAAAAAAAAAAAAAAAAAAAAAAACAAAAAAAAAAAAACAAAAAAAAACCTCTTTTGAGGCAAAAGTTGTGCTTTTGCCTTTACAGTTTATACCAGAATAGCTTTAGTCTCATCTCTTCTCTTCTTTTCTAAAGATGTGGCAGGGCCCCCACACACAGCAGTCACATTCCTATATCCCAAGCAAGGAGTAGAGAAATGTCTCTTTTCTTTTTTCCATAGTGAATCTACACAAGGAGAGATTGTATCATACTTTGAAGTATATTTCTTTCTATCTATATATCCAATTTTTCTCCGTAATCAATTACCTAGAAAAAATAACCCCCTCTTTCCTTTTTGCTTTGTTCTATGTCATTAACATTGTTATTGAAATGAATA
This sequence comes from Micromys minutus, assembly GCF_963924665.1. NCBI lineage: Eukaryota > Metazoa > Chordata > Mammalia > Rodentia > Muridae > Micromys > Micromys minutus. Next base: position 191,623,398 of record NC_137969.1, on the reverse strand, counting down.
CTTCGTCCTTAACCCTGACTGTCATGGTAGACAGGGACTATACAAAAGAATTACTTACCCAATAGTTATGCTTTAAACTAAGGGAAGCAATAAAAGCATAGAAATGAACAAAACCTGTGGGGCACCGCCTGCACATTCTCCATTACAAGATGGCGCTGACATCCGACTGGAGTTAGCAGTAAACAAGTCATATGCGCACGTGCTGGGTAACTTTCCACTCCTTGAGCTCTGCCTCTCCCGTGGCGTCATATGGCCCGATGAGTTTCAACCAATCAGGGGGCTCCACGTCCAAGGCAAGGACTGATTCCTATATAAGGGGATGGGCTAGATAGTTCGTGGTCTTTGCTTCTACTTGATGTAAGCTTATGCTCTGCCTCTCGAGAGCATTAAAGCTATACCGCAGAAGAATCCTATTTTGTGTGCCGCGTCGTTCTTGCTGGTGAGACGGTTGCGCGCGACATCTGGTGCCTGAACCCGGGAACTCGACCACTCCATCATCTGCACCACAGAAGACCCTCTGTCTTTGGGCTGCAGGGAGATAAGTTCGGCAAGGTATGTCTGACCCTGGATCTTTCTTTAAATTTGGTTTAAATCTTCCACGGCCTGGGAAGGGTCTGTAGAGGCTCTGGTCTTTGTCAGTGCAGTTTTTATTCTCTTCCTCTTAGTTTCCCATTGTGTCTATGGGGCTAGGGTTAGTTTTGTGCTTACTCGCCTTTTCAGTTTCACTTTGTGCTGCAACGTAAATAAGCCTCGGGCATTACATCGCTGTGATGGGCTCTTCACCGTTACAGGCCTGCAGTCAATTCTTAAGCAGAGAGATTTAGAATTGCCCACCCGCATCTTGCAGCAGTTTCATAAAAGAGGTAGAGCGTACTGCCCCTTGGTTTGCGGTCTCTGGGTCTCTCTCACCAGCCTCATGGAAAAAATTGAGTAGAGAATTAGACTGTGTGCAGACTGCCAGAGACCTCGGGCCCGGGACCATGGCCATTTGGACGATGGTACAAAATTGTTTAAAAGATGAGAGTTGTAGGCCCGCTGTCGCTGCGGGGCAAGAGGTATTGAGTGAAGTCCAGAATAGACTATCAGAAGCCTAACAGAGCAAGAGGATGGGTGCGCGCAGGAAAAGATATTTCCCCCCTAAGGAAAAAGAACCTCCAGGTACGCTGTACAGCGGGAGAGTTGTTACCCACAAACCTTCAGATTTTCATTCCCTTATGCCCTATAATATTAAGAAAAGGGGAGTCAGCTTGTACCCTGTAGAAGACTTTGAGGCTCTTAACATTGATAGCCCCGAGACTTCAGATGATGATGAGCGAGAAGGCTTAGACCCAGAAGAAGAAGCAGAGCTAGATGAAGAAGAAGCTAGATATGAGGAAAAAAGATACTATCCTGATGAGCAGTGCAGGCCCATGTGCTTGTCCCCAATTGTTCCGACAGCGCCTCCTTTACCCGTGGCCCCCCCTCCTTATGCAGCACGCACGCCTGTAAAATCCTTCTCGTTCCTCCTGGAAAGGGTGAGAAGGCAGATGTGTCTTGCTTTCCCTGTGTTTGAGACAGCTGAGGGTGGCCGCGTTCATGCTCCCGTAGAATATAATCAAATAAAAGAATTGGCAGAGTCCGTCAGAAAATACGGGGTAACCACCAACTTTACTATCGCTCAGCTTGACAGATTGGCTATCTCTGCCTTAACTCCCTCTGATTGGCAGACAATTGCCAAGGCTGCTCTACCGAGCATGGGACAGTATATGGAGTGGAAGGCTCTTTGGTATGAGGCTGCCCAAACCCAAGCAAGAGCCAATGCTACGGCCCTGACTCCTGAACAACAAGAATGGACATTTGATCTGCTGACTGGCCAAGGTCGCTATGCAGCAGATCAGACAGCTTATCATTGGGGTGCCTACGCCCAAGTATCAAGCACAGCCATTAAGGCCTGGAAGGCACTTTCAAAAAAGGGAGGGGCCGATAATCAGCTTACAAAAATCATTCAGGGACCTCAAGAGCCTTTTTCAGATTTTGTAGCCCGCATGACTGAGGTGGCAGGACGGATCTTCGGGGATCCTGAGCAGGCTGCCCCTCTTATTGAACAGCTTATTTTTGAGCAGGCCACCAAAGAATGTCGAGCCGCTATCGCCCCTAGAAAGGGCAAAGGTCTTCAAGATTGGCTTCGAGTCTGTAGAGAACTGGGAGGGCCACTCACTAATGCAGGTCTCGTGGCAGCCATTTTGCAGTCCCAGAGGGGCCCTCCACAAGCCCCTGATAGACGGGTCTGTTTTAAAGAGGGAAAAGGCTTGGGACGCTATGAACAAGGACCCCTAGAGCCTGTCTTGCCTAACCCCAACAAAGAAAGGCAGGGTCTGGGCTTTTCCTAAGCGCCATTGAGGCAGTACGGCCCATACCATAGAAAACGGAGGATACGGTATGGGTTCCTCAATGGCCCCTTACCTCCGAAAAATTAGAAGCTGTTACCCAATTAGTTAGAGAACAACTACAATTGGGTCATGTAGAACCCTCTACTTCACCTTGGAATACCCCCATTTTTGTGATTAAAAAGAAATCAGGAAAATGGTGATTGTATCATGAATTGAGAGCCATCAATGAACAAATGCATTTGCTTGGCCCTATACAACGTGGCCTATACCTCACAAAAATTCCAAAAATTTTGTAGCCATATGGCCATGACACATCTCACAGGTTTGCCTTACAACCCACAAGGGCAAAGCATCATTGAACGTGCTCACTGCACCCTTAAATCATATCTAATAAAACAAAAAGGGGCAATTATGCAGGCTTTGCCCCCTGTGCCTAGGACCGCAGTATCCATGGCACTATTCACCTTAAATTTTTTAAATCTTGATGACCATGGCCATATGGCGGCTGAAAGGCATTGCCTACCCATGGACAAACCAAGAGAGATGGTGAAATGGAAAGATGTCATAACTAATAAATGGAAAGGACCAGATCTTGTGTTGATCAGATCCAGGGGAGCTGTTTGTGTTTTCCCTCAGGATGAAAATAATCTCTTCTGGGTCCCCGAGAGGCTCACTCGAAAAATGGTGGAGACTCCTGATGACAGCCCTGCTCCTGATGCTGTGGAACCAGAGAGTCAGAGGAGAGGCGAGATGGGCGATTCTGTCAACATTTCACCGAAACCAATTCCAGTGGAACATGATGCTACAGTCTTCCCTAAGTTTTTCACCACCGATATCAACTTGGGTGGGGGTGGGACTCTTTGGAGCAATCCTTTGCTGAGGACTTGCGTTGCTTCTCTGGCTGGTTTGTAAGCTCAAGGCCCAAACAAAAAGAGAGACAAGGTGGTTATTGCCCAAGTGCTTGTCGCTCTAGAACATGCAGCATCAGCCGATATCTGGTTGTCTATGCTTAAGCAGTAGGTCGCTAGCCAGAGAGCTCTTGCACTCCTAGAACTTTGGTTCATTGCACAGGATTAGAGTGTCTGGTTTGAGCAGCCCATGAGGGATGCTGAGCAAAGCATCGCACTGAGAGCCCCTTGTCTCGGGGTATCTCTGGGAGATATGTCATCTGGCATGAGGGTTGCCTGCCCCAGTGTCCCTCCCTCAGAAAAACGGCAGAGTGACAGGTCAAGAGTACTACGGGCTACAAAAAGCCTAGCGGTTACTCCTGTACATGGTCTTTATACACCTTAATGAGGATTTGACTTCTATCTCCGCCCTCCTAACATGGGTGTCCTACTTTGCTTAAAGAATAAAAGAAAGGGGGAGATGTGGGGTGCCGCCTGCACATTCTCCATTACAAGATGGCGCTGACATCCGGCTGGAGTTAGCAGTAAATAAGTCATGTGCGCACGTGCTGGGTAACTTTCCACTCCTTGAGCTCTGCCTCTCCCGTGGCGTCATATGGCCTGATGAGTTTCAACCAATCAGGGGGCTCCACGTCCAAGGCAAGGACTGATTCCTATATAAGGGGATGGGCTAGATAGTTCGTGGTCTTTGCTTCTACTTGATGTAAGCTTATGCTCTGCCTCTCGAGAGCATTAAAGCTATACCGCAGAAGAATCCTATTTTGTGTGCTGCATCGTTCTTGCTGGCGAGATGATTGCGCGGGACACAAACCCAGATACCAAACTGAAGCAGAATATCACGCACCTTAATAACTACACAACACATGTTACATTTTTTGGAAATAGTTCAAGTTCAATAAAACTTGATTTGAGATTCTGAGATGGGATAAAATTTCACCGGAAAGTCACTAGAGGAATGGACCACATACACTGGAACTGTGTTATAAGCGCTGTTCTTGGAGGATCACCCACATAATATAGGCATTTGACTTGTGGATCCCTACAGGGCCCTGTATTCAAAATTGTTGCTTAACAGTTTATGGTACTATTGCAAAGTTCTAAAAGAGCTTTAAATAGTTGTTACTTCATACGGTATCCTTAGGTAGTGTCAGGAGGTGTTTGGATACTTAAACGTTGAGACTAGTGCTTCATTTCTGAAATCTAGAGGCTTACTCCAGCTCTCCTGAAAAGCTGGTTAGCAGAAGCAGAATATTGTACTAGGAGCATGAAGAAAGGCGAATGGCTAGCTCTCTTAACTTCTAGCTCACAGAATTTGTAGAAAAGAAGTTGATGGAAAAGTCATACATCTGGCTTCTGAGTTATTTTCTTGGATTATCAGACACATACCAATAGATGAAGATGGAGCTGTACTCACCATTGGAAGTGAACTGTGTTAAGTGAATAAATTGGACTAAGATCACCAAGGGCCTTCAGTCACTCAGCCAGCGTTTCATCCTCTGCTTGCTCTTAGTTTTAGAGAATGAGAATGAGAAAATCTTCCTGAGTATTTCAGGGTGAGAGGGGAAAATTTAAACGAGTAAGAGCTAATGATTATAATTTAATTTAAGTAAATACTAACTGAGAAAAAAGAGACATTCTAAACTAAAATTTGATTTACTAGATAAAGAATTAACCTAGAATGGACCAAAAAGTATCTTAACAGTTTGAATAATGAATGTCCTAAATAGTGTTGTTTATAGTTTTGAGAATGAGGTTTTTCTTGATACTTAGGTATTTATACAGCGTTGTCAGCCATACCAATTATATAACAATTACATAGAAGTGTAGATTTATTTAGTTTGTAGAAGTAACAAACATATATATGTGCATACTGATTTCATTTTTGAAACTTTGTAAAAAAAATGGCAGACCTACACTGCCCATGACTTTAATGACAATAAATTTTCTTTATTCTCCATTTTATCCTCTTATTTCTAGCAAGGAAAACAGTCTGGAGGTTATATTTGAGAATACATTAGGACTTTTAGGGAGATCCTGTTAGTTTATTTGTTTCTGTCCTTTGGCATCTTAAGTACATGAAATCGTCTGCAAGTAGATGGATGGCTACACTTTAAGTCTGTAGCAAAAGTCAGTTCATCCTTTAGCCAAAGTAAGGCAAATTGCCCACAGGACAAGCCAAAGTACACTGTAGTTTTACACAAAGATGACACTAGTTAGAGAAAAAGCAAATGGCAATAGAGAATCCCAGAGATTCTGTAAAAAAGTCAAAGAAGCTGCCAGTCAAAAGGAGAAGACAAAGAAGACTGCAACTGAGAACCTGTGGGAGAAAAGATAATAAGAACAGCAGGAGGAGAGAGGGAAAACAGATAAAGAAGGAAAAAAAAAACAATAAAAGTTGGTACATAAAAGGGAATGAAAAACCAATAGAAGATGCCAGAATTTTTGACAGTGAGTAGTAGGATCTGAAAGAGCTTCTGAAAGAAGTGGCTGAACTTCCCTGAGAGGCACTATCCTTGACAGTGAGGTATTAACCTGGAGGGATAATAGTGCAGCCAAGTGTAACAGAAGTAAAAGACAGAATAACTAAAAAGCATGCTCCAGATTGCAGGTATCTGCTTGGAGCACTTCAGCACCTAGACTTCAAAGAGAACACTATAGAAAAGCTGTAAGTTTTAGAAAATGAAATCAAAAGAATCTTTGATGTTTGTTGTTATTGTTATTTGTTTTTGTATGTCCCTCTGTTTTACTAGTTGGCATGGTAGCCAGTCCTCAAAGGTAAGGCTGCACCGAATAATCATTTGAAAATAGAATTCATGCTTTCCTGGGTATTTTCTTTTATACATTCTCTCTTTCTTTGTTTATTCAGAAACTTATGCATTGGAAGCATTTTGTCCTTGATTATTGATGCCCCTATAGCACTCACAGACCAACTGCAGGTTGTGGTTTATTTCAGAGAACAGATTCTTTAATTTAGCTTCACTTCCTTCTTTTGTGTAGATGCTACAATCATTGACATTTATTAAAAATTTCCATGCAGATATGTGTGTACGAATAGTGTCCAGAAGACTCAGGAGCTCACTACTGACTTTATATTTGATCCATTCAGTGGAGCCTCTGCAGGTCCTGTGCTGAGTCATTTCAAGCATTGTACCCTGCCATTTTAACATCAGAGAATACCATCACCAACTGGTATGATGGAATCGTCCTCAGCAAATCAAGACACATTTTGAATAAGTCACAGATACATTTTTTGTTAGAAGTTTACTTGTTCTTTTTGTTGTTGTTGTTATTTTGTGAGTGAGAGAGATAAGAGGCTAATAAGTTCACACTTCACCAGCCATTACACTGGGCAGTACAATTGTGCTGGAAGTAGGTATAGCATAATTTTATAGGGGAGTTCTGTTTGGTTTTATGGCTAGACATGGAAATAGAGAACTGAGAACTCATAGTTGTGAGAAAGTAAATGAATAATTTCTCTGTGAGGAATACTGATGGGCTTAATCAAGGTCATTAAAACCCAGTCACTAACTCTAAATAAGAATACTGCCAAGATTGGGATGTTAATAATTCTCTGACCTTTCCTTTGGCATAAAGACTGTTCAAGGAAGGTGGACTTATGGATATTACATACCATACCATCTCTGTGGCAGCTTTAGTGTGGGCTAAATTTGCTGAGGGGTTTCAGGTTGCTGGAAGATGGTAGTTCATTGGAGGAAGCTAAGTATTAGTTTCATCTCAGAAGTATTAATCTAGTCAAAACTTTATGAAACAAAGCTTGCCAAACCCAACTATACTTTAGAAGAATAGGGTTCATTAGCCAAATTTGAATATACTACATCAGGTCATCCTCTGATATACTGTTTTTATTTAGTTCAAAGTAACTTACAAAGAAACCAGTCTTCCTATAGCAGAGAATTCACACCATTGGGAAGTGTCTACAGAGGTGGCACAATTCAGATACTTTTAGTTCATCAAAAGTGATCATTACAGTTGATGATGTAGTGTTTATCTGTATAAAAACAAGAAAATACTTTAAAATACAAATAGTGGGTGGTAGAACATTCCATATTCTGAACTTATTTACTTGAATATTTTTTCTGAGCTTCTTTGTCATTTGTCATATTTTTAAACACACAGAATTGTGCTGCTTGAATAATCTGTGATTCAGAAAATATGAATTTATTTTTATTCATTGAATGTACCATCTCAGTTTGCTAAGACTGTCATAGCTAGGAACCATAGATAGGAAAGCTTGAACAATAAGAATTAATTATTTTTTTTTCTCATAACTTTGGTGGCTAGGAGCATTGGGGATGGAATGGGTCTGGTAATACAATGTGTTTTGCTTTCTTAACTTGCAGTTCAATGTCAGCTTTGATCCTTTTAGAGTGGTTGCAGTTCTGTGCAAACATGCCCAAGGGTCTTTGATGTTTTAATTTTTTAAGAAAAATATCAGCCACTTTGGATTAGAGCTCACCCTAACAGCCTGATTTATAACATAATCACTTTTTCAAAGAGTACATGCCCATCTGCAGTAATATTTTGAAGTCCTAATATTAGTTAGCAGATTTCTAGATTTAAGTAGGAGACACTGATTAGTTTAATATTCCACCTATGAATGAGACACTGCTTTATATGTTCGGGATCATAACAAATTTAGGAAAAATGCCTACCAATGTGGATCTTACATGCAAACAAATGGAAATGTACTCTAAATGTAATCTTGACTTAAGAATTCCAAGTTTCTGTTAATGACACTCAGTGATAGAAGACTTGACTAACACAGATGGATCCCAAGCATTCTGGCTCCAAATGTAAAAAGTTATATAATGTTAGAGAGTGACCATCGCAGTGCTAGGAGTGGAATGCATCAAATAGAGTAAAGGGGCGAGAGTCTCCCAAGAAGGGAAAGGGTAGGTGAGGCACAAAATATTATAGAAAAGCTCTAAAGTGGGAACATAAAAACCCATTTTAGAAAACACAAAAAACCTCTGTGGTCAAATCAGAGTGATCAGAAGAGCAGAATAATTAAGATCACTTGGAAGTTCACATAAAGTAGGTTTAAGAATGGTGTTGCTGCCATTGTGTAAAACCTTAATCTTATGCCTTAAGCAAGATAGCAAAACCTAAGACCAGACACTCCTGAACTCTTTCAAAACAGCATTGGTTTGGTTTGCGTGTTGAGATAAGAGCAGTTGGAGAATGGAACGTACACATCCAGGAGGAACAATTACAATAGTTTCAGTGAGTAGTATTAGTTACTCAGACTAAAATCAAGTCAATGAGATGGAGGAAAACAACTGTTTTCTAAACACGTTTGAAAATGAGAGAGCAGAATTGGTTAAGGCCAGAATAGACATAAAGTTCAGTGAAGTGGGAGTTAACTCATATGTTCCTAACACATGGACTCATCCAATCATAGAGTGGTAAAAAGACATTTGTTAAGGAAGATCAGGACAGGAGTTGTGATGCTCTAATTTTCGTTTTAAAAATGTATGATTTTTTAAAAATATTGCTGGAAAGGTTTAGGGAAATATAATGGCTAAAAGATTATAAGATTAGTCATTAAGTTAAGAGAATCTATCCCTGAGAATATGAGCCAAACTCTAGAAAAGCCATTATGATAATGCAGGTATCATAGTAGCAGCTTTCTTTGTTCATGAAAGCTATCATTCCTATACCAGACAGGCACAAGTTTAATATCTAAAGTATCATAGTAAAGGAATGTTATGTCTAAGCTGGGTAGGCACAATGGCAAATAAAAATTGAATATCCAGTGTTAAATAAAGTTCTTCATAATTCTTGCCACACATAAAATAGACTTTAACCAGTTCTGGTAACACAACAGCTAGAGAGTTTGGTCTAGAAGGGCCAGAGTATATCATCTGTCAACTCTGTTAGCTACATTACATTAGCCAAGAAATAATTAAGCTTTATTTTAGTTCCAAGACTGGTGATAACTCGAGAATGCAGAGGAAGGCACCAATCAAGGGTAGGCTTCAAACAACTTGAAGAGAGTGGCTGATAAAGTCTATCATTCCAGAGAAGGTTTACATTTCAAAAACTGCCTCCTATGAATTTGAGAAAGACATTCCTAGGTTGTAAAGATTGCAAGAAAACTTTCAAGATATTTGCATCTTAAAGAAATAGGGAAAAAGGGATAGTTTCAAATTTCTGAAGAAACTGCTTTAAGGAAGTCAGGGACTTCGAGAGGCAGGAAGAAATCTACCAAAAAGTGGTCAAGATAAGAAAAAAATGTCACTTATATTTTAATAAATTGTATTTGAAAATCAAGTATTTCCAGTATGCTAGGTGATCATACAACCACTGCAATTCTAGTTCTTTTTAATGTTTACTGCCACAGAAACTCCTGTCTAATATAAACAACATGCTTATAAATTGATAATCTGATCAGTGCTTTTACATCTCTTGAAGATAAGCATGTTTGCTAATTATGAGGTCATCGTTTAGAATAGTATAGAAAGAACCAGTAGTCACAGACACATCATTAAGGCTGCTCTCATGGCAGGAATGTCCTAAGGATTTTCTGAGGAATGTACCCTGGAAATTCTCTCTCTAGAGATGACAGGTGCCTGACATGAGGAAAGCTGAAAAACAAAATTATCAATGTCACTGTTTGTGACAAACAGAAAACGACACAAACAAAACCTACTATTTCATTCCTATCATTTAATGTATAAAATGCCACTGGCTACTAATGGAATGTAACTTGTTTTTAATGAGTAATTTCAAGTAAAGCAAGAGACAGTGGAATGATTCTAAAAACAATGATTCTAAGCATGCTGGATATTGAAACTCTGTATTATATATAATGCAATAGAAATGAAAGAGTTTCTACAGATTGAATTTAACATGACTGGAAGAACAAATTCCTGTAGAAAACTTATTTAAAAAATCTGTGTATTTATCTAACCAATCCAGCATATGGAACCAAGAGTGAATAGGAATGGAAATGTACAGTCTTGACTGTACAGTGGAGGGTAGCAACTATGCCTGAAATGAATAGGTCAGGTAGACATTATTATGTAGTTAATAAACTAAAATTTATGTCATTCTATATTGCCAAGACTTCGTGGGAAAAGTGCTTTGCTTTATGTCATTTCTTTGCCAGAATATCTTTCTTGAAAAATTTGATACAGAAATGTTTTAAATTTGCAATAATTTAGAAATCCAAGATGGTTCTACATGGGGTTCTATAGATTTAGGTGCTCTGCATAAAACTGAATGGTATCTCTGGAAAAAGTCAGCACAGAAACACAGGCTCTCAAATAGGGTTCCAAACCCAGCAATGGCTACTTTATACTTTAAAATAACATAAAACTTGATAATCATTCTATTGCTTCAAAATAATTTATTTTTAAACATGGGAAAATGAACTGTATCAGTCCATTCTTTTTATTGCCATAAGGAAATACAAAGCCTGAGGCTGGATAGCTTACACAGAAAAGTGGCTTACTTAGCTCAAAGTTGTATAAATTTAGTAGTAGTGTGCAAACATTGGCAAGATCCCAAAGATAGCTAAATCATGTCACAATGGTAGGAGTATATGAGAGAGACTAAGAGATCACATTGCAAAACCAGTAATCAGATAACTACTCAGATGTCCTGAGTACTACATTAATCTCTTATACAGGTGCAAATTTATTAAAATTCTCAATGGGAACTACCACTCTTTCCACACAGAGAGCATTGTTCCTGACACACATTGAGCTTATGCAACCTTGACAGGCATGACAAAAGACACGACCAAAGAAAGCAGCCATTCTTGATATAGAGTAGATTTCCTGTAACTAAAAGCAGACATGTGTCTGTCCCCTCTCACATACCTGTTCACTGACCGGAAAACTGTGTCCTTGTGTCCATAGACACAGTGAGAAGGAAAGATGGTGTGCTCTGGTGCTTAACACATGAATAATTGCCTTTTACTGAAAAATTAAATCAAAATAGATGATCAAAAGATATGTATCTGACAGCTATTCTTTCTTCTATTGACACCTCAGTCCTCTTCATGGGTGTAAGAAGGTTAATACTTTGAAATACTACTATATTGTCATAATATATTCCTCAAATTTCTTGCCAAACGGTTTTGCTAAAAAGAATACAATAGAGCTAACTTCCCCATTCCCTTTGGACAGAGGTCTATGCAATTTATGCCAAGTGATGTGTTTCATAGCATTATAAAACATAGGCAAGTGCCCTGTAATAATTTTTATCACCTGGATGTAATGAAAGTGCCAACCATGTAGGTACTTCATACATACATACATATATACAAACATGCACATACAAACACATACACATATAAATTTAACTAACAAAATTATATGTGGATTGATGCATTAGAGCGCATGTATAAACTCAGAACTCAGTACACAGAGTATGAAATCATACTGTCGTATCAAAACCCACCCAAAGAAACAATGAAAATATTGTCTTAAAACTAAAACAAAGTAAATATCTATATAAATTGAATTTAATACTTATGTTGGTACATGTGTACAAGAATGTAAACACAACTTCATAAATGTTTTCTTGTGCTATTAAAGAGTACTCTTTTTTTTTTAACAGAAGAATTAAACTTGCTTTAAAAAAGGTGGAGAAGTGCTTTAAATTGCCAAAAATTGAGCAAAATGTGTTTGTGTGTGTGTGTGTGTGTGTGTGTGTGTGTGTGTGTGTGTGTGAGTTGGCAGAGTATGTGTGTCTGAATAATCCAGTAGAGAACCATACAAAGAGAAGTCCAATCATGGGTGTGGCCTCAGTTTTTCTCATTAATATTACCCATAATATCATTCTACAAGCTCTAAATGCATGCGTGCAGAACTTAATTCATAAATATTTCTTTAAGCCTCCAAAGAAAGTGAGTCATTCCTTTTTCTGCTGTGATGGTAAAGTCCTTGAGTGTTTTATTTCACTCCAGATATTTTGGCATATTATAAATGTACGTTTTTCTATTAAACTTTGAACTGCCTAAAACATGCCTCATCAATTTTCATTCTTTAATCACTTTCAAAGAGAAATAAACTAATGAAGAAGAATAAATGCGATCTATCCATTCATCTATCCACATATGCACCTATCTCTCTACCTATCTACATATTTATCTATGTACCTTTATATTTATCTTTCTTACTACTTATATTCTTTTGTGATTATCCTAAGATTTTAGATATGTTAATTCATTAATGCTTTGAAACACTTTAATATACAGAGAATCTGATGGTCAGAGATATAAAATGACTTCACAAACATTAGGAATAACACCAAGACAGTAATACAGCTAAAGAATTCTAAATAACCTTTGTATGTGTTTTTTTTTTTTTCCCTGTTTAGGATTTTTAGAGGCTAAAATCTGAAAATAGTGAAGATAAAACCAATCTTCATAGCAAGATACCACTTAAGTTAGTGTTGGCTTTCAGGGCTTCTTGAGGAATTATGGGCAAGTTATGATTGATGCACAAAAAAAAAAAAATGATTTAGAAAAAGAGGTGGTAGGTAGGAGAGCTTTGAAGCATAATCAGTGAGATTGTGCCTTCCTAACAGGTGATGTGTACTCGACCTGGACCAAGGAAATAGTGATTCGTCAGGTTCATTAAATCTAAGTGGTTACAAAAAATATTATGCCTTTAGCTTTATTGCTTTTGAATAATGTTTACTCTTACATCACACTACTGTCTGCAAATTTCTCCTGACTCTGCATGGGTCTTCCAGATTCCATGTAAACTAAACCCAAGATCATCAAATCCCTGAAATGAGATGTTGCTGACTCTTTGTTGTTGTCTTCTCCCCCCTCTTCATTTAATTATATTATATGGACCAGTATGACTTCTCAGCAACTCAACATAGTCTGATTTTCACTGCAAAGGTTTAGACAAGAAGTGGATTTACAGTTTCTATATTCAGCCAGTGAGTAAGACCCCAGGAATATGTGGCTTAAAAGCCCATTAGGTGCATTGGAGAAGCATAGTGAGCAGTTATATCTGACATTACTCATGTCCTTCAGGGAAACACTCCTGTTCTTATAGAAGTGAAGTTACTGGAGGGAACCATTTGCATTATGTATCCATCCCTACTCTCTCTGATTACTTTCCTTAAGGTCCCCTTGGGTTCTTACAAAGCAGACATAGCACTAAATTCGAAATGATATTCTCCACTGCTAACATGTGTGCTGCTCAAGCCTCTCTGTCACCATCATTTCTGATATGCAAAGTAAGAGTTGGCAGTAAAGAAAGCAGACACAGAGGCTTGATGTCTCATGGGCTGTAGAAGGGAAAAAAGAAAAAACAAGAAAAGAAATGAAAGAAAACCTAACAGATTCAAATTAAAACAACTGACAAAGACTAGAGAGAGATGACTCGGTAGTAAGAGGATTGGTTTGACTTCCAGAGAGCCAGGGTTTAGTTTCCAAAACCCACATGGCAGCTCACAACCGTCTAACTCTAATCTCAGGGGGACAAATGTCCTCTTCTGGCCTTTTTATGTATCAGGCGAAAACATTGTTCACAATGTTTATAGACAATGTGTGCAGGTAATATACTATCAAAACACACACACACACACACACATACACACACACACACACACACACACACACACACACACACATCAATGGGTAAATTCTAGCAGTGTTGCTTCATAGTCAGGTACAGTCAGTTCCATAACTTCTAGTCCTACATTTACAGTAGAATGTGCTCATTATCTGCTACCACTATGACTGGAAATAATGAACCAGGAGGCAAAACATCCTTATATTCTCTCAATTATAATTCTTTCTTCTTTGTCTTTTTCTGTTTCTTTTCTTTCTTTTCTTCTATTCTGTCTTATTCTTCCTCTTTTTAATGCCCACGCCCCCATTTGCCTTTTAGTATTATGATAAACACTATTACAAAAAGAAACAGAGAGAGAAAAGGAGTTTTTTTTGTTTTGTTTTGTTTTGTTATTTTTTAATGCTTATTGCTTATAATCCTTTATGAAGTGAAGCTAAGGTAGAAACCTGGAGGTGGACACTGAAATCAGAGCCCACAGAGGACCACTATTTATTTCTTACTAGCTTGCTCCACTGGGGTTTTGTTGCTGCTGCTGAGTTTTGTTTGTTTGTCTTTTATAGGATTAGAGCCACATGCCCAGGAATGCCACCACCTTTAATGTGATGAGTATTCTCACACCAATCACTAACCAAGAAAATGTCCTTCATATTCTTTTATATTCAGTCTGTTAGGAGAATTTTTCTTAGATAAAGTTCCTCTTCCTAGGTCACCCTAACTTGTATCAAATTGATAAAATCTAACCAGGGGAATGTTGACCAATCCTGTGAAACTGAAATGGTTCTATATTTGAAATGTCAAATTCAGTGCCTCTTTTTATCTATGGCTGCTAAGAACTCGAAATATTGCTAATACAAGTACATTGGAGACGTGTTTGAATAGTCATATGCAGTGAATAATTATCAAATTGACCAGTATAACTTTAAACCAATTATCTATCTCTAATATCATGTATGAAGAATTACACATATATTTATGACTGAAAGTTGAAATCTTAATTGTACCAATGCTTCTTTTAATCTGCATTTTTCTCATTTTTCAATTTTGTACATTTATATAATCTTTAGTAATTTTTATTCCCTACCACCTCCCTTCTTCCTGCACCCTTCTGCAACTGTTATCGGCAAAATAACTTGGTCAGGTTTCCAGCATAGATTTAAATATTACCTAACTTTTTTCTTCAACTTAAGAGGGCTTTGGGGTGGGAGCAAGAAAGAACTTAGTCCTTTCTGAAGATAGAACATTTCTCTCTGGTTTCCTGGAGACTAGATATTCTTCAGCCAGAGATTCAGGGCACCCTGGTGTGTGGCTTAGACTTGGCTCATTTTTAAGGCATGTGAGTAGGTGTCTTTGAAAATTTCATGAGCAAAGGTAGAGGTCAGTATTCTCCTTGGATATCTGCATGAAAAAATAATGCCAGTACAAGTGTCTTGAGCCATGAAAAAAATAAAGGGAAGAGGGGAAAGATAGAAAGCAAAAGAAGCAGCAGGAAAAAAATAACAATAATAGAAAAAGAATGCGCCACAATATCCCTGAGAGTGAAGTCCTTGTCACAGCTTTGCCCTTGGTTCTTGATGCCCAGGCAACCACTCTTATAACCAAATTTTCAATAAACTACAGATGTATATTCCTCAGGCATAGGTAATGTTCTGGAAGTGAGGGAAGGAGTTGAGGTTAGTTCTAGGTATCCGTCAAGATATCTAGCTTCTGCTACACATGAATCTAAGGCAACCCTGGAGTAGACCTGCTGCTGTTTTCGAGACTTCTGCAAATTAGGCAGTCAGTCATCCTCTGAGTCTAATATATTCTTTTTGAATCAACATTTGTTCTGATTAGCCAAAAAGAGATGTGAAAAGACATCTCAGGGCCAATGTAACAGTAAAAGTGGGTATGTTTTCTCTAGACCGACAGCTCTTTTGTTTTTCCTGAGCCTCTTACAGTCCTGGAAGCATGTTCTAAGAAATCTATTTTCATTGACTCTCATATTTGCTACATTTTCTATTGACTGGCATTGCTGGATGTTAAATGTATTTGTGTCTAGACTTGCGGGGCTTTAGCTTCAGCCAATTTCTACATTATTAAGAGGGTTATTTTGAGTGGCCCCTGTGAATAAACCTAATTTTCCCTTCTGATTAGTGCTTAATTTGAAATTGTTTGTGCGGTGATGAAATCTTTCTTGAATCTTGCTTCCACATTCGAATCTCCATCCCCAGAGGTTGCTTTTGATTATATAAATGCATTCAGGTGATTATATGGGCAAGACTGGGTATTAGGTATTTCCATATTTTAGTAAGAACTTTTGTTGTGCAGACAGAAATGCTGTTTTAGATTTTAGATTTTGGGGTGTTTAACAATTCTACTGGATATTCCTTTTACATAAAGTATACCCTTCACAGGTAACCCTGTAGAATATTATCACAGAAATTCAACAACTCATTTCTCTTTGACGATCTACATGGAGGGATAATGTTGTCCCCTGTAGAAACACACAGCAGACTTTTCAGAGTTTGTTTTTTCAAGTCTTTGGTGTCTCTAATTTTTATAATAATTGTGTGTATACATGCATGCACAGTTAATAAATTTATTACTATCTTCAAAGTATAACCTAGAAATTAGATCACATGGCTTCCTTGTGAACAATGCTTACAGTACATATCTTTAAATATGCACACTACTCACTGACCCTTGACTAATAGATTTGCTTTCTACACTCCCAGGTTCACAGATAGAGAAGTTTTCCTTGAGGGTGAATCACATTTCCACGTTATTTTAATGATACCGAGATTTTGAGTTTAGTGGTAAGGTTCAACTGAGTGAAATTGTTGAGGAAGATGGAATGGATAGTAGTAGGGCTGGGCAGAAAATAGTTTAACACACAAATCATATCTCTTTCAAATTAATATGTGAAACTCTTCATACTGAGGATTTCAGAATCTGACCTTCTTTGGAAATAGTTTCAATAAAAAATAATCATGCAAAATTTAGGTTATTAGAAGAGGTTCTAATTGAATATGACAGCCCTTTTTTTTATAACAAGAAAAAATTTTAGTACATGACCATACACAGTGAGAATAGCATTTAGACATATATAGGAAATAGCATATGGGCATGTGTTGGGAACAGAGAACCAGAAATACATGCTTATGTTTAAACAACATGGTGCTTATACAGTTATCTGGCACAGGCCAAGACAGCTAATATAGGAAACTGGAGAATAGGAGTCAGCCCTAAATGGTCCATACCAGATGTCAGGGGTCTTCAAAAGTAAACAGAGTTTAAATGAGGTCAGAGGAGCAATCTTTTGTTTGCATCAGCCTGCTTGTGCCTGTCTGTATGTAGAACTGTTCTCTGGTGTGTGTGCGTGTGTGTGTGTGTGTATGTGTGTGTGTGTGTGTGTGTGTGTGTGTGTGTCTGTGTGTCCTTAAAACCTCCTGTGTGTGGCCTGTGTCTGGGTTCCTGCCACTAGCTACCCAATGGCCTTAGCTCAAAATGAATAGAATATGTCTTATTTACCCATGTCTACTCAAATTTCTACAACTTCCAGGCCTCCAGTGAACTTTCATTTTTGTGGCATTTTAGCCTAGATGTCACAATATAAAGACAGCCTTGTACTAGCTGAAGAACAAAGTGGGGAACAAATCTTTCTAATGGCTCTGCAAAGGAACTAACTTCCATAACTTCTAGCTTTTAGGGTTACAGAGCGATACACTTCAATTCTTAAACTATAGAGTTTATGAAAGAAATCATAGGAAATTATCTGAGAAGGTAGTTCTCAACATGGTCAATCTCAAGTATAGAAAAGAACCTAGAAGAGATGACATCCTACGAATATTTCGTACTGGTTAAATGATTACCTCTAGGCCAGTGTCGCTTTATTCATTGCCTGTGGATTTTTAAACCCATCTTTAGTTTTGATAAGTTCTTTTAATACTTATAAACCTCAAACTCTAGTGCCAATTTCTACAAATGGTTAGAGTGTCAAGTTTGATTATTTAGCATAATCACCACATCCTTGATTAAGATACCTCAATTAACAAACACAGTTATCAAAGATCGAAAATACAGAAGCCAAAAGTTAAGGGTCTTTGCAAAAACTGTGTGCTTTGATGGAATAGATGTTTGTGATCATTTTGGCAGGCATTCCTACCTACTTGCTGAGTTGAAGGGACTGAATGGGACATCTGCCATGGCATCAGTTGTGCTAAGATCTGAAGACCTACTAAAGTCTGGGGGCTGGTTTTAACTTCCAATGGTATTTGCTAATATTTACTGATTACATGTCTTTTGCCTGGTAGTTTTTGACATGGTATTACATTTGTAAAAAAGACACTCACATAGGGGTTGAAGATGGAAGTTTATCCCTAATCAAGCTCATTTAACTAGTTAATGGTGGAGATGACAGTGACAAACCCTCCATAATTGTAAGTATGCTCATTCTAAGAGAATCAGATTGTGAGGGGTCAAGAAAATGGGGCAAAGGGAGACGCAAGACAGGAGGTCATGGGAACTATCACAACTGCACAAGGAATGGCCTCCTTTATAAAAAGTTCCAATTGCTTAGAGGTCTTTCAGCTTTTCTCACTAAAGCCTCTTCAAACACCAAGCCTAACATTGATAGATGCATCAGTTCAGAGCTCCAGCCAAGGGCAGACCACACTCATTGCACTAATTCAAGGAACATTCTTTTGTTATCCACTAAATTCACTGCATTTGATTATTTGATTCCTGCCAAGAAACAATTTAAAAAGCCTGCTTACAACAATTTGACTAACAATTTCCAGGATCACTAAACTGATTAAAACTCTTTCCTATGTTGCCTTGCAATGCCATGCCAGTAAAATAAATAAATACTAGAAGAAGCCCACTCAGATTTTCATGATATCTATAAAATGTGCATACTCCATCCAGTGTTAATTTAATGGATAGTTAATCTCATGAACACTTTCTTTTTTAAGACAACCCTTAAACTTTTATCATGAACTAGGTGTATGTATTTTAACAAGTTAACCCTTTTAGCTCTTAATAACCTATTCTTTTGTAGTTGGTTATTTTATTTATTTACATTTCAAATGTTATCTCCTTCCTAGTTACCCTGCACAAACACTTATCCTCTACTCCCCTTTCCTTTATGACAGTACTCACCCACCTACCCACCCATGCCTGCCTCAGTGGCCTAGCATTCACCTATCCTGGGTCATCAAGCCTTCACAGGACAGAGGAGCTTCCTCCCTGTGATGCCAGATAAGGCAGTCCGCCTCTGTATATCCCCCTGAAGCCATGGGTACCCCCTGTGTTCTCTTTGGTTGATGGTTTAGTCCTTGGGAGCATGTGGGGGCTCTGGTTGGTTGATACTCTTTTTTTTTCTTTTTTTTGTTTTTTTTTTAATGGTGTTAAAAACCTACAGTCCTTTCCTGAATTTCCCCATTAGGGTTCTCATGCTCAATCCAATGTTTGGCTCTGTACATCTGCATCTGCATTGGTCCAGCTCTGTCAGAGCCTCTCAGGGGACAGCTATATTGGGCTCCTGCCACTAAACACTTCTTGGCATCAGCAGTAGTGTCTGGGTTTGATGTCAGCTTATGGGATGAATCTTCAGGTTGGGCAGTCTCTAGATAGCCTTTTATTCAGTTTGTGCTCTATTCTTTGTCCCTGCATTCATTTTGACAGGGGGAATTCTGCATTAATATTTTTGAGGTGAGTAGGTAGGCCCATCTCTCAACTGGGTGCTATGCTTATCCACTGGATATGGTGTCTACAGGTTCTATCTCCTCTTTGTTGGGTATTTCACTGAAGTCTACCCTGTTGGGTCCTGGGAACTTCGTGGGTTCCTGGCATCTGGGATTATAGTGGATACTCTCAGTTTCCCCCTCCCCACTGCTACATACCTATTTTAAAATCCCTGACCCTCTGTACTTCTCACCATATCCTCCCATATCTAAACTGGCTTCCTTTTCTCTTCCCTGTCCCCTCTCCCTTGCAGATCTCTCTCTCCCTCTACTTCCCAAAAACTATTATTTTTCCCCTACTGAGTAGTATTGTAGGATCCAGACTTTGGTGTGGTCGCCTTTTTTCTTAAGTTTTATGTTATGTGAGTTGTATTGTGGGTAATCCAAGCTTCTTTTCAGCTAATATCCACATATTAGAAAGTACATACTATGTGTGTTTTTTGTGACCTTACTTAGAATGATATTTTCAAGTTCCATTCATTTGCCTGAGATTTTCATCAGATCATTGCTTTTAATAGCTGAGTAGTACTCCACTGTAAATGCCCCACATTTTCTGTATCCATTCCTATGTTGAAAAACATATGGATTGTTTCCAATTTCTGGACATTATAAATAGGGCTGCTATGAACATAGTGGAGCATGTGTCTCTGTTATATGTTGGAGCATCTTTTGGGTAAATATGTCAAGATGCAGTAAATCTGCATTCTCAGGTAGAACAATTCCCAATTTTCTGAAGAACCACCAGGCTGATTTCCAGAGCTTGAAATCCTACCAACAATGGAGGATTGCTAGGATCTGATGTTACCTAAGCCTTTGATCTTAGCCATTCTGACTGGTGTGAGGTAGAATCTCAGGGTTGTTACATGGCTTGCATTTCCCTGATAATTAAGGATGTTGAAAATTTCTTTAAGTGCTTCTCAGCCATTTGAAATTCCTCAGTTGATAATTATCTGTTTAGCTCTATCCCTCAGTTTTTAATAGGGTTATTTGGTTCTCTGGAGTTTAACATCATGAATGCTTTGTATATTTTGGATATTAGCTCTCCATTGGATGGTGAGTTATTAAAGATCTTTTTCTAGTCTGTTGGTTTCTGTATTATCCTGTTGACAGTGTCCTTTGCCTTACAGAAGCTTTGCAATTTTATGAGATATCACTTATCAATTGTTGACCTTAGAACATAAACCATCAAAATAATCATTTACCATGTTCAAGTAGGCTTCATGTCAGGGATGCATAGATGGTTCAATATATGGAAATACATCAATGCAATTTACTATATAAACAAACTAAAGAAAAGTGATCATCTCATTAGATGCTGAAAACTACTTTGATACAACACTCCTTCATGCTAAAAGTATTGGAGAAAGTAGGAATTCAAGGTCCATACCTAAATACAATAAAACCAATATGCAGAAATCCAATAGCCAACATTAAACTAAATAGAAAGAAACTTGAAGCAATTCCACTAAAATCATGAGCAATACAAGGCTGCTGACTGTCCCCCTAGGTATTCAATATAGTACTTGAAGTTCTATCCAGAGCAATTAGGCAACAAAAGAAGATAAAAAGTATGCAAATTGGAAAGGAAAATACCAAACTGTCACTGTTTGCAGATGATATGATAGTATTCATAAGTCCCACCCCCCAAAAAATTATCCAAGAGATAACTTTTACAAGTGATATACAACTTCAGCAAAGTGTTTGGATACAAAATTAACTCAAACAAATCAGTAACTCAACCGTACTTAAAGGATAAACAGGCTGAGAAGGAAATTAAGGAAGAGATACCTTTCACAGTAGTTACAAGTAACATAAAATACCTTTGTGTGACTTTAACCAAGCAAGCAAAATATCTGTATGCCAACAACTTCAAGTCTTTGAAAAAAGAAATAGAAGAAAATCACAGCATACAGAAAAATCTCCCATGCTCATGGATAGGAAGGATTAACATAATAAAAATGGCCATCTTACCTAAAGCAATCTAAGATTCAGTGAAATCCCCATCAATATTCCAATTCAATTCTTCACAGAGATATAAAGAGCATTTCTTAAATTTATCTGGAACAACAAAAAGCTGCAGGATATCAAAAAGCATTCTCAAAAATAAAAGAACTTCTGGGGGAAATCACCATCCCTGGCCTCAAGCTGTACTACAGTGTCATAGTGATCAACACCACAGGAAACTGATACAGAGACAGGCAGGTAGATTAATGGGATAGAATTGAAAACCCAGAAATGAACCCACACAACTATGGTCACTTGATCTTTGACAAAGGATGCAAAATCATCCAGTGTAAAAAAAGACAACATTTTCAACAAATGATGTTGGTTCAGCTGGAGGTCATTATGTAGAAGAATGGAAATTGACCCACTATTATTGTTTTGTACAAAGGTCAAGTCCAAGTGGATTAAGGACCTCCACATAAATCCACATAAGATAAATCTAATAGAAGAGAAAGTGGGAAAGATCCTAGAGCACATTGGCATAGGAAAAATTTCCTAAACAGAATACCAATGGCTTACGCTTTAAGTAACCTAATATTATTGTGTATTTTATGGGTGAGTATAAGAATTACATGAGCTAATGAATATTTTGCTTCTGATCTGTGGCTGGGATAAGTAACATCTTCTTCCATCCCATCTCTTCCTCTAATTTCCTTCACGCTGGTTTTCAACATTTGTCCTTTTCAAAGTCAATCTCCTTTTGTGTAATTTTTGGATCCGAAACTACAAACTATACAGGTAATAAGATTTTTGGAGTGTATACGTTTAAAGGTAGGTTTGTCTTTAGGAACTCTGAGATGACAAGTTTTTTCCTCATTTCATTCAGAGCTAAGGCAAAACCAGACAGTTATCTCATGATCTTTACAAATATTTGTGTGCATGCATATATACATATTTGCACATGTGAGTCTGTGTATCTGTATATATATGAGCATGAGTATGAAGGAGGTATTTAAAATTGTTTATATGTGTCTGCATGTGCATACAGCCTGTAAGTCCCAGTATCTGACTCCCTAGTATTGTTATTTTAACCACCCCCACTATATTAGGCTTTTCTACTTGCTGAGAATTGATCTCTTGTGCAGCAAATACTTTTCTGACAGAGATATAACCCCAGCCTAAATTTAGTGAATTTTTAGTCATTAAGTCTTCAGTTTCTGGCTCTGGTTCTTCTTCATTGAAAGATTACATAGAGACTTCTTCATCCACTGGAAACATTGGAGGGCTATCAAAAATCTGGAGTTTCCTGGATCAAGCAGGGCAGGAGTGCACTCTCTGCCCCATGACTACTCAGAACCCCTTCTCACCAGACAAGTATCTCTTGATCACTGCTGGTCAGGAACCCAGTATTGGACCCTCTGTTCAATGGCTTTTGGGTGTAGAATGGGGCTCAGACCATCCGAAACCAGGACCAGCCAATATCCAGGGACACAGGCAAGGTACAAAGGAAAGAAGAGAACCAATAACTGATAACAAGATGGCAAGAGGAAAGCAAAAGAACATACTCTAGGAAAACCAAGATAACCTGGCAAAACTAGAACCCAGCTCTCCCAACACAGCAAACAGCTGAATGCCAAACACTCCAGAAAAAGAAGACTCAGACCCGAAATCCGACTCAAGATGATGATAGATATCCTTAAATAAGAACGGGAGCAAAAGCATAAAGAATTAGAAGCTTTTAAAAAAGAAACAAGAAAAAAAATCTCAAAGAACTCAAAGATCTAGAAGAAAATAGAACCAAAGAAATGAATGAATGGAAGAAGGAATATAAAACGAAAATGGACACAAAAAAGAAAACACTAAAAGAGACAACCCTAGAGGTAGAAATACTAAAAAAGAAATCGGGAGTCAAAGATGAAAGCATTTCCAACAGACTACGAGAGATGGAAAAGAGAATCTCGGGGGTCTAAGACAACATTGAAAACATAGACAAAACTGTCAGAGAAGATGCAAAAACCAAAAAGCTCCTTATCCAAAATGTACAGGAGATTCAGGACACAATGAGAAGACCAAACCTAAGGATAATAGGAATAGAAGAGGGAGAAGAATATCAACTAAGAGGCACAGTAAATATCTTCAACAAAATTGCAGAAGAAAACTTCCCTACCCTTAAGAATGAGATGACCATGAGCATAAGAGAAACCTACAGAACTCCAAATAGGTTGGACCAGAAAAGAAATTCCTCCCTACAAATAATAGTCAAAACACCAAGTGCCCAAAGCAAAGAAAGAATACTAAGAGCAGTAAGGGGAAAAGGTCATGTAACATATAAAGGCAGACCAATCAGACTCACACCCAATTTCTCAACAGAGACTAGGAAAGCTAGAAGAGCCTGGACAGACATCATGCAGACACTAAAAGAGCACAAATGCCACCCCAAGCTGCTTTACCCAGCAAAATTCTCAATCACCATAGATGGAGAGCTGAAGATATTCCAAGACAAAACTAAAGTTACACAATATCTGACCACAAACCCACCACTACAATGAATTATACATGGAAAACCCAATAAAATGAGGGGAACTACATCCTAGTAAAAGCAAGAAAACTAAAAGAAGAAAGAGACAGAGGCACAATTCAACCTACAAAAGCAATAATAGCAGAAAACAGCAACCACTATTCCTTGATATCTATTAACATAAATGGACTCAACTCCCCAATAAAAAGATATAGGCTATCAGATTGGATACATAAACAAAACCCAGCATTTTGCTGCATATAGGAAACTCATCTCAGAGACAAATACAAACACTATCTCAGAGTAAAAGGTTGGGAAAAAAAAAAAACTTCCAAGCAAATGGCCAGAAGAAGCAAGCTGGAGTGGCTATTCTAATATCAAATAAAATTTACAAACAAAAGTTATCAAAAAAGATAAGGAAAGACACTTTTTACTCATTACAGGGGAAATCTGTCAGGAGGAAATCTCAATCCTTAACACATATGCTGCAAATACAAAAGCACCCATATTCATAAAAGAAACACAACTAAAGCTCAAAAAATACTTTTCACTCCACACAATAATAGTGGGAGACTCTAATACCCCATTCTCACCAATGGAAAGATCATGGAAACAGAAACTGAACAAGGACACTCTTAAAAATAAGAAGAGACTATGAACCAACTGGAATTAATAGTTATATACAGAACATGTCACACTAAAACAAGAGAATACACCTTCTTCTCAGCAACTCACAGCAGCTTCTCTAAAATTGACCACATAATTGGACACAGACGAGCCTCAATCGGTATAAGAAGAATGAAATACTCTCATGCATCCTTTCAGATCACCATGGTCTAAAGCTGGTCTTTAATAACAACAAAGACAACAAAAAGCCCATATACACATGGAAACTAAATTATGATCTATGAAACAATAGAAGGGTCCAAGAAGAAATAAAGAAAGAAATTAAGGATTTTTTAGAATTCAATAAAAATGAAAACATGACATAACAAAACCTATGGGATGCAATGAAAGCAGTACTGAGAGGAAAACTCATAGATCTGAGTGCTCCAAAAAGGAACTGGAGAGAACATACACTAGCAACCTGACAGTAAAATTGAAAGCTGTAGAACAAAAGGAAGCATATATACCAAAGAGGAGTAGACAACAAGAAATAATCAAACTTAGGGCAGAAATATACCAAATAGAAACAAAAAGAACCATCCAAAGAATCAACAAAACCAAGAGCTGGTTCTTTGAGTAAATTAACAATATTGATACACCCTTAACCAGACTAACTAGAGGGCATAGAAAGAATCCAAATTACCAAAATCAGAAAGGACCGTGGAAAAATAATGAAAGAAAATGAGGAAATTTTAGAAATCATCAGATCCTAACTACAAAAGCCTATATTCAACAAAGCTCAAAAATCTGGAGTAAAGCAGGGCCAGGTAAACCATCTAAATCATCCCATAACACCTAAAGAAATAGAAGCTGTCAACAAGAGTCTCCCAACCCATGAAAGCCCAGGTCCAGATGGGTTCAGTGCAGAATTTTATCAGACATTTATTGAAAACATAATACCAATATTCTCCAAACTATTCCACAAGATAGAATCAGATGGAACACTACATAACTCATTTTTTGAGGCTACAATAATCCTCGTTCCTAAACCACACAAAGACCCTACAAGGAAAATGAACCTCAGACCAATCTCACTTATAAACATTAATGCGAAAATACTAAACAAACTCCTTGCAAACTGAATCCAAGAACACATCAAAATTATCATTCAACATGATCAAGTACGCTTTATCACTGGGATGCAGGGAAGTTTTAATATATGGAAATCCATCAATGTAATCCTCCATATAAACAAACTCATAGAAAAAAAACCACATAGTCATATCACTAGGTGCTGAGAAAGCATTTGAAAAAATACAATACTCTTTTCTGTTAATAGTCCTGGAAAGAACAGGAATCCAAGGCCCATAAGTAAAAATAATAAAAGCAATATACAGCAAACTAACAGCCAAGATAAAACTTAATGGTGGGAAACTTGAAGAAATCCCAATAAAATCAGAGACTCGAAAAGGATGCCCACTCTCCCCTTACCTATTAAACATAGTATTGGAAATTCTGGCCAGAGCAATTAAAGAGCAAAAGGATATCAAAGTGATACAAATTGGAAAGGAAGAAGTGAAAACATCACTATTTGCAGATAACATGATAATGTACTTAAGCAACCCCAAAAATTCCACCAGAGAACTCCTACAGGTGATAACCAAGTTGAGCAAAGTGGCTGGATATAAAATCAACTCAAACAAATCAGTAGCCTTCCTATATTCAAAGGACAAACATGTGGAGAAAGAAATTAGGCAAAAGATATCCTTCATAATAGTCACGAAAACTGTGAAATACCTTGTTGTGACATTAACTAAGCTAGTGAAGGACCTGTATGACAAGAACTTCAAACCTCTAAAGAAGGAAATCGAGAAAGATCTCAGAAAATGGAAAGATCTCCCATGCTCATGGACTGGAAGAATCAAAATTTTAAAAATGGCCATCCTACCAAAAGCAATCTACAGATTCAATGCAATCCCTATCAAAATTCCAACCCAGTTCTTCAAAAAATTGGAAAGATCAATGTGCAATTTCATCTGGAATAACAAAAGACCTAGAATAGCAAAATCTATCCTGAACAACAAGAAAACATCTGTGGGAATCACTATCCCTGACCTCAAACTGTATTACAAGGCAATTGTGCTAAAAACTGCATGGTACTGGTACAGAAATAGGCATGTGGATCAATGGAATAGAATAGAAGATCCAGAAATGATTCCTCACATGTATGGTCACCTTATTTTTGACAAAGGAGCTGTAAGCATTTAATGGAAAAAGGACAGCCTATTCAACAAATGGTGTTGGTCCAACTGGCACTCAGCATGCAAAAGAATGAAAATAGGATCTTTTTTATCTCCTTGTACAAAGCTCAAGTGTAAGTGGATCAAAGATCTCCACATTAAACCAGGTACACTGAAACTATTACATTAGGAAGTCCAGAAAACCTTAGAACACATAGGCACTGAAGAAAATTTCCTGAACAGAACACCAATGGCTCAAGCTCTAAGGTCATAGATCAACAAATGGGGACTTGATGAGATTGCAAAGTTTCTGTAAGTGTAAGGACATTGTCAAGAAAACAAAATGGCAGCCAACAGAGTGAGAGAAGATCTTTATCAACCCCACATCAGATAGAGGCCTTATTTCCAAGATATACAAAGAACTCAAAAAGCTAGACACCAGAGAATCAAACAACCATATTAAAAATGGGGTACAGAGCTAAACAAAAAGTTCTCATTTAAGGAAAATCTAATGGCTGAGAAACATCTAAGGAAGTGCTGAACAACCTTACCCATCAGGGAAATGCAAATCAAAACAACCCTGAGATTCCACCTCACACCAATCAGATTGGCCAAGATCCAAAACTCAGATGACAGCAGATGCTGTCAAGGTTGTGCGTAAAGAGGAACACTTCTCCACTGTTGGCTAGGTTGTAAACTGATACAACCACTCTTTAAATCTGTCTGGCGTTTCCTCAGAAAATTGGACATAGTACTTTCTGAAGATGCAGCTATTCCACTTCTGGGCATATACCCCATAGACACTCCAATATACAACAAAGACACATGCACCACAATGTTCATAGCGGCTCTATTTATAATAACCGGAAGCAGGAAAGAACCCAGATGTCCTTCAGTAAATGAATGGATACAAAAATTGTGGTACATTTACACAATGGAGTACTACTCAGCTATCAGAAACAATGACCGAACCAAATTCTTCAGAAAATGGATGCATCTAGAGAATATCATCCTGAGTGAGATAACCCAGTCACAAAAGAGCAGACATAATATGAAGTCACTGATCATGGGACACTAACCCCAAAAAGCTCTGAACACCCCAGAAATAACTCACAGACTGCCTCACAGACTGCGTGAAGTTCAAGAAAAAAAAATTATTATTCTCAATCCTTACTCACCAAGAAAACTTTTACTAAATCTGTGTTACATCCTGTTTTACACGTACTTTTTGCTCATTGTAACTAGTAAGACCTTAATGCACAGTATCAAACCCTTGAAAAAAATCATGAGTTTCTTGTGCCAAGGGCAGATCTGTGTACTGGACTCTTAGAAGATTCTTAATGTATATTTCTCTATGAATTTCTAGATATCAGATGAATGTGGAAGCCTTACATTAAGTAGCTTCTCAAATTTCCATATAAACCCTATTTTTTTTTTATTTAAAAATGTTTTAGGTCACATAAGAGAAGGCAACATTTACTCCTCCTTCTTGTCCTCTGGCACTGTCTGTCGAGCTCTCTGAGCCTGCTTTACTGTCACGTGTCCCTTGCACCTCCATGCTGTCAACCCCTCCTGCCCTCCCTCCTTGTCCTCAGGAGTAGATGTGCCTTCTTCACCATCTGCTTGCTCTCTGCCATGTCTTCAATGTGTTTCCCTGTCTCCATCGGGATGTTCCCTTTATCCTTCTTCTCCTCAGTTTTGTTCGAGACTTGCTCTTCCTCGGGGGCGATGCTGCCTTGACTGCACTCAGCTTGCTCCTGTGGCCTCCATCCGTCTCCTACCTTTTGCGGGCTTGTTCCTCCGCAAGTGGGAGCTCAGCTGCAATCTTCTCTGTGTCTTCTTCTGCCTTCAGACCACACAACCTTTCAAGTTCGTTGTTAAAGGAGTCTTTGCTTTCTAGAAATCTCCTCTTCTCTTCCTGGTGTCGTTCTTCTATCTGAAGATGTTCAGCTTCTAGTTTCTGCTGATGGACCATTAAAGACTGAACTTGTCGCTCAAGGACCTGCATTCTATCTGTTGTGACAACCAACCGCACACCAGGTAGCGCACTCTCACTGAGGATCTCACTGATGAGGCCGTGTTTTCTCTGGAAAAGGCAGTGGTTGTGTGCTTCACTGAAAAGTCATCATCATAATCACCTAGATCCTCATCAGGCTGAATGCTCATGTAAGGTTCTCCTTTCTCCATGAGAGACTTTGTCGACTTTTCTCCTCTAATGTAGCTTCTGCACGACTTTTTGCATTACTGTACGCATGGTAGGCAGGGGAACTGTGATAGACCTTCCTAGACTCATTGTACTCAATCTTTTCTGCTTCATATTCACTTAAATATTCTTGTTTCTCTTCATCAGTGAGATCTTGCCACATGCCACCAATACACTTGCCAGTCTCCCACAACATTAGGTCAGGGTTGGAAACCTTTACTTGGTCCCAGACCTTTTTGCTGTACCTCATGTAGGGCACCAACAGCTTACCTGAAGGCTTTGGAGGCATTGGAAATATAATGCCAGACAATGCCATGACCTGGCTGTTGTTGCCCAGGTTCCCTCACAGCCTGTAGTTGTTGTAGGTGAGATGACCATAGGGATTGTATCCCACATACCCTTCTATGCTAGGCATTTGTGCTGCAGGATATGGGGTGATAGGTGGGGCATAAGATGGTGTTTTTGACATTTTGGAAGATTCAGTTCTCAGTTCCTTAAGAGTGAATCTGAGACATCACAGGCCTAGAAGGTACCCACGGCTCTGGCTTTGCTTCCTTTTGTTGATGCTTGCCCCACCCGTCCTAGACAAACCTTATTAATGTCCACATGTTTTGGCAAGGCTTACCAGCCTTCACATTTCCAGGTCTAGAATTTCAGCCTTACAGAGTCATTTCACCGGAGGTACAGAGAAATCCCCAGCCTTATATTGCATAGGTCAATGTAACAAAATTTGGTATTTAACAGAAACCAGGTTTCTCATGTTCTGAGGGCTGAGAGTCTCTGGGAAAGAGGCCAACAGCATCTATTCCAGGGAAGTTTCTGTCCTAAGGTTGCAAACTGAAACTGCTTTCTTACTGAGTCCTTAAATGAACTCTGTAATGGGATATAATAGGGGTGGATAAAAAACAGACAAAAACAAAGAAAGATAGAATGAAAGGAAAGGAAGGGAGGATAGAATTATTTCTGGTATTCCTGTGTAATAGTTTGAACAAGAATGGCTCTAGCCATAAGCTTACACATTTGAATGTTTGGTTCCTAGCTGGTAGACTATTTTTAAGGGATTAGAGTTAGTATGTCACTGATGGTAGGCTTTGAGGTTTCAAAACCTCATGGTAGCTTCTCTCCCTCTCTCTCTCCTTCTCCCTCTCTCTCTCCTTCTCCCTCTCCCTCCATTCCTCTCCCCTCCCTCCCTCCCTTCCTCCTTCTCCTTCTCCCCTCTCCCTCCCCCTCTCCCTCTCCCTCTCCCTCTCCCTCTCCCTCTCCCTCTCCCTCTCACTCTCCCTCTCCCTCTCCCTCACCCTCTCCTTCTCCCTCTTCCTCTCCCTCTCCCTCTCCCTCTCCCTCTCCCCCTCCCCCTCCCCTTCCCCCTCTCTCTCCCTCTCCCTCTCCCTCTGTCTGCAGTTTGCAGTTTATGGATAAGATATAACTCTCAGCCACTGCTCTACCTCCATGTTTGCCTCCTTGCCTTCCACTGTGATCCCCACTAAGATGATAATGGACTAACCCTCTGAACATTTAAGCCATCCACAAATTAAATACTTTCTTTTATTAGTTGTGTTTTATCATCACAGCAATAGAATAATAACCAAGACATTCTGTAATAGAGTTAAACATAGCATGAGGTTGCTATATTCATGAAGTCATTTAACCTTGCTGTTCTCTTAATGTTTCTATCTCCAAATTTATCACACCAGGATTTAGGGCTTCAACTTATAACTTGAAGTTGGGGGAGAGAGTACTCACATTACTTTTATAACAGTCTCTTTATAATATATAATGGCTCTATGCTACAGATTTTGGTATCACACTGATTAGTATAATCTTGATTCTTAGCACTTATATTATGAGGATTACTTAATTCAAGGAGCTTCTTCAAATTCTAAGCATAATATCACATATAAACCAAGATTACTAGGCTCAGCATAGTGGGGTCTTCAAATTCGGGTTCCTTCTCCCTTGGATCCACTTGATCTGCCTAGAGAATGCCACACATAGCAAAGAATATGTGCTGATGAACTCCACATTCAATCCCTAATGGCAGAAGGCAGACCATCCCAACTGCAATTACTCTGATATGAGACTTTATCATTTGGAGACAAGGTATAGATAATCACAAGGGATAAATAAAATTAGATATTTCTATAGCACAAACAAGCAAAAGCAAACTATACAAAAAGAAAAGATGATGCTTGCATATTTTCTTCTGAAAATCACATTCAAGCCAAAAGTTGCAAGCCATCCAGATGGTGAGCTAGAGAAGATAGAAATTAATCACTCATTTCAACTACAGTGGGAGAATTTAAAGATCTTTGGGGAAGATGCTCAAATGCTTCACTCTAATTAACCTTAGCTTATTAAGTGTGCCCAACCACAGATCAGAGCCAATGAATAAACTGTCAAGCTAGACAGGAAGAGTGAGAAAGATATCTGGTCTGTCTTCATTTTTCCAGAATGGAGAACCTTTGGGGGAGAGTTGAAGCTCCTTAAACAACAAAGATGTCTCAACATGCATTTAAGAGTGAATCCAATTCTAAGAAAGCATTGAAAAAGAAGAAACAACTTTATGATACAGAATTGCCAAAACTCACTTTCAAGGCAAAATATAAATAATGTAGATTTCTACTTCTAAGCTTATGATGACAATTAAAAGCACAGATCCACCATCAATTCAGGATTCTAATGAGTTCATTAGACTTCTTGAGAGAAACAAGATTCAGGCTTACATATAGAAGAATGAGTGTTCATCATACATCAGACCTGAAAAAGTCATACCTTTACAGAAGAGTTTCTTCTTTTAGCCACATAGATGGGGTCTCCTTTTCCTCCATTATTCCTACCCATACTATCTTCATTTCCCATAACTACATGCAACTAAGACATAGTTACATATAATAGGCTATAGGGTTAGTTACTCAGGTAAGGGTTTTATTCCTTTCCAAGATCATTGTGGGCATGACTAAATTGTCAACAAGCTTAGCTTTGAATATTTTTGCAATAGGCACAGATGGATTTCCCCAAATTGGGTTGCTTAGCTGCTTCTGAATATTATATTTGAACTCTTTGCCCCTGGTCTGAGTGTGATCTGAGAACTGAAATGAACTATGCTCTTTAGGTGTATAGTCTGGGCAGAATGGAATGTCCTAAACCATTGAGAAATTATTTCTTCTCTGTGACACCTTTCCATGAACATACATAGAAAAAGATATTTTTTTTTCTTGTGGATAGTCATCAACTAAATAGTTGGATGGTTCAGTACAGCTGAGAATTAAGAGATGTTTAACAGCCTTGGAATATTGGAAAGAAGAATTATTTTAAAATGTCTTTGTGACCTTTCTGGTTAAATTGGAAGTGAAAAATAACAGATGAGCACACTATTTATTTCTTATTCAAGGGAAGTAGAAAACTCTCATTAATAGGCCAAGGAAATGAGGCTCAAAAAAAGAACAAAGTGGGGATACAATGGGAAC
Organism: Micromys minutus; assembly: GCF_963924665.1. NCBI lineage: Eukaryota > Metazoa > Chordata > Mammalia > Rodentia > Muridae > Micromys > Micromys minutus. The sequence goes on along the minus strand of NC_137969.1, from coordinate 191,590,855 downwards.
ATAAAGCACCAAGACCAAATCAATACTCATTTTGCTTCATAGGTTCTGCATACAGGACTTATACAAATTTTACTTTGTCTTAGAGGATCCTCTTCTAATTTCTTATGTGCTTTCTTGGTTCTTAATATTTTAAGTATTTCAAATTAATAATTGTTAAAAATTTCACTCTTCTCATTCTCCTTAGTAGCTTTCCACATAAGCAGGTAAAAGTAGAAATCTGCAGAATTTGTCATGAATCACAAATCAAAGTCCACCTAGTAAGTGTTACATATTCATTTCCTGATTTCTGGCTTTCAGAAAGCATATAATCAGTCTGTCTTCAAAATTCTCAGAGACTTGACTAAATAATTGTATGTATGTACCTATGAGTACATATGTTTATGTATACAATCTGTAAAATATGGGGATATATGTGTGTGTGTGTGTGTGTGTGTGTGTGTGTTTGTGTGTGTGTGTGTGTGTGCTCATATGTACCCTTAGGGAAATAATTGCCTATTCATACTATTAGTTATTAGTTATTAAAAATGTATGAGATCCATTCTATATGCAGTCATCCAAACCAGTCACTATTGCTGATGTCAAAAATGGCTTGCTGATGGGAGCCTGATATGGTTTGTTCCTGAGAAGGTCTGCCAGAGCCTTACTGATATAGATTAAGATGCTTGCAGCTAACTATCTAACCATCAGACTGAGCATGGGGACACAATGAAGGAGTTAGAGAAAGAACTAAAGGAGCTTAAGGGATTTGCAATCTCATAGGAAAACAATAATATCAACCAAACAGATCCCCCAGAGCACCCAGGGACTAACTAAACCACCAACCAAAATCTACACATGCTGAGACCATAGCTCCAGCCACATATGTTGCTGAGGATGGCATTGTCTGACATCAATATGAGAAGAAGCCCTTGGTCCTGAGAAGATTAGTTTTCTCAATGTCTGGGAATGCCAGGATGTTGAGGTGAGAGTGTATGGGTGGCATGGGGAGCATTCTCATAGAAGCAAGGGGACGGGAGATGGGAGTAAGGTGTGGGAAAGGGAATCACATTTGAAATGTAAATTTATAAACTATCCAATAAGAAAAAGAAAAAAAAAATGCAGTAGTAGGACAAAGTGAATTTAAGCCTATGACAGAAAGCAATAGTGATTAGATCTAATGAAAAGATAAATGAATTGCAAAGGAGGAGGCATAGTGAAACATAGCAAGGCAGTGTCAACATGAATGCATGCCTCCCAAGACGGCATTGATTGTTTATGTGAGCAGTTGTCTTAGTTGAGTGGGTAGAAACACTAAAACTGAATGACCCTACTCCTTGAGAGGTTTTTTTAAAGAAGCAAGTATAAATAAATCTCTCTGGAAAATAAAATTACTCTAGTTCAGTGCAAGTTGATGCATATGATGAAGTGTATAGAGCTTATTGTTTGTACAGTTAATGGAAATTTTAATTTATTACTCCTTGTCATAATTTTATGGAGTAGGTGGCTAGAGAAAAAGGAAAGAGAAAGGCACTCTAAGAAAAAGCCCAAGGACATTCTCTCCCAAATGACATAAAACTATCTAAGGTTGCATTTTTAAAATTCCCTCAAATAATTTTCATTAAAATACTTTATGTCCTTTGTTTGTTTTCATCTATTAATACATCTGTCAGGAGTCATGTAAGACCATGCTTGCGATGTTTTTTCCTGAGCTGGAATTTCTCAGGTACTCAACTTCTGTAAGAAAAACTGAGTGTGCCAATTGATTGAATATACTGTAACTTTTTCAAATGTCAAGAACATTTATAACTTTTCTTCAGAGAATTCTCCTTAAAACTTAAGAGTAACACATAAATAATTGTCAGTGGGAGTCAGGGAAAGGAACACAAAAATACCACATATTTGTTCAAAAATGGAATGGATTTCACTCTGGTCCATAAACCTGCCTGGCACTTTAAGGAGTGTTTCACATTTGAAAATATTTTGCTGAATATTGAGAAATTCCTAATGGAAAATAATATAAAATTTGGGGTATTTTCTGCCAAAAAAGATGTATAGATCTTTCAATAGAGCTATTTAAATTTCACAACAAAATACTGATATGAAAAGAAAAGCAAGAGTGGACTTTCATGTAGCTCAATTTTTTTTTTTTTACTTGAACTCCCATCCAAGTAAAAAATGGTAAAAGCCATTTTAGAAGATACTTCAAGTTTCAAGGTGGGAATATGCAGCAGCTTTCTATTTTCGGCCATAAAAAAGAAATGTATTCAAGATTTCATTTTTCTTATGCCTCAAGGATATAATTACAGCCCTGTGACCAGTATACATCCCTTGGACTGCCTCAAAATAAGCATTAAAAAAGTAAAATACCTGGCTGTTGTAATCCTTTTCAGACTGAGAATAGAAAAATGTGTATTTTTGCAATGATTTCTCAAAAAAATAGCTATTAAATTTCTAGAAAACATCTAATTTAGTGACTGTCAGTTACTTTAAAAATGGGAAGATGAAGATGATTTCTTTCTTTTATTTTTGTAAAGATCTATTTATTGTACATTGTTGACTCTTAAGCTTTCTACAATGGAATCTATGGATTAAAAGAAAGAATGGCTAATTGCAATTGTCTCCCATTCTCTTCTAATATACAACTCTTCGCTGGGGGATAGGACATTAGTTTTCTTTCATTTTTTTTTTTATTGGATAGGTTATATGTTTATATTTTAAATGTTATCCCCTGTCCTTGTTATCCCCTCTCCTATTTCCCCTCCTCATACTTCTATGAGGAAGTTCTCCCTCCTACCCTTCCACTCCCCCCCCCCCAACACCCTGGAATTCCCCTACACTGGGGAATCTAGTCTTTCCAAGATCTTCTCCTCCTGTTGATGTCAAACAACGCCATCCTCTGCCTTGGGTCCCACCATGTGTACACTTTGGTTGGTGGTACAGTGCCTGGGAACTCTGGGAGTGTCTGGTTTGTTGTTGAGAGCCCTTTGTGCCGCACCCAAAGATGGCACCGGCTTCCCGCTGATGACTCAGCAAACAGAGCTGTTGCCCAGCCCAAGAGATGTAGTGGGCATGTACCACAGACGTCACAGCCCACTCTCAGGGCATGCTAATGAGCTACTGGAGGGTGCACCAATCAGGTAGTAACACGAGTCTCCTGGGCATATATAAGCAGTGCATTTTTCTTCCACATGGTCCCCTGCTCAGAGTGCTGTACAATAAAGGTTGTTCACAGAAGAATCCTGTTGTTGGACGTCATTCCTGCTGTCGGGACGTGGGGCACGAGACAATTGGTTGATATTGTTGTTTGTCTTATGAAGTTGCAAACCCCATGAGACAGGTTATTCATTGACTGGGTTTGGTCATATGTGATGGATCCTCGGGTGGATGGTCATATATTCAGTCTCTGCTCCACTCTTTGTCCCTTTACACTATGGAGTACTACTCAGCTATTAAAAACAATGACTTCATGAAATTCTTAGGCAAATGGATGGAACTAAAAATATCATCCTGAGTGAGGTAACTTGGACACAAAAGCACACACATTATATGAACTTACTGGTATGTGGATATTTTCTCAAAAGCTAGAGACAACCAAGATATAATTCACAGACCATAGTTTTGTTTTTTAAATACTCATTATATTCACTTTTAGCGCAACTGAGAACTGGAGTTGGGGGCAGATATTGGTATAGTACTTAAACCAAACAAGCTGGTTCTTGAAGTTCCACCACAAACATCAAAATGGAAATACTCACTCCTCAGAAAAAAATCACTAGAACAAACCAAAACACCTGAGTGGCTTTCTAGATTACTTGTCTTTTTCAAGTGAATAAGGCATACAGATGTTTGCTGAAGGAAGCTGTAATACAGAGGTATAAGGTCAATTACAGAGATAGTAAGGTTGTTTAATTGAGGTAACCAATATACCTACATATTTACACACAGACATATAGCATATGCAATATAATAATATGTGTTACTATGCATATGTATTTGTAGGACTTTTAAGATACATGTTTTTATGCTCTGCCAAAGAATGGCCTGAAACCATATATTTTTTGAACAAGACTTTTTTAAATTAAATTCTTCTTATTGCTTATTTTTTATTTACATTTTATTGTGTTACTTGCCACTTTTTCTTCATCTAACCCTTCATCATATCCCCCATCCCCTTGAACTCTATGAGAAGGAATTTTAGCTTCTATATCAACAATAGATTCTAGAAAGCAATGGTAGAAGCACTCAGTATTGAAATATGAAGACAATGGCTTGGTTTAGCACTATCAAATAGAAGTAGGTAAGTAGCTACAGTATCAGCATATGAGCATTTATAATTTGAAAGTGAAACGTTCCTTTAAGTTCATGTGCTTAAATACTTAGTCTTCACCTGACACTGTTTAGGATGGTCTCTGAACCTTTAGTATGTGGAGTCTTGTTGGAAAATGTGGGTCTCTGGTAGCTTGAGAATTACCTTATCAATAAGGCTTATCGGATCACTCAGTGCTTTCTGACTACCAATCTCTTATGACCAGAGGAACTTCACTACCTTCCCCACATTTTTAACTCACCATGACGGGGTAATTTATAAAGTGGAAAAAATACAGCCTCCCTCAATTGGTTCTAATAATGTAATCAATCATAAGAAAGAAATATTTGCTGAATACACATGCACACACACAGACACACACACAGTCAGAGAGAGAAAGAGACAGACAGAGAGAGAGAGAGAGAGAGAGAGAGAGAGAGAGAGAGAGAGAGAGAGATTTATTAGAATGACTTATAGACTGTGATCCAGCTAACACAATGGCAATAGAAAGTCTAAGAATATAATAATCATTCAGTCTATGAGAATGGATGTCTCACCTGGTCCTCAGTTACACCAAAATCCTGAAAATGTAGGCTTTAATTTCACTAAAGTAATGGACTTACTAGGGAGAGGGAGAGCTAACAGGAGAAGAATAAACATGCTTTCTTCTTTTCTGTACTTTATACAGGCTAATATCAGAAGATGTAGTCCAGATTAAGGGTGGATGTTCTCATCTTAAACTATTTGTATTCAAACTGGGTTTTCCCATTTCAAATGATATAATAACAATAATAATAATAAATAACAACAACTACCTATCCACATGCTAAATCACTTGGGTTCATCACTTTCTGATATTGTCAGGTTAACCACAAAGAATTGCTAGCACAGAATTTCTAAGATCCGACCAAAGGACCCTGGGAAAATGGAAATGCTTGATGTAATAAATATGCAGTGAAATGACAGATTCCAGCATAAACAAACAGTCTGAGAAGAAAGGCAAAGGTTTTAGTAGGATGGAAAAGCAACCCTTTTGAGATTCAGGGCCAATCTTACGTCTTCTTTTATTTTTAAGATATCTTTTACTACATTTATCTGTTTTGTGTGCATTGAGTTTTGAGAATGTGTCCTTCTATTCTGAGTCCTTGCCATCAAGGTTGGTGGCAAAGCCAGCCATAAAACATTACTCAGGTCTTCATTCTGATGCTTGTCTCATGTTACTTTTGCTGCCCCACAAGTATTTAATCTTACTTTGTTACTTTAGCTGGCACAGTAAAGATTTTATAATTTTTCTCTGGTATAATTCTCTCATCACTTCAAGGAATTAAAATTATGCATAGCAAATACTGAGAAGATGAATTGTAGAGTGTGTTATTTTATATACATTCTATAAAAAAGATAGTTTCATTAGTGTCATGTTCTTTTGACAGTAACAAATGACTATTAATTAGAATATTTTATATTAATAAAGGATAAAGATGAGCAAACCTTACAGGGTTGATTTAGTTTCAAGTTTTGAAACAACCATGTTCAAAGCATAGTCTCACTTAGTAAGTCCTGCAAGAATAATATATTAATTTTGAAACAATGCATATTTTTGAAGTACATTAAAATTAAATTTTTATTATGCAAATATAGGTGCTTCCTAAAATTAATGTGGTCAATTACATCATTAAATGTCAGAATTGCATTTGAAAGGATGGGCTGGAAATAATTCTTTTGAATGTCACATAAATTTTCTTTGCAGCTAATCTCTGAAAAGAGGAAAATTTTTCTCTCTACTCAGGCATAGAATAGAAGCATTAACAATGGAAAGGTCAGTGCATAATGATGCAAGAGAGGAAAGGCCTAAAGTGCCACATTGATGAAATGAGATGACGGAAGTTATACTGAAATATTAATCAATCAATCCTTAATTTGAGGCCTTAGAAAATGAGCTAAAAAATCCTCTTTACTATTTAGTATCAAAGACATGTTCATAATAAAATTTTTCTGTGAATAGAAAAAAAATTAGGTTCAATATTTTCCTTTTAATTTCCGTTCTTTTTTATTGAAGGTAAAACTGAAAAACTTGAGTTAATCTAGCAGTTAGTGAATAGCTATATTTTTCTCAGTATAATTTACCTATACTAGCTTAGAGCAATGAATCTCAACCCATGGTTCATGACCTCCTTAGGGGTCAAACAATATTTTCTCAGTAGTCATATATCAGACACTTACATTTTGATTCATAACAGTAGTAAAATTAAAGTTATGAAGTAGCAACAAATAGAATTTTATGGTTAGAGGTCGCCATAACACAAACTATATTAGTAGGTAGCAGCCTTAGGAAGAATGAAAACCACTGGCTTAGAGGTTCAAAGTTGACTACATAAATCTTCACAAAATAAAATTATGTGTTCCTTAAAATTCATGACTGGAAATGTATGCTATAATGGCTATGATTAAACAGCAGTTAAATTTATGATATTTGAACTGAAAGTTGTAAAGACAGCATATGCATATGTATGTCCAAACAAGAAGTAAAATATGAGAAAAGTGTTATCTTTGCTTCACAAGAACCATTTGTATATAACATGTTTGTATGATTTTCAGAGTTCCAAGTAAGATGGTGTTTAGCATATACAGAGATGTGACTTGATTTAGCAAGTGTTCTATTTTTTTCTCTAATTTTTATTAGATACTCTGTATTTACATTTGAAATGTTACCCCCCCACCCCCACTCCCATTCTTCCTCCCCCTCCATTTGCCTTCACAAAGGTTCACTCTCTGTTAATCACCCTCAACACCCAATTGCCTTGGGATTCCCCTACATTAAGAAAACATGCCCTTCCTGGACCAAAGGCCTCTTCTTACATTGATGCCAAACACTGGTATCTTCAGCTACATATGCAACTGGATCAATAAGTCTCTCAGTGTGTGCTCAAAGTTTGCTTTTTTAATCTATCGGGGTTTTGTAGGGTTTGGTTGGTTGATAATGTTGTTCTTCCCATGAGGTTGCAACCCCTTTCAGCTCCTTCAGTCCTTTATCACCTTCATTGGGGTACCAGTGTTCAGTCTGATGGTTAGCTGCAGGCATGCTCAGCTGTATCTATATGACTTTGACATAGTCCCTGAGGAGGCATCTCTACCTGTTTGCTTCCAGTCATTACTTCTTGGTATCAGCTATAGTGCTTGGATTTGGTGGTTGTATGTCTTCTAATTTATTTGTTGCCTGCTTTACTTGACATCTCACACATATGTGTTATTAAAAGAACAATAGTAGCCAGAAGGAAAAGAGAAACTCAATACATACAATAGGTAAGTAATCGGCATATAGTTCAGGAATAATTTGGAAGAACAATAATTTTAAGTGCATTAGTATTTGATTGTATATATATCAAGGCTTCAAATGACACACAGGCAAAAAAGAAACATTAATTTAATTTGCTGATTTAGGTGTTGGAACTAAAGATGTGAATATTAGGATTATAAAAAATAAACTTTAGCCACCTACACCAAGCAAGTTCGTAGCATGATATCCAGCCTGTGTAAGGTTGTTATAAGTTTTAGTTAGATTTTTATGTTCTGTGGTTATTAACCAAATTAAAAAAAAGTCTTTCCTGAACAAGATCAACAAGTAAAAAAAAAAATCTGCTTAAGCGATGGATGTAAAGTTTGGCAGAAAGTTGTAGTCAAGTTGAGAGATTCTATAATATTAGTACAACTCAGCCCCTACACCTTTGGTTCAGTGTACATTACAGATAAAAAAAGGGACAATATCACAAAAATCAGATGATCAGAAAGTGTACCCAGAGAAAGTGTTTCCTACATATGATAGGGGAAGCTGCTTGATAAAATGTTCATAATTTGGAACTATAAATAATGCACAGTGACAACACCAGTTGACATCAACAATCAACTTGAATCTGAAAAATACCATATGATGACCCCACCAAACAAAGAGCTTATATGAAATTAATGACTGCTAAAAATTGGGCAATCATACTTCTTTAGGAACAAGTGATCATAATTAATATACATAAATATACAGATTGACATACATATACACAAACACATATACATATGATTACTGAAATGTAATGAACTTGACATAGGCATCTGTGTGTATGTGTGTGTTTGTTTGTGTGTGTGTGTGTGTGTGTGTGTGTGTGTGTGTGTTTATGCATGTGTGTTTATGTGTAACAATAGTAGTAAAAGAAGTGGAAGTTGGAAGCTAGAAGAGCTAGAAGTTGAAAGAAAGAGAGAAAAAATAGAGAAGGGAGGGAAGGGTGTTGTGAAAATGGTGTGAGTATATCACCTAGGCATGGAATTCTAAATTAATTAGAATGAATGTTAAAGACACTCTTTAAAATTAAAAGCCCTAAATGATGAAATGAAATAAATACCTTCATGTCATGCTGTGTCATCAGTGTTTGCAGTCAGCAGTGTGTCACTGAACACTTGAGAGATCATTTAGAGGACATCCAATCTAAAATACTATAGTTTGCAAAATGGTGGCCAGACTGAAAAGAACAGCAACTAGTCTGGAAAATAGAGTACAACAGCAATCCAGAAAATGGATCAGGAATATCTACAGCAAATGGGCTGGAACAGAAGGGAGGAAGTATATCCACAATAGGAACAATAACTCAAAACATAAGGTAATATAGTTGTTTCAATCTCTATGACCATCTCTGACTTGGTAAATAAGAGTATATTTCATAGGATCATGCTGATCCTACTCCATTTCCTCAACTGAAAAAAAAAATCAGGAAATATACAAATTAATGAATCCAGAGACTGCCCTTGACACAGGGTGCTACTTTGCCAAAGTCCTTGGCCCTAAGAACACAGCATATGAAGACATAACCCAGAAATTCATGCTCCTTGACCCAAAATTAAGATTGTGAAACACAAATCCAATTAAAGGTCCAGATTATAAACAGTTTAGATTGCATTCTTTATCAGTGTCTCTATTCAATATCACATTCTGGAGAGGCATGCTGTCCTTCCTCACAGCAAGTTCCAGAGGCCATCAGTGGTTTTTTTTTTTTTTTTTTTTTTTTTTTTTTTTTTTTTTTTTTTTTTCACATACACACAAATAAACCAATTAAATCCCACAAATTTGCGGGAATATAACTCCTTTCTATATATGTTTACATGTTATGATCATGATAGATATTGCACAAATAATTAAGAGTAATACTACATGACATGTGACTTTAAGTTCTAGTCTCTCTATGAAAATTCAACAGTTTTTTCTTGTTATCCTTTTTGGCCATTATTTCTATACCTGATAATGGAGACTTTGGGCCCATATCTATGTTTCTTCCCCAAGTAAAGAAGAAATAACTAGATTCCTTATCATGTCTCTTGGAAACTGCATGAAACCAGGATTGTGGAATGGTGTCTTTTCATGTATTTATTCATTTCTACTGTGTTAGTTAGCTTATAATTGCTGTGACAACACACCCAGAAAAAACACAGTGGAAAATTTTTGTTTTCACTTACAATCCCAAGTCATGCTCTATTGAATCCATTGTTCCTCCAGTCAGTGATAAAGGGGAAACTTCATAAATATAAGCATAATAGAGACAATCTGCTTACCTCAGGGTAGCAAGAGATGGTTGATAAAGAAATGTTCAGAAAGTCTGAGAATTAGAAGTAGACTTCACACTCATACCTTCAATGATATGTTCCCTAAACCAAATCTGTCTTCTTATAGCTTTTCAATCCATCAATTAATTTAGCTCTTCCATGATGGTAACCAATCCTTAATACATAAGCTGTTTGGTGAAGTCATAGAAAACACTCATAGAAAAGCTCTGATCTTCCTGATAGCTCAGTGAAATGACCATCTATGGTGTTTTTTTGATGTCTAGAATTCTCAACTGAGGAATATTAAATGGCTGAGAAGAAACTAAAGAAATGTTCAACATCCCTAGTCATCAGGGAAATGCAAATAAAAACAATTCTGAGATCCCAACTTACACCAGTTAGAATGGCAGAGATCAAAAACTCAGGTGCAGATTGTCTATGCATTCGGTAACTACTTTATTCACACACTATCAAGTGTTTCGTCTCGAGGAAAGTGAAATATTTGAAAATATAAAACACAAATGGTGATAGATAATAGGGAATCCTAATAGATGACATGCTATTGGTCTTTCTTTAAAGGCCTCCTTCTGTTCATTTCATGACCTTTGATTCTGTCACTCAGATTTTTGTTTTACTTAGTTCCCACTCTTGTGTGTTGTGTGTTTGCACATACATGTAATAATTTGACAAAATATATGGAGATGATTCTAGGTGCTGTGTACTTAAATAATGAAGAAAAACAAAAAAAAAATCAAATCTATAACATGACCATTAAGTCTTTTAATGATTTTCAACTCAAAACCCTAATAAATTAATCTTTAAATATGTGAGTAAACCTTATTAGATGATTTACTTAGAGTCCCTATACTCTACAAGTATAGTTTGGTACCAATTTTAATTTGAGTCATGACAATAACAATTACAGATTGACACCTTGAAACAGTGTTACACAAACTATTTATCTACTCTAAACTGGGATCATAATATACCTGTTTTAAAAAGTGGTGTCTAAATCATGGTGTTGATTATTCTTATACATTTATTTCTACATTGTATCTAGTTCAATCTTTGACATTGTTAAAGTTTATAGCACTACTTATTTTATATTTACACATTCAGCAATAGATACATAAAAAGTATATATTTATATACAGAATTAAAATCTATATTTTTAGTTGGAGACAGCTTTGACTGAATTTTGAATCTGATGCTCAATAGCATTGGCGAGACTTCTGAAACCCTTTGCTTTTCAAATTTTTTATCGCTAAAATGATGCTAATGTAAGACATCCAAAGGAGCTTATAGGAGGATTAAATGCTGTCTGGCACTCTGTAAAACTCAGTGAGTTGTTATTATAATTACCAAACTTTTTTTTATATGGTGATTCTGTGAGTGAATAAAATCAAAAGAAAATCAAATGACAGCAGAGTAAAGATTAAAGATGTCAGCAAATAGATAAACCTCTTTTACTTTAACCTAATGTTTGAAACAGATGCTCCTCTCTTAATCTCTACAGGAAACAGATTTCACAGCCCAGGAGCATAATGTAGAAAACACTGACTCTTGTGGTCACAAAGTTATTCTTGGGGTGCACTGAGTAGCTGCCAATTCAGACCTCAATGGGTGATAAGGGCATACAGTGAAAAAGGATCAGTCAAGAGTGTACCATAATGTTCAAGAGATGCTAGCATCCTTGCAAAATTAAAAATAGAGGTCACTATGCTGCTCCATCAATAAGAAGCCACAAAACTCACTGCATAAACTGATAGACACATCTCAATTCTTCTTATTCTTCTCCCCTCTTTCCCATTTTTTTCATCTCTGATACAAAGTTGAGTGTATATTGACAATCTGTCATGTCCCAGTGCATGTGTTAACTAGTGGGTACTAAATTAAAAGTGACAATAAGAAATAATAGATAAACAAAATGAAAAGAGAAATGTCCTTGAATTTTGTAATGCATAGCCCAGTGGGTCTCCACAGAGCTATCTGCCACACTAGTGTCTTGCAGGATGACTGTTAGGAGACACTCATAATTTATTACTTTTCTCTTCACTATTCCTGTGGGAATATGGACAACTGTCTACTCATCCCAGGTAGGGAATCAATAACAAACCAAAGTATGGATACCATAAAATATCCAACCAGCTCAACAGGTTCCTATGTTTCTTGCTATTAGTTCAGTTGGTCTGAGCCTTTGTCTGGCAGCACAGCAATTCTTTATTTTCTCTGTGCAGCTTCGTGGTGTCTGATTCTTTTAGGCTACTTAGCTTTTCTGTTAAACAGCCAGCTTGTTTGAATGTAACTCTTTGCAATCTTGACTGCTTATATACTCTTAGAGAGGAAAGGGTCTATTGAAATATTAACAGTTATTTATTTCCTGAGCACAATGAGCTTCCTTGCAAAATGGATTATTTCACCTTGCCTTAAAATACCTCATTGTTTTTACTACCTATAAACATCCTATCTCTTACTGAGTTTTTTCCTTAGAACAGCCTCTATTAAAATATCTGTCTTCAAACTTCCTGCTGTTTCACCTCCCATTAAACATCCCGTAGCTTCAAAAGCTTTATTCTGATTTTGATCTTGGAGGAAACTACTGGAAAAGAGACCCACACAAAAGAATATGATCGTGGTAACATGGCAGCCATTGGTCTCTGCAGATTCATGTCTCACATTCTTGAGGTTGGGCAATAGAAAGATGGTGGTAGGATGGAAAAGAAAATAACTTCCATCAATGACACCAGCTCTCTTTTGTTAAGGCTTTGTTATGCTTTACAAATGAAGGTGGGACTTGGGAATTTTCTATAAGCCAATGTCTCATTTTTTTTATATCTAGGCTGTGCAAATAAATCCCTTTAAAAGTCAATACATTTCGAATTAAGAGAAACAGGCATTTATTGTTAATTCTGGTTAGGGCATTCAGGTTCTGCTCTAAAACATGGTGAACAGTGTTAGGATTATTTTGCTTGTCATTTCTTAAAGATCAATCACTTACAGATCATATATACATATACATACATATGTATGTATGGATATGTGTATGTATAGTGGGATAGAGGGACTATTGTCAAAGATTTGCAATGCTTTCGAGGGTAGGTGAAAATAATCAACTCTGCAGTACAATCCATTCCTGGATAGTTAAACTATGAGTGGGTATTTTCAGAACACTTTGCCTCAGTTCCTTTAAAGTCTGTTAACACCCAGAGCACCTCTATGGTGGATAAGATCCCCTTGTATACTTTCCTGAGAAAGAGACAAGAGTATTCTTGTTTTTCTTACAACTTTATTTTTAAAACAGTGAGATACATGTACAGATTTTAAAAGCAATTTGGCATAAAATTATATGAATATATTTTTGCCAGTAATTGATTTTTTTTAAAGTTTGATAGTATGCATTGAACTCTTACTAGTTACAATAAGCATAAAGTACATGTGAGACAAAACATAACATGGAAATAGTCACAGTTTTCTTGGTGTGTATAGATTAAACATAATGATTTTTAAATACTAAAATTGCCACCAGGCTATTTTCTTAGCTCTTGAATTATGATTTAAAGTCTAGGTGTAATCCTTCAGTAGATGAATGAATACAAAAATTGGGGTATATTTACACAATGAAGTACTACTCAGCTAGTAGAAACAATGACTTTATGAAATTCCTAGGAAAATAGATGTAACTAGAGAATATCATCCTGAGTGAGGTAACCCAGACACAAAAGAAAAGACATAATATACAGTCACTTATAATTGGATACTAACCCCAGAAAGCTCTGAATAGCAAAGAATCAACTCATATAGTACTCTTACTGCAGTTACTTTGGGTTAACAATGAAATTGGACAGATGAAAGAGGCATATTATAGTGGCAGTACTAAAAATAAAGTCTGTTCCTGTTGGGAATCTGAAAACACAGTTCCAGCTTAAATGATACCTATATATTTAGTTTTATTCTATACTCTAGTAGGAGACCCTAAATCATGCCAAATATAACTTATAACATTTCTTCTGAAGAATTTTGTATTTGTGTTTGTGTTAGTGTATGTGGTGTTTGTGTATGTGTATGTATGTATGTCTGCACATATTCTTTATATAATAGATTTCCTCAAAAACACATAGATGCAGAAGAATTGAAATTAATGAGGGAAGAAAGTACCTAAGATGGTTCACTTCATTTAATTCACTTCATTTAAATTTCTGCCAGCATATCCCCTTTTTATCTCAGTATGTATATATATGTATGTATGTATAAGAACAGACAGTATTCTTACAGAGGACAAGGACAATTTTCTCAGTCCCAATTTTTGCCAGTAAAAAAAACACCTGTAACTCCAGCTTTAGGGATTTTTTTTTTTTTTTGCAAAGGAAAAGATTTATTTGGCTTATACTTCTATATTGCTGATCATCATTGAAGGGCATCAGGGCAGGAATCTGGATGCAGGAGCTGAGGCAGAGACCATGAAGGAATACTGCTTATTGACTTGCTTCCTATGTCTTGCCCAACCTGCTTTCTTATAGAACTCAGGACCAGGGATGGTACTACCTACAATGGATTTGGCCCTCCCACATCAATATGTAAGTAAGAAAATGTGCTAAAGCCAGATCTTACAAAGGTATTTTCTCAATTGTGGTTTCCTCCTTTCAGATGACTCTAGATTGTCTTAAGTGACATTAACTATCCAGCACCATGTCCCAGATACCTCTTGTATCTGGATTGGTGCTTTCCCTTCTAAATTCTGGATTTTTTTTATGTTTTATTGAAAATACATTTTGTTATTTTGGCTTTTTTTTTTTTGAGGATTGATTGTACTTTTTATTTGTTTTTAGTATTCTTTTGCAATAGAATAGATGTAACTTTGCTACAGAAGGCTACTTTTTTTTAATTGAAGTATTTTATTTAAAAAAACAATGATAAATGTACAAATTTTAAGCATTTTTGCATAAAAGTATACGGCTATGCCCTCTTCTTTACTCTTCAGGAACCTGCACTCTTAGCACACACACACACACACACACACACACACACACACATGAATACACACGTCATTATACATACAAACACACACAGATTACCTCATGCATGCAGTTTTTTTCTAATTCTAAATATAATTTACCTTTTTCTTTTATATTATGTAATCACTAAGCTAATTTTATACAAATGAGTCATTTTGAAAAGGTGTATGTTTGTGTTTGTGTATGTATGTGTGTGTATCTACTCTCTCTCTCTCTCTACACACACACACACACACACACACACACACACACACACACACATATATATATATATATATATATATATATATATATATATATATATATATATATCCATCACTATAAATCAAACTCAGTGAAATCAGTGAAATGATATTTGGATAAAAAATATTTATCTTTTGATGATTATTATAAGCATTATCTTGAGTTCCACGTTAAATTAAATTCCACGTTTATTCTACACGTTAAATCCATTTTTGTCTTTGATTTTTATTATATGGGCAGTTAGTAATCTACACTAAAGTATATGAAAAGACCATTGCATTAAAATTTGTTTCTATCATTCATTTCAACCAGGTTAGGAAGTATGAAAGTTCATAGACTGAAGATTGTGTCCTTAAGCAGTACCACAGAAAGCAATGTATTATGGCTTCCCACAGGCAATAATGTTCACCTTGAGTAACACAAGACAAATAGTTCTTAAGGACACCAGACTCACTCTCCACAGGGTGACTCCAGATTGTTTCTAACTTTTAAAGTATCCAGCATAGCTGGTAGCCAGGAAAAAACTTTATCTTAGTAAGCAATTCTTTGCTTTTATTGTTGTTTATGTTATTGTCATTTTTCCAAAAAGGCATAAAACAAAGCCAAGTTTATCAAGTCCAGCCCTGAGTAACGTGCACTGCACCTCTTTATCGTATTTTTATTTTTAATGTCGGTGACTGTCTGCTCAGTTTTTTTCTCTGAGTAGAGAATACTCGGGATGCGGAAATACACATAATATCATTTAGAAGATATATTTACCACAAGTAGCTCTGGGAAAATATGACACATATTATTTAAGAGAAATGTTTATAAATATTTTTGAAAAGTTAAAAATAATACATTAAATTATAAATAATATAAAAACCTTGAGGAAAAATCTAGGTAGTACTATTATTACTTTTATTGGATTTTGGAAAGGCATCTCCTTAAGTAAAGTATGTGATAACCTCATTCAGCCTTAATCCTCAAAATGTGAGCCATGAGGTTTCAGTGACCTTGACATCACATAATAATTCACTTTCTAAACAGGGTATCCGCATTTTAATGGGATTTTTGAGGTGAATCATGAGTCTATTAAAGATTCAGTAATACTTCCCTAGGGGCCGTTGTAAATATATGGTTCTTATGGGGGCATACTTATGTCAAAATCAATAACTATTATGGATAGGAACATGTCTTTGTCCCCATTAATATTAAAGCAGATGAAAGTTCAAATGACATGTAGGATTCTGCTAAGAGTGTAGACCACTATTACCATGTAACTAGTATTATTTGAGAAAGTGTAAAATCCCTCATGACATGATATCAAAACACAACTGAAATTTGAATAAGAAAAAGTATAATAAAACAACAACAACAACAAAAACCAATGACATAACAGGAAATAAGATTTTGTATCCAGGTGCAGTACTTGTGGTTGCATTTGGGTAAGAAGCAAGCAGGAGTTAATCTCCTTCCACGTCACCTGAGAAATGAAGGAACCTTTCAAGCTAGGTATGTTATAGTAAAAATCTTTCATTAAGGCAGGGCTTGTGAATGGCTTTTTCAACAGGGAAAAGGTAGCTTTAACTTCTATGCACTTGGAGAAAAAAGGCAAGCCAGTCAATACTTGAAACTAGGTGTTCAGAGTAAATCCAACAGGTATCACTAGAACCCACTTCATTCATTATACTTTTTGTTACACTATCTGTTTGCCTGCCTGCCTGTCTATTTTATTTATTTATATATGTATATATATATACATACATACATACATACATACACATATACATATATATATGTGTATGTGTG